>NW_026880903.1:0-341565 GCF_032173495.1 Musca vetustissima | reverse complement strand
GCTCACTTGAATACGTATTTCCGGTTTTAAGCATAACAATTTTTGTAACTTTTACATGATGTGTCCCATGGTTTATGTGTAAGGCCGAGTAAGTGTGTGTGTATGGGTGTGTGTGTTAGGCAGGATGTGTTTTAAGGTTTGCCTTCAATATACTGTTTGATGTAAACAACAACAGAAACATGACGAGAACTCACATAAAACTAAATATGATACTAGGACAAAGTTATTGTGGAGGCTATGAGATAAAGAGGTTCTTATAGAAAAAAGTCTACTCAGTGACCTGAGGTTAGGTCCCAAGGGACCTAACGAATTTTTTTTCTATAGAAAAAAGTCTTGTCCTCAGAGACCTGAGGAATTTTTTTCTATAGAAAAAAGTCATCCTCAGGGACCTGGGGAATTTTTTTCTATTGATAACAGTGGTCTCAGTCTTTTTTCTATGGGATTTTATTCTATAGAAAAAAGTCATCCTCAGGGACATGAGGATTTTTTTCTACAGAAAAAAGCCATCCTCAGTGACATGAGGATTTTTTTCTATAGAAAAAAGTCATCCCCAGGAACCTGAAGAATTTTTTTTCTATAGGAAAAGGGTTCTCAGTGACCTGAGGAATTTTTTTTCTATGGAAAAAGTGTCCTTAGGGCCCTGAGAATTTTTTTCTATAGAAAAAAGTGTCCTCAGGATTAGAAGATTTTTTTCTATAGGGTTCTCAGTGACCTGAGGATTTTTTTCTATGGAAAAAGTGTCCTTAGGGCCCTGTGAATTTTTTTCTATAGAAAAAAGTGTCCTCAGGGATCAGAGGATTTTTTTTCTATAGAAAAAAGTGTGATTAGGGACCTGAGGACATTTTTTCTATCGAAAAAGTCATCTTCAGGGACCTGAGGAATTTTTTTCTCAGGTACCTGAGGAATTTTTTTCTATAGAAAAAAGTCATCCTCAGGGACCTGAGGAATTTTTTTCTACAGAAAAAAGTCATCCTCAGGGACCTGAGGATTTTTTTTCTATGGAAAAAAGTCATCCTCAGGGACCTGAGGATTTTTTTTCTATAGAAAAAAGTCATCCTCGGGGACCTGAGGAATTTTTTTTCTATAGAAAAAAGTCATCCTCAGGGACCTGAAGAATTTTTTTCTATAGAAAAAAGTCATCCTCTGGGACCTGAAGAATTTTTTTCTATAGAAAAAAGTCATCCTCAGGGACCTGAGGAATTTTTTTCTATAGAAAAAAGTCATCCTCAGGGACCTGAGAAATTTTTTTCTATAGAAAAAAGTCATCCTCGGGGACCTGAAGAATTTTTTTCTATAGAAAAAAGTCATCCTCAGGGACCTGAGGATTTTTTTTCTATAGAAAAAAGTCATCTTCAGGGACCTGAGGAATTTTTTTCTATAGAAAAAAGTCATCCTCAGGGACCTGAGGAATTTTTTTCTATAGAAAAAAGTCATCCTCAGGGACCTGAGGAATTTTTTTCTATAGAAAAAAGTCATCCTCAGGGAGGAATTTTTCCTGAGGAATTTTTTTCTATAGAAAAAAGTCATCCTCAGGGACCTGAGGAATTTTTTTCTATAGAAAAAAGTCATACTCGGGACCTGATAAATTTTTTTCTATAGAAAAAAGTCATCCTCAGGGACCTGAGGAATTTTTTCTATAGAAAAAAGTCATCCTTAGGGACCTGAGGAATTTTTTTCTATAGAAAAAAGTCATCCCCAGGGACCTTAGGAATTTTTTTCTATAGAAAAAAGTCATCCTCGGGGGCCTGAGGAATTTTTTTCTATAGAAAAAAGTCATCCTCGGGGGCCTGAGGAATTTTTTTCTATAGAAAGTGTCTTCACGGAACCTGAGAAAAAGTCATCTTCAGGGACCTGGGATTTTTTTTTCTTTGCCTAAAAAACTAAACTGAGGTCGGGCAAATTTTTTTAAATAGCCCCCACTTAATTATAACATTTTTGCCGACTACTGTACGCCGATTCGACCCTGGAAAAAGAGTTTTTTGTTTGCAGTTTCACCATGCCGAACCACAAAAACCCCCTCGTTGCATTTAGCCTAATGAAATAAACCATTGCCTTTCACAATAACAACTACAAATACACACACATTCATACACACCGAACGAAAAGCCAAAGGATCCACAATTGTATCTTTAATTTAGAGCACATCCTCCTAGGCAACATTGGCCGCAGGACGAACGACCACTTGAACGAATGTAAGCACGTTTTTGCGGTTAGCCGAAATAACTGAACAAACTGGAAAACAGAACAAAAAAATACAAAAACAACAACCGAACAACAAACAAAATAACAACTAAGAACAACATCCGTTTCCGTTAAATGCCAACGGTAACTGAGTAACAATGACAACAACAACAACAAGGGCAACAGTAATGCCAATGGTTAACTTCAAAAGAAAGTCTACCCCCCACCCTCTCTTTAACCAATTTACATTTTGGCTTTTTGGAAATGGTATAAAGCCGAATTTTTTTTTAACAAGGAAGTTGTTGCATCTCAATTCATTTCAGAGGCAACCAATCATCCACCGTTCCTGGTTATTTTTTACCATTCCAGCTCCCCAAAAATAAAATTTAATCAAGCCATGAATACTTCAAGAGTCCCTCCATCTTTTCTTTTGCCGATTATTGTGTTCTGCACAATTGCATCAAAAACTCATTTGTTAAGGACACCATTGGATGCCTATCAAGCCCATGTCCTCAGTTACACGTGGAAGTGCATTTCGGCCAGGAATGCCAAGAAGAAGAAGAAGAGGAGGAAGAAAAACTATCATCCTGCTACCACAATAACTATTAATTTACCAAAAAGAGAAGAACGCGGCAACCTGAATTTGAATGGTATCCTGAAAATGTGTGCACGTGCATACATGTCAATTTATGTATGCATGGATGTGTGTATATGTGTGTGTGTGCGTGGCTGTGTCGGGATAAATGGATTGCGGTAAATACCAGCCATGTATAGAGTTAGTCATTCCAACTTACCGACAGTTTGTTGTAAGCTGGTATTTTTGTTATGGCCTAAATTCAATTCGTGAACATGCTGTAGCTCGGTTAGACCTCAATGTAGATGTGTGAATTTCAAACACAGACACGCGTTCATTAAATTTTCAAAATGAACTTAGATCTCTAAAGACTTTTTTTGCAAAAAAAATCCTCAGGTCTCAATGAGGACAATTTTTTCGCGGACGCTTTCTTCTATAGAAAAAAATTCCTCAGGTCCTTGAGCACTCTTTTTTCCCTACAAAAGATCCTCAGGACCCTGAGAGGTATTTTTCAATAGAAATAATTCCTCAGGACCTTATTACTCTTTTTTATAGAAAAAAAAATATCCTCAGGTCCCTGAGCTCTATTTTTTTATAGGGAAAATATTTTCAGGTCCCTGAGGTCTCTTTTTTCTATAGGAAAAATATCCTCCGGTCCCTGAGAAGTATTTTTTCTATAGAAAATATCCTCAGGTCCCTGAGAAGTATTTTTTTCTATAGAAAAGATATCCTTAGGTCCCTGAGAAGTATTTTCTTCATTAGAAAAAATTCGTCAGGTCCCTAAGAAGTACTTTTTCAATAGAAAAAAATCCTAAGGACCTTGAGGGCTCTTTTTCCTATAGAAAAAAATTCCTAGAACCCTGAGGGTTCTTTTTTCTATAGAAAAAAATCCTCTGGACCCTGAGGGCTCTTTTTTCTATAGAAAAAAACTCCTCAGAACCCTGAGGGCTCTTTTTCTATAGAACAAAATCCTCTGGACCCTGAGGGATCTTTTTTCTATAACAAAAATTCTATAAAAAACATTCCTCTGGACGCTGATGTCTATTTTTTCTATAGAAAAAATCCTCAGGTTCATGAGGAGTCTTGTTCAGGTCGAAGAAGAGTTTTTTTCTTATAGAAAAAAATCCTCAGACCTCTCTGAGGGGACCTTTCTGCTGCAGAAAAAAATTCATATTATTTTATTTTTACTTTGTTTACCTTTGTTTTCCCCTCCACTTTTATTTTTTCTTTCACATATACAATGACAAATAATTTTCCTTGGCAATTTTCATTTTACAGATTCGCTGCGGTAATGTCTGTACCGCTGCCATTGTCCCGCCATGATCATGATAAAAATCACAATATCGCACTCTCTGATAATCGGCAAATTCACGACGCAGCCTTTGACGTTGCAACTCTGTGGAGGAACATTTCTTCAAATCATTTTCAATTTTATGCATGCAGGGGCGACAAAGATCCAATTCTCTATTGAAATCATGCCAATAATCTCCTTGGGGTATCTGTTCACATTTTTGACATTTGGCAACATTTAGGGGGCTGCAGATGACCCTAATGGCTGGGTGGATTTTTCGTCGACTACCAAATGCTGAGGTTATTCGCAATTTGGGACGTTCCACGTGATGGGGATAGGCTGAGGGGCTGAAACAATGAATCTGGATTATAAATGTTTCATTGATAGTAAAAACATGACAATAATTCTCATTCAGTTGAAAATAAATAATGTAGAAAATAAAATCGTAAATGTTCGTAACTCACGCTGGTGTTAAGAACTTTTCCTTATCCTTCCTCGGCGCTCCCGTATTAAAAGGTTTGGTGGCTTCTCTCAAGCGTTTCCTAGGCTCCACATCATAACTACCCACACAAGGCATATTGGCATTTGATGGACCCAATAGACGTGGTGCCTTACTGGCAAATGCCGAGTAACCCAATTTTGAAGGATACTATAGGAAATTTTTCCTTTAATTATAGAATTTTTTTAAATATGTTGGGCTACCTTTATTTCCAAAAAATCCCTTTCATCCACTCGAGTTGCTGGGCCAGGACCTAAGAAAACATCCCCTTGATGCTGGCGCATAAATGATGTTAAACATGGTCCTCTTAGTGGTAGAGTTACACGATCCAAACTGGAACCAAATGCGACACGGGGAATTTCAGGTGGATTGACAACATAAAGGAATCCTGGAGATGGAAAGGGGCATATGAAAAGGAGATTCTGAATCCTTATTACTGGCAACACAGTCTTAGCTAGTGACAACTTAGTGTAGGCACAAACCACATGGTAACAGATTGGTTATTCTTATAGAAATGGTTCCAATTGGAATAATTCTGACTATTTTAATCCTACATAAAAAACCAGTGGACAAAAATATGCAGATACAAATTTGTCAATTTGGAAAAAAGTTATAGAAAAGACACCTGAGGGGTCTGAGGAATTTTTTCTATAGAAAAAATACACCTCAGAGGCATGACGCTTTCTAGGGAAAAAGACACCTCAGGGGCCTAAGAATTTTTTTTATAGAAAAAAAACACCTCATGGCCCAAAGGAATTTTTGTTTTCTGTAGAAAAAGTGCCCTCAGTGACCACAGGATTTTTTTCTAATAAAAAAATTGCCTAAGGGACCAGAGAAATTTTTTTCTATAGAAAAAAGTGATCTCAGGGACCTGAGGAATTTTTTTCTATAGAAAAGTAATCCTCAGGGACCTGAGTAATTTTTTCTATAGAAAAAGTCATCCTCAGGGACCTAAGGATTTTTTTCCTATAAAAAGTCATCCCCAGGGACCTGAGGAATTTTTTTTCTATAGAAAAAGTCATCCTCAGGGACCTGAGAATTTTTTTTTTCTATAAAAGGTCATCCTCAGGACCTGAGGATTATTTTTCTATAAAAAAGTCATCCTCAGGGACCTGAGGATTTTTTTTCTATTAAAAAAAGTCACCCTCAGGGACCTGAGGAATTTTTTCTATTGAACTGAGGAATTTTTTCTATAGAAAAAAGTCACCCTCAGGGACCTGAGGAATTTTTTTCTATAGAAAAAAGTCACCTGAGGACTTTTTTTAATGAAAAAATTCACTCTCAGGGACCTGAGGACTTTTTTAATGAAAAAATCATCCTCAGGGACCTGACGAATTTTTTCTATAGAGAAAAGACACCTCATGGACCTGAGGGTTTTTTTCTACGGAAAAAGTTCCCTCTGGGACCTGAGGATTTTTTTTCTATTAAAAAAATAAGTTCTCAGGGACCTTAGGATTTTTTTCTATAGAAAAAAGCAGTTCTCAGGGACCTGAGGAATTTTTTTAATCACCTGAAAATGAAAAAAGTCACTCTCAGGGACCTGAGGACTTTTTTTAATGAAAAAATCACCCTCAGGGACCTGACGAATTTTTTCTATAGAGAAAAGACACCTCATGGACCTGAGGGTTTTTTTCTACGGAAAAAGTTCCCTCTGGGACCTGAGGAATTTTTTTTCTATAGAAAAAAGTGGCCTCAGGGACCTGAGGAATTTTTTTCTATAGCAGAACAAATTCTCTGTAGCATGAAATCCTCGAGCTGCAGATAATTCTTTTTGAAATTTTCTGTCTTCCTTCCTACCTCTCTGCTTCGCCCGATTCCTTATCAGCTGACTTTCCTTGCGTTGAGCTCTTAGCTTAATTCGTTCATCTTGCGATAATTTCTTAAGAAACATTTTGTTTCGAATTCACTTTCACTCCGTATCGCGAATGTGTAACCAAAAACTTTACGCAAATAACTAAATCGAAGGTTATGCATAACTGCTACCATGACCTAAACCTAAATGGTTTTTCAATATTGAGGAAGCTAATGGTTGTTTAATTGGTCTGTTATATTTTTTCCCTTTCGTTCACCTAAACATAACTTAGGAAAAATATTTGAATGGCATATCACGCACTAATATAACAGGAATCAATCACTGTATGGCACGCATTTCTAATATTGCAAGGCTGAGGATACAACTATTTTAAGTTGAACTTGATAGGTAATCAATAAAGAGACCATAAAATAACAAAAATTACTGCGAGGATAGAGGTTAAGGTGAAAATACATAACCTCACAAGACAAACAAGCCAACTAGTAATATGTCCTTTTCGCTTCCTTTTGAAATCTATTTTTCTTTCAGCATAATATTTTATTAAAATTCCTTGTTTGTTTTTGTTTTTTTTTCACATACCTTCCATATTTGATTTGGTGTTGTATTTTTTGCTACTCTTGCAAAAATTGTTAAATATTATCTACTTCTCCATTTGAAAATGTAATTTTGGTCCGCATTTACGTACGACAATTTTTTTGCTTCAGATTTCTTTTGCCAAATGATAATATTTGCGCTGTTATACGCTTTATTTTTTGTTTTCGTTTTTTAATTACAAATTCCCACAGAAAATCAACGAAGAAAATAAACAAGAAGAAAACATTAATAAAATTTCAAAATAGTTTTTTTTGAAAACTTTTTGCTTTGCTACTATTTTGCATTTGTGTGTGGCATTTCAAGCTATGCAACAGCATTTAATGCAGGGCGGTAGTTATGTTTTTTTATTCAATTCTCTCGTAAATGGATGACCTATTTTTTCAAAGAGAAAAAAACAGAAATGACCTTGATTATCTTAGCTAAAAACAATAGCAATGCTCTCCCTTTGTAGTTCCCTCTGCCTCTCTATTTTTGTTAGTTTGCAGAGAGACATTTGAAAAAATTGTTTTGCAAAAATGACCTTGAATAGTTTTACCATTCTTGACAAATAAACAATAGAATTCCCTAATCTACTGTAGTTTTCCATTATTCTGTCTCTTTCTCTATTTTCCTCACTTTTTATTTATGTATGTATTTCCATTACACCACCAACACCACTTTAATGCATTACGAAAACAACAACAATGATTTCCTGTTACAGTTGTAATATCTACCAAACTCATACACCCTCTCTTTAGCTTCATTTCTCTATTCATAACAACATTGTTTCTCTCCAGTTATCTCTCCCTCTCTTCACAAATACCGTACGGTTTTAGTAAGCCACTAACGCACACTCATTTACCGGCATTAGGCATTCAGTCATTCTGGTGTGTGAAAGAGCAAGATATACATACACATTTAAGCCTCTCATCGTTTGTAACGGAAATTGAGCAAAGATAATTCTGATGATCTGTGGTGTGAGTGTGTGTATGTTTGAGTAAAATTAAAACAGCAATATTAGCATTGTTGTTGCTTGGTGAGTGTTTATAGTAAAGGTATTTCTTTGCTAGTTAAATGAAAAGAAACAATTTTCTAAGTAGAGAGAGAGAGTATTTTGGAAAATTCTGTCTGTACAAGATTACCAACACGTGCATCTTTTGTGTTTTGTTTTTGTTGTCATGTTTCCTATTCTTTCCCATTACTTTAGTAATGTTTTTGTATTTAATACGGAAAATTCCTTAAAATCGAGTACAACAATAAAATTTAAGTAGTTTGTGACCTTGGATTTGGTTCTTTTCCTCTTTTCAAAAAGAAGAAGAAAAAGAAAAAATTACGAGATGTAACTACAGCTTGGGTGGGTGTTTCATGAGCAGATGTTACTTATTCTGGCGCCCTTCACAAATGATCTTAGATGATGTACTGTGAAAAATTAAAGGACACAACACTGTAATGGCAAAAATTTTATTTTCAAAAAAAATATTATTTTTAAGAAATTATGTTGTGTGGATGAGAGAGGAAGGGAAATGAGGGTACAGTTGCCTCTGATTTTATGAAGAATATTATATTTAATATTTGTAATATATGTTCTTAATTTTTATTGCTCTACAAATTTATAATAAAAAATTGGACTCTGATATTAGAAAAAAACACTTTTTTTCTTGAACATATATTGCTTGTAAGGAATATTTTCAGAAGAGGGTCAACCAGAAGCCCAGAGATTCCTTTAAAGTCTTAAATTTAATTTTAAAACATAAATATTTTATTATTGAATTACTATTTTGGAATAAAATTGTTTTAGAATGTAGCTAGGAGAGTATTGACATGTTGATGTTAATTTAAAAGGTTGATGTTCTTTGAATTAATAGACAATTTGAGAGGAGTCCTATAATTATTGAAAAACTGAATGGAGTCTTTGTATACGACTAGAAGAGGCGAATCTGGAAGTATTTATATAGACCCAGAAATCAAATCTACCGGATTTCCGAAGGACATTTGACTAGAGTGCTTTATATATGACCCAAAACTAATTTTTATAGCCGAAGATCGATAACCTTGATAGAAAAAGAAAGTCCTACAATTATTCCTTAAAGACAACGAGAAGAGAGTTTTATAGGGCAGCCAAAAGTGGAAGCTTTTTTTATTTTTTGGAGAACTAAAATGAGTTTTGCTGACAATCTAAAAATATCCTTAAGCCGAATTTAATTTAATTTTTATAGCTCAACTGTAGCCTAGGGAATATTTTTAGAAGTACTAAAGCCAGGAAGCTATTACTTACGAATATAAGTTCAGAGATTATTTACAGAGGGGCTGGAACAGGGTTTTTTCAGACGAGAGTAGGAAGGGCGGCTTAAGTTAGTGTTTATAGCCTAGCTGAAGCTCCGGAAATAAATTTTAGGCGAACTGAAGCACAGGAAGCCTTTATAGACAAGTTGAAGATGAAGAGACTTTCCAGACGAACTGAAGCACAGGGCACTTTTATGGATAATCTGAAGCACAAAAGCCTTTATAGACTTACATAAAATCCTCAAGTTTTTACAGAAGAACTAACGTCCGGATGTCATAATAATTAGCTGATGTTCGGAAATATATATATGGGCGAAGTGATGAAGTAAAGAGTATTTTATCAAAACATAAGCATGCATTTTTGTAGATGATCAAAAACAGGAAAAATTTAGGCGAGCAGAGGCTGATAATATTTATAGGTCGGCTCATGCAGAGCGTGTTTAATAACGAACTGAAGTGGACGATCTGGACATAGGAATCTTTAGACTCTAGATGAAGTAAGACAAATATTTTTAGAGGACTTGGAGCAGAGTATCTTTGTAGACCTCCAGTACCAGGGATTCTCTAGATAATTGAGCCACGGATTGCTTTTTATCTGTTGAGAAATTGAAGAAGTCGGTTTCGTAGAAAAGTTGAACTATGAATTGTCTACAGTAAATGGAAAGATCTGAAGCAGGGAACCTTTATAGACACTCCGAAACAGGTTGTTATATACGAGTTTAAGGCTTTTTGGAGTATTTGTATGAAGTTTTTGTTAAAAAGGTAAACCAGGGATTCACGACTGGAAACTTTATAGAGAAGTTGATTAAAGAAAAATTTAAAGGAGAATTTTAGTCGGCCTAATATTAATTCATGGTATTCAAAGAATATTCCACACAAAATTCTGCTGATTTTACTACAAGCTACAAAAAAAAACAAATTTTAAAATTTAGTTTAACAGTGTTTTTATTAGTGGTAAAGTTACAGTGTTAAGTGTAAACCTACAAATATTAATATTATAATACATTAAAATAAAAGCCAATTTTTGATTTTGAAGATCCATTTTTCGTGTTAGTTTCAAAAGCTACAAATAAAAAAATAATAAAATGCTTTTATGATATCCAAATCGTTTTACTAACCCCTACAGCCTTTTATCGTTTTTCCTTCCCTATAGTTTGTAATCTCGGAGTTTTCTTCTTATCTCTCTCCCTAAAACTTAGCAGATTTACAGCAAAATTGCATACAAAAATGCATATGTAAACCCCAACAATGCATAGTCTTGTTATTCTATCCTTAAAAAAATGTATTCGTCAACATTCAATGTTGAATGGAAGTCCATATTTCATATTAAGTTCTAGAGTTGAAATTGTCTTAATATATTTGAGAATTATGCATTTTTTCTGATCTTTCTCTAAAAGTTCTAGCTGATGTTTAATCCCCTCAATTTTTGGTAAGGAAATTCCTATTCGTTAAGAACGTCCAGTATATTTTAAACCTGATTCAAATTGTGTGTTAAGATCTAAGATCTCCAGTCCAATATAGGTCAATTCCATTTTCTGAAATTAAAAATGAAGATTTTTTTATTTATTTCTCTATCGTGATATATAACCGAAAATCTTACTGATATTAATTCATTGTGAATCTTTCGCCTAAAATCTTTGCTGATCTTTTTTTTTTGGTATCCTCTCAATTTTCAAATCCTCCTTATTACCATTAGAGACATTTTCCATTATTAGGCCCAAATAATTTCAGCAAAAAATATATTTTAAGAAATCTTATATTTATTGCGCTGTTATTGCTTTCATAACATTTCAAAATATTCTGAGTAAAATTCTTCTGCCTTATTGTACTCGCCTTCTCTCTTTTCTCACTGAAATCCTTCTAGAAATCATCGTGTTTCTTGGTTACGCTCCTGTTGTAATCTTAGATAAGATTGCTGTAAATGAAAAATAAAAAACAAAAAGAAAACAAAACGAAGAAAACTACAAACAAGAATTTACATTAACACAAAAGTTTGTTTTTTATTCGTTTCGCTGCTCCTTTTTCTGGTTTGCCAGGCAGTCACACGTAAAAAGAAAATCAACAGCAGCAGCGGCGGTAGTTGCAGTGGAAAACATGCAACAATTTGTTGTTGCAAGGAGTTGTTTTTTCGTCCTTTTTTGTTTTCTCATTAAAACAATGTTTACATTAGAGTTTATTTAACCAACTAAGAGGATGAACATGGTAAACTAGAAGGAGAAGAAGAAGTCGAGGAACAACAACACTTTGTGGTGGAAGTTGTACAATTCATTTCATTGGTTGTGGGTATGTACACATATGCCACTTTGGAAGAGTAGTTATCACTAAAATAGTTTTTTTTAAAGAAAAAATAAAATATAAAAAATAATATAAAAACTAATTCGATTTTTATAGAAATACATTTTATTTTTTAAAAACGTTTAATTTTGTGAGTTTTATGCCTTTTTAGGGCGAAAAATCATTCATATAAATGTTTTTTTTTTTAACTTTGTTGTTTATAAAAACAAATTTTATTTTTTTCTATAAAAGTGAATTAAACCTTTTTATAAAAATAATTTTGTTATAAAAATAAATTTATAAAAAAAATATTTTTTTTAAATATTTATTTACATAAATATAAATCTTTATGAAAATTAATTTTATCTTTTAAAAAAAGAATTTTATTGTTTATAAGCATGAAATTTATTTATTGTTATAAAAAAAATAAAATAATGAAAACTAATTTTGCTTTCTTTAATATATAATCATAATTTTTTTATAAAAATATTTTTTATTATTATTATATTTTTTTTATAAAAATATTTTTTTATAGAGATGAAATTAAATGTTAATTCTTATAAAAAATTATAAAAATAAAAGTATAAACAATAACATTTAATTTAATTTTTTATAAAAATTAATTTGTTTTTTATAAAAATATTTTTTTTTAGAAATGAATTTAGTTTTTATAAAAATTATAACAAACACTAAAAATAGAATTATTTTTTATGATTTTTTTAAATTTATTTTTATAAGATTTAAAAATTTATTTTCAAATAAATTTTATTTTTGTATCAAAAAATATTTAATTTTTTAAAACTTATGTTTTTTTCAATTAAATTTTTTTTATATAACAACTTGAATATTTTTCTTGATGAAACTTGCTAAACCCAAAAAGAACAGCCACTGTGATATAAATATTTAAATTGTTTTCAATATCGAATACATCACTGCCACTGTTCCCTTCGATTTAAACAAAGGGGGCATAGAACAAATGGCAATACACGATTTTTTAATTAATTTATTGTTATTTTATTAGTTTTATTTATAATTTATTTTTATTTTATCTTTTAAAGACATGATGATTGTGGAAGCTATGGAATAAAAAAGAACAGCCACTGTGATATAACCAGCCATGGAGGGGAAAAATTAGTACATCACAAGCAGTCGTTCTCTTCCATTAAAGCCCAGATATTGATATTTTTAATAAATTATTATTACCATTAACAAAAATATTATTTCAATTCAATTTATTTTCAAATATGGGAACCTAGCCATTTAGCCAAAATGGGTTCCTGAAACCACGATACATATTCTCTTATTTAAATGTTATTATTTTTTAATTTATTTTATTTATTATTATTTTTTCTTCTTTTTTGAGAATAGAACATCATTTTAGATGATTGCACATTAAAAATAAAAAGAACAGCCACTGTGATATATAGAGAAGAGAAAATTTGAAATACATCACAGCCACAGTTCCCTTTATTTGAAATGCGGAAATTATTTTTTGTACACACTTTTCACAATTTTCAAAATATATTCTTTCTTACACCTTATTAATAATGTTTTTAATTTGTTTATGATGTTTTGAAATCACTGCAATATAAAGGAAAATCACTGTGATAGGTCTATGAAAGCGAAGCATATCACAACGATCGTTCCTTTTATTGAAATGATTAGCATTTTTTAAATTTAAATTTAACACTTTTCAATTTCATTGATTTTTTATTTTTCTTTTTTACACCTTCTTAAATGTTGTCTTGATCTCACATAACTAAAGGAACATAACTGTGATATGTCCTTAATAAAAAAAGGGCAAAGCATATCACAACGATCGTTCCTTTGATTGAATTGATCATTTGGAAAAATTTAAATTTTTTATTGAGGTAGGTTTTTTCTTTTATTTTACACTTTTATTTTCAATATTTTTCTGTTGATGCTTCATAAACAACGAATTTCAATGGTTGTCTAGCTTTATGAGTCCAATAAAAATTCATCACTAAAGCCTAAACGACCACTGAGACTAATTGCTTTTTTTCTTGTTCTCAAAATCAAATTTTTCTTGAAAATATTCACTAATTTTTATTTATTATTTTTTCAAAACTATTTTTACTGTACCACTTTTTTTTTTGGTTTGTTTGTTTGATGTAGGTTCTAAAATTATAGCACGAGTGTTCGGTCTAGTCACTGACAGGGGAAACAAACACAGAGACTATACCGACAATCGCCATTTAATTTTAAAATGCAGTTGTTACTCCGTTTGTTTGGCGTCACTTGCTTGTTTACTTTCTCTTTCTAGCACACACAAACACTCACTCTCTCTATCACTTTGTTAAACACTCACCATTACTTTCTCTGGGGTAAACATTAACACTCCCTCTCTCTGTTTTTCTGTTTTTGTTGTTATTGTTTCCCTGATGATTTTGCTCTACCAGCATTGAGACACACTTTGCCCAGTGTTGAATCCGTACGCATGCGCACCCTTTGGAAGCCGACAACAAACTGAACAAATTGCATCCCAATGATGATAAGATAGTTTCCTTCACAATGCCTCTTTTTTTCTTAAAGACACTCTTCACCTTGGCACTCTCTTTCTCAATTAAGATAAATTGAATTTCCTCTTTTTTGTTGGTTAGCTGATGCCTTCTCACTCTTTCATGTCATCAGAGTAATTCTTGTTTTGTTGTTTTTTTTTTCTATTATAAGACAAACTTCACCCAGTGATGCAAAGGAATATATGGTTAAATATCTTCGAAACGAATCATCAAAATGCTGGACAATGTTTGCCTTATAATTGTCAATCTCTTTACTTATCAAAGATTAATGATGAGAAATTGCTATTCTTCTTCTTCACCTTTTTTGCTGAATTGCTGCTGGTTGTTCTCTTGAGAATGAACAGTGGATGACTGATACTCTTACTTGAATTTCGCTCAATATTTATACTTGACATAACTCATCGAGAAATTAACTGTGATTTTCTAACTAACTGGGCAACAGGCAGGTAGATTATCCTTCAAAACTTACAATTCCAGGAATTCGGGGTATGATCACCTATTGCTAATTACATTTTGTTGTTGTTGTCGTAGTTACTATAACTAGTTTTAGTGTGGGTGTACATTTTAGCCTTAACGACGAGGATCATAAAGGGATTTTTGTTGCTATCGTTGCCAAACTCAAATGTGTGGGTGTATGTATGTGTATTTTAGTCTATGTTAAGTAAATGCGCGCGCATATTTTCATACCTGTTTGAAAAAAAACTGCACACACAAATTTAGTGATCTCTCTCCTCTATTTCGCAAGGACAAAATTTTTTTCGATGATTTTAAATATTAAAATTATATGCTCCTTATGTTTATCTAACATCTTGATACTTGGCACAAATCGTGACAAAATATTGCAATTATCACACAATTTTTATTTGCAATAAGTTAAATCTTAATATTAGATATATTTTACTTTACTTTTAATTAATTTCATTCTAAATTGAAAGAGATAATATTCTACCTTTTTAACCTTTATTAATTTTGGCACAATCATGTTGCAAAATTATCTCACAATTGAATATTAGGTTGGGGGAAAAATAAATCCATTATTTTTATATGAACTATAGGACTTTATTGAACATGTTTCGGAATGTCCGATTTGGACATCGTTTTGTTGTATGATGTGTTGCCACTTTAAAGTTAGCTACATAATTCCTCTCTCATAGAAGTCCTGCTCTCTATTTGCATAAAACTCTAGTAGTCGATTTTCACAATCCTCCCTAGACACCGTTTAAAAATGGGTCTATCTCATTCCGTTTGGCCAAGGCTTCGCAGATGTAAATACGATCCATCATATTTTTTCTGTTAATTAGTGGGACACGCAAACATCGAACTTCTTTTTGAATGGTTTAAAACAGCTTTATGGTCGATTTTTAGCTTCTGGGCGATATTACGACTGCTAACATGCCGGTCAACATTGATCATTTATCCAATTTTATCGACTTTTTCGGCGATCGGCCTCATGGATTTCTTTTTCCCCAACATAATATATTCTGAAGATAGAATGTTTGAAGTCTCATGTCGACCTTTTCAAAAAATCCAAAAAAATATTAAATCATTTAATATCCTGAATATAATTAAATTTATTGGATATTTTATTTTTAATTCTCCGCATATAAATTTAGAGTGTCAACAAAACCAGATAAAATTAATGTATAATTAATGTATTCGTTCCAAATTATATGCATGAATTATTATATGCACGGCCGTAGAATAATCCACGCCTTTGGGCATCAGCACGGCCGTAGAAAATGCCCTTATAAAAACCCAACACGACCTTTAAAGATTTTAAATGATCCACCTCATAGGCCTTAGCACGGCCATAAAAATTGTAATGATCCACGTTATAGGCCTCAGCTCGGTCGTGGAAAAATTCTTTAAAAAATCCACGCCTTAGGACCTCAGCACGGCCTAGCCACCAACACTAAGAGACTTCTGGATTCTCCAGTTTCAGTATATATAAGCTTCGGCTTCTTTAAATTTCTCATTGAAAATTATTCATACCGAATTTTCGAGAATGAAGGGGGAAAGGGCCTCCATTTTCGAAAAGTCATTTATATAGATTCCCTGACACAGAAAACACGCTGGATATTTTGTGCTCCCATTCGTCTACATGAACTCCCTGGCGCCAATTCGTTTTTACAAACTTCCTCTCTGATGACCTACTTGGTCGTATAATTATTCATTGCCCTCCTTATTGTTCTTATATACATAATGGCGCCCAACTCGATTGTCCTCGATTTCGTTTGTATGGCTTCCAATGGCGCCCAACTATACTATACGATTTTTGGCATAACCAGAGGTTCGTGTAAGACGAGTTTTCTGTCATCTAATGTGATAATAAACCATATCATAATACGAAGGCTCCTGTAAATATTTACTTATAACTCAGCACAGCTTTTAAAATCGACGCCTTAGCCAAGGCTGTAGAAAAATGAATTTAAATATCCTAGACACCATCACTAAGCGAGTTCCTAATTATTTAATTCCTTTATATTAGATTCGGCTTCTTAAAAGTTCTCTTCGAAAATTATTCATACCCAATGGTGAACCCTTGCACCCTTGCTTTTCGAAAAGCAATTTATACAGATTCCCTGACCCCAGACAGTCCTTGGATTCTGTCCACCAATGTGAATATATAAACTCCCTGGTATCAAATTAATTTTTACACTCTTCATTTTCTGGTGCCCAAATCGATCGTATAATTATTCATTGCCCTCCTTATTGTTCTTATGTACCTAATGGCGCCCAACTATACTGTACTATTTTTGGCGCCCATCTCACAGATGTCGTCCGTGACCATAACGATAACTTCGTGTAAGGCGATCAGTGCACCATCTAGTGTGGTAAAGGTAATACTAAACAATATCAGAATATGTATTTCTCTGTAAATATTTACGTATAACCCCCTCACAGAGTACATACTACAACGTAAGGCCAACTACACTCCTCTTGGATGTATATTGCCATCTTCTCTGGTCTACGGCCTCCATAGAATGCAATTTTCGCCATTTTCACGCAAAAATCTGGGTCCATTTGACCCGCTAAATATCACAGCCGTTTATCATGAAAAGGGAATGCGTGTTGCTTGGTCAGTTTGCTTTTTCCGTGTAAAATGTCGTGATCAGAGATGTTCCGTCAGAAACAGTGACGTAAATGACCTACATTTCCGACGTATAATACATACGTCAGAAACGTCGGAAACCTACCCAAAACCATTAGGGTTTTGACAAAATAGCTATTTGCATTAATCAATTATGAAATTACGTAAGCTTTACTCAAGTCCATATCAAATTTCAAAATTTTCTTCTCCAAAAAGTTTGGAATTGTTTATCAGTTCCAGTAAGGAATAGTCAGACATATATAAAAATGATGTATATTCTACAAAATACCTATATATGGTAATGATATTCAAATAAATGACGTTTACTACATTTATTACATTTTATACAGGTATATGACGTTTTCGACGTTTACACCTTTTTGACAGTCGAAAACCTAAAAATTCGTCGCATGGACCATCCCTGGTCGTGATGCTCGTCGTGTCGTAATTGTGTCCTCTAGGGCGTCCGAATAAAACAGACAAAAATAAAGTTTTTGATTCATTTCATCCCCTTTAAAAATCCCCAACAGAGGTCTTTATTGTCCCAAAACGAACGTACATGCAAAATTTCGATTGGATGATTGGTCCATATATGAATGGACGGACGGACACATATGTCTAGATCGACTCAGCTAGTCGAGATATGACGATCGGTATACTAAAAGAACCAATATCAGTGGAGAATTCATTGGAGGGTCTGCACTTATATATCCAGCCAAATTGGTCATCGGAGGGTCCCACGTTGGGCGCCATATTCCCATATATAAAATTGTGGAGAAATATTCTTAAAAAATCAATGTTTATAAAAAGTATTTTAGTATTTTAAAAGTCTATCCATTCCAACATAAATGCCTGTAACGAAGCCTTTTCGAATAATAAAACATCCTCGCATTAAAAAAAAAAACACAGCTATATATTAAAAAATAGACTACATATAAGAATTTCGTTTCAGTTTCTAGCCTCGTTATCCACATTAGGAATACATAGGATTTATGATGAAAATCTAAATTCGGTTTTGAAAGGCGACTTTGCGACTTTCTCAAAGAACAAAAGTCGATATCCACTTTTAGATTTTTCAATACAATAATTTATATCGGGCCCCACGTTGGGCGCCATATTTCCCATATATAAAAGTAGTGCTATTATTCAATATTTTGATGTAGCTGAAAAAGAATATTTTCAAGGTCCATAGCTCCCATGAAAAATCTCCCGGCCCGTTATACGATCAAAAAAAAACAAATATTACAAAGGCGTATAGGTTTTACAGGATCCACGTTGGGCGCCATATTCCTATATATAAAATTCGTGCTATTTTTTAATATTTTCAAATCCCTGAAGAACAACATTTTCAAGGTCAATAGCTTCTGTCACATTCTACGTAATTTGAAGGCCCTAGGCTAGGGTATAACATTTTCTTCTCAGTTTAAAGTAAGGATTAAATTTGTCAAAGAATATGCAATTTCTTCAAACATTTTACACAGCTAACTATTATTGTATACCACTTTTGAAGAATGGTGTATGAGAACATATTGTATCTATAGAAAAATCTGATAATATGAAATCGTTGATTTAAAAAAAATATTAATTTTTTATTTTAATTTTTGGTTTCCTTTTTGGATTTTTACAGAGGAAAAATCGAGCATCTGTTTATTATTTTACCTCCTTCAACCAGCAGTTTTGGAAGAGCATATGTTTTAATTTTCAATATTTTGAATATACGGTTCAAATTTTTCTTCAAATACATTTATTGCAGAGCAAGTTACGCCTATCATCATGGCATGTGCTAATATTTCGACTGTGAAATTAATTTCCGCAATATAAAAGATATACGATACAATTTAAATTTAAAATTTAATTCAAAATTTCTTTTCGTTTTTGCATTCTAGAATATGTGCTAGCAAAAAATCTTAGAACTAATAGATTTGTTTTTGTCATGCACAATAACTACAATTCATCCCTGTTTGCTTAAGAAAATTACGATAGCCATTGTTTAGCATAACAGTCAGAGACAAATGTCCAACTAAGCGTTACTAACTTAGTATATCCGTACCCCGTGCATCACAGATTCTCTTGCAACCAAAAACACCAACAAAAAAATATCATCACCCTAGCATTGGCTCATTGAGATGAACAAACACTGAAATTTCCCACATTGAGGCTTGAGACGATGAGCCACAACAAATACCCAAAAGAAAATAAAAAGAAAGACAGAAAAAACATCTCCAGACTCTGTCAAAGCTTGGCTGGTGGCTCATACTGTTAATGAGCTGAGTTCTAGGAATTGGCTCTCGGCTCAATAAAGAGAAGTGCAGAAAAACAAAACATTGAGACATCGAGACAATAGTTAGCAGCAGGCTGCTTTTATCCAAACACAATTGTAACAAAAGATCCCAAAACTGTGGGTGTTGAAATCGCGTTGAGCAGCAGCCAACAATGCCCAACGCTAAAGGTTCGATTTTCTTTTCCTTTCGTTTTATCGAAAAACAAACATAGTTAAACTAAATTGCTCCGGTCTTAGTTAGTACCTTGGTTTAAGCCTGTGACGGTTAGATTTTCTACGCCGTTGTTAGGCCAGGAGGATTTAGTAAAGCCTTGGAATAACCCAATTCCTAGTTTTGTTTTCCAAGGAACCAAACTCTGTAGACACAGACAAAATAGTCTTTTTATGACGGGTTTTATGACTTGGATTAAGTAAAGCTACAACAACTAGGCAGCCGCAGTCGCAGCAGCAGCGTATGTATGCATTTATAACGGTTGTAGCGAGGTTAAAGGGTCGCAAAATAAAAACATCTTGCATAAAACAACAAAAGCAACCGTTGTTACCATAATCATCACAGGTAAATGAGCGAAAATCAGACAGTGTTGATTACCTAAATTGAAAATAAACGACAAAATTTGAAATAAAATTTTAATATAATTTTTCTCAGTGTAGAATATCAGTTAGAATCGCAAAGTTTTAATATTGAGGCATCTTCCAGAATGGTAGCCAGGGTATATTTAGTCTATCTGGCCTGACCAAAAATAATTTTGATTCCATCAAAGAGGTTTTTTAAATTAAAAAATTAAAAATTATTTAAAAATCCAAGCCTAAACGGAACTTCGGAAAAAAAATATTGTTTAATCCAAGCCTAAAGTGAAGTTCGGAAAAATATATATATTTTTTTAAATCCACGCCTGAAGAGATTTTGATTTTTTTTAACCCAAACCTAAGGACTACTTTAAATAATTTTTTAAAACGATTTTTTAGAGACCCCGAACATAGGGTTAATTAAAAACTGTGGGACAATTTTCATACCCTACACAACTATGCTGTCAGGGTATTATAGTTTAGTGTGGCCTTAAGAGTTTTTAATGCCGCGAACTATTGGTCGGTTCTACACCCACATTTTAATATACCAATCCTCATAACTCGACTAGCTGAATCGGATCAAAGAAGTCCAGAATTGGTTTTAGTAATGATCGGTTCATTTTAGGAGATAAAATGGACCAAAAAGTATATTTTTATCTGTTTTTCCGGTTGCTTTAGATACCAGAATTATGACCCGAACATCACGATATTTTACACGGAAAATGTGATTTGACCAAGGAACACGCATTTCCCTTCTCATGGTTATCGGTTATTTAGCGGGCCAAATTGACCCAGACTTTGATGTTGTAAAAATTTGCATTCTATGGCGTATGTATTTACGAAGAACATAGACCGAAGATGTTGAACAGTATACCCATGAGGAGGTGCTTGTCCGTTAAATTGATACCAATTATATTTTTGAATGTATTCGGATGTGGGAATTATAAGTAAATATTTACAGGGAAGTACTTAGCCTGATATTGTTTGGTGTTACTAATGCCACACTACACTAGATGGCGGAAATGTCGCTCTGAACGCCTAACACGAAGTTCCGGTTATGGTCAAGGATGATATCTGTGAGCTGACCGCCACAAAATCTTATAATATAGTTGGGCGCCATTGGGTACATACGAACGATATTGAGGACAATGAATAATTATACGAACGAGTTGGGCACCAGAGAGGAAGTGTGCAAAATTAATTGGGCGCCAGGGAGTTTTTATATAGACGAACTGGTGGACAAAATATCTAGGAAGTCTCTGGGCTCAAGGAATCTGTATAAATGGCTTTTCGAGAACCTGGGATACATGAAATCGTCATTGGATATGAATAATTTTCAATGAGAAATACATATATACAGGAACTGAAGAATCAGGAAGTCTTTTGGTGATGGTGACTAGGCCGTGGTGAGGACCCAAAGCGCGGATTTTTAAGGAATTTTTCTAATGCCGTGCGGAGACTCTAGGGCATGGATTTTTAGAGGAATTTTTTTAAAGCCGCTGTGGATTTTTAAAAGATTTCAAAGGATTTTTTCCGCCTATCTGGGCCAATGGTTTTTTAAAGGAATTTTTTACAGCAGATTAGGGGCGTGAATCATAAAGGAATTTTTCTACAGCCGTTCTGGGGCGTGGATTTTTAAGGCCGTGCTGAGACCCTAAGGTATGGATTTTAAAGTCTGCGCTGATTCCCCAAGGCGCGGAGTTTAAAACCGCGCTGATTCTCTAAGGCGCGGATTTTTTAAGGAATTGTTCTACAGCCGTATTGCATATAATTTTCGTTTATAACATCTGGCTATTTAGGGGATGAAATGGACCGTAGACATTATTTTCGTCTGTTTTTTTTTTTTTTGGTCGGTCCAGGACCAAAACTATGACTCAAACATCACGAACTTTTACACGGGGAAGGGTATCTAATCAAAGAAGGACAATGGCTGTTCTCATGATGAAAATTCAATATTAAGAGGGTCAAATGAACCCGTTAACCTGATTCCGAAAAGTTACCAGTATAAGAACGATGATCTATTGACCTCTACTCGGTCAAAAAGAGGAGTATATCGCCAAATTTTTGCACAGGCTGCCCACTGTTTTTAAATCACTTTTGTATCTAATTATGAAAAAGTATTTTTAATAAATTCACAGTTGTATCCATGTGTGGAAAACATTTTTTTAAATAATACATGTTCGGGCTTAAGTGACGATTTTTTTTCTTACCGTATAGTGGACCTTCCTCAATAAAAAAAACACATTTAAATTTTTTAGAGACCGATATCGATCTTCACCACTTCGAAATTTATTTTATTTATTTATTTATTGTATATGAGTATTATTCATTGAATATGTATTTATTTTTGTAAACAAAAATTGAAAAAAACCATTAGAAAATTCAACGAATAGTGGATCATATGGATCATAAGCTAAATCGGAAACTTAGGAATTAATTTTTTCTCACAAGATTATGAAGTATTTTCAGGAACAAAGGGTTGAAGATTACATGACTGTAGAAAATATTCTTTTGAATACATATAAAAAATATATCTTCAACAATAGAAGGTCTTGACAAGGTCTATAAATTATTTATTTTGAAAATACTTGTTGTGTTTAAAAGATCTATTTATGCAGCCTCGTCCATCTATAGAGGCCCTTAAGTCGCTTTTAAACGCATGACCTACAGAATATCTCATCTAAAAGTTATATCCAAAAACAAAAACCTAAATTGAATTCATTGTCTGTTATAAAATTCTTAAACATTTTAGAATATATAAAATAAAAGAAACATATTTATTTGTTTTGTTTTTTTGTTGGTATTATTATTTGTTCACTTTATTTTTTTTATTTGTATTTTTTATTATTTTTTTTAGGTTAAATTAGTTTTGTATTTGAAAAAAAGAATGGTTGTTATTTTAAAATTGTGATTTACCTTTTTTCAGTTTTCTTGCTTTTCTCTTTCTTTTCGTGTTTTCTTTCAGTTTTGTTGTAAATATAATAAACCATCAAAAAAATGTTTAGCTTTTTTTGCATTTTGTTATGCTCTAATGGTGGAAAAATTAATTAAAAATAAGAGTTTTTTTCTGTTGTTTACTTAAGTTGTTTGCATTGGGAGTGGAGGGCGACGGAGGCGGCTAGAGAAATTGTGCCAGAGATCCAGTTCAGTAGTCCAAAGGAGTCAGCAGCATTTAGAAACTGTATCTGAGTTAAAGATGATGACGATGACCGACCAATTATTCCATGTTGGTAATTTTTGCGTTGGTGTAGTAGGAGGAGGACAACAAATTTATAAGCTTTTTGAAAGCTGTAAAATATACAAATGTTAATAACAATTATTTGGTTACCATTGTTATTTAGTGGACAATGTGGTGTTTAGACGATTGGTGGTGGTTGGTTGGTTGGTCAATGCTGTTTATCCTGGATCCTGCACAACTCGTCTGTGTTGTGTTTGGTCTATAAAGCCATGGCCATCTCTTTCAACACTTTCCCCTCCTTAGAGCTGGAGATATTTTCTTCAATGTAAACAGTGCTCATTTTATAATTGATTATTGATATTCTATAATTAAAAAATTGATATTTAAATTAGTTATTATTTTTTATTATTTAATTAAAGTCATGTCATACCTTTTTCTTTTGTTTTTCTCAAATGTTTTTTTGTTGTTTGTTGTTTCTTATTTGCGTGGCTTTAAACCAATAGTCCTTATAACTAAAAAATCCTAAATCTATAGACGAGGAGAAGATGAAGTATTGGGGGTCTGGAGTTGTGGGGTAGGGTTCTTGTTTACAGGTTATACAGGCCTTATAACACTTTTTTGGCACAAGGGGATATAAGAAAGAAATATGAAGGGGAGAAAATGTAGTAGAGAGGGAGAAAAAAGAGACAAAAAACGAAAAAAGAAAAAAACAATTGATTAATTATTTATTGTTGAAAGAGATTACTTACTAATATTCTAAAGACCACTTATTATTGTAGCTATATATTTAAATTTTCTAAAACAATTAGCATTACCTAATGATAATATGAGCCGTTAGAAATTATAATTGTAAAGAATATTGAATTTTGAAACGTCATTCAAAAATACAGCGAAAATGCCAAACTCAAACGAATTTTGCAACCATCGCAGCAAAGCTGACAAGTCGAAACCACTTTGTATAGAGGTCCGAATGAAAATTTTTATAGGCAATAGAAATTGTTATTGGCGATATAGAACTACTATTTTTTGACTTCTAAAGGAAGGTTATTTCCTGAGAGTTAGAATGGTGATTTAAAAAGAATGAAAAGCTAATTTTTTATCAAAATTTTCAAAACAAAAAAAAAAAATGTATTAACAGACAAAAAAAAACAAAATTATTCCTCCAGTTATTAAAATAAATTTCTCATACACCTCTCATGGGCATTTTCTATCAACACCGGATGATAAAGTGGATATCAAGCCAAGATTTGGCTTTTAATGGAGCTTTAAGGATCTTCTTTCTGATGAGTTTGTTAGAATGGATCCAGGAGAAGGTATTTTGAATTTCACTGACACGACGCAGAGGCCTATAGAGCACATTAGGTAACATGTAGGAACCTTACTTTTACATATTCAGAAAATGTTGTCATCTGAATGCAGTCTTAAAGGGAATTTTTATATACAACGGATGATGAGAACATGAGCCAAGATTTAATACTTTTTTTTTTGGAGTCTCTTCAGTTATTCTAAAGGGATGTTGCCTAGAATCATAGACCTCTTGAGGGAAATTTCTAAACCATCTGGTTGGAAACATTGCGAATGATGGGAATGGATGCGAATCAATTTATCTAAGGAGGCAGTATTTTGAATTATAATAAATTGCTGAAATCTATTGGTATAAACTAAAGTTATAATAGTGGTTGCGGACGACTCAGAGGTCCATAGAGGACATAAGACGCCCTGTAGAACCTTTACTTGTAGGTTTGCAGAATATGTAGTCATCTGAAGGCTGTCTTTAGAAGTGGATTATTCTTCAGGGTGAATAGAGAAAAAAAGAACCAATTTATGTCGTTTTTCTTCAGGACCAATGCATTCTTCCTTAGGATAGGGGTAGGCTCATAGACTATGACAATTTTTACACCCTAAGGTGCTTCATTTTTTCGCTTCATATAAATCATACGCTGGTGGTAAATGCGATTGGATTTCCATAGAGTATCTTTAAGTATAATTTTTAAATAAAGGCCCAGCATAGAGTTTTTTTAGTCCATTAGAAGTTGGACCAATCAGTTCCATTGAATATCTAAGCTATAATTAAGAGGGGCGGTTCATAGACATTGGACGATCTGATGTGAGTCCATCTCAGCGTGAAATAGATGCTCGTTCTTTGTGGTCCGAAGAAGAATACTCTCCTGATTTAGGTCAAGATCCACAGACTCTTTGAAGAGATTAAAAACTGTTCTGATTGGAGTTTGTTGCTCAATGTGACTTTGTGGTTCTCAACCAAAATTCCAATCTGTTTTCCGCAGACGTTATTGTGGATTTATTTTCAATTGCATAATATGTGCAGGATCTGAGGTTATTCAATCGTTCAATGTGTTCCGAAGAGCAATGTTTTCATGGCTTAGGCCAAGATCCGCAGTATTAATGAAGAGACCAAACAATGTCTTGTTCTGATTGGAATTTGTCGGCTATACCCCAGCTCAACGCGAGTATATGTGGTACCAACCGTCAACCGTCAATCCGATCTACAGACGTTAATGTGATTTTTGCCCATTGCAAAAGTGGTATTCAAAAAAATGGTTGCTTTTGTTTTTTCATCACAGATTATTTTAAGAGATTCCCCACAACTGAGGCTTCACTTTTTTAGGTCCCGCTTATCAAAAGGAAAAATTATACTCCAAGATATATGGATTCTGGTATTCTTTAAAGACAACTGGAAATGGGATTTAAAAAAAAAAAATTATGGACCAAAATTTGATGTTTAGAAAATTGGGCGAATGGAAGCATCCTAGAAACCCAGAGAAATGTTGAAGGGCCAAGCGGACAGAGCCAACTAAAAATAAGCGTTTGCAATTTAATTAAAATCGGTCTTTAAATCTTCAAATTGAATTTTTTTAAATAAATAAATATGACTCTTTCGATAAAACTCTGCTATGAAAAACCGATTTCACATAATCGTCCTGCACAATATAATTTAAATGTGTCTTTTCAAAGCTAAATATACTACCCTACACATTTCGAAAATTCGATACTTCGACGACAATAGCAACATTTCTTAAAACATTAGATTTCAACTCTAAAATATTATAATGTCGATTTCTCTAAATAGAAAGAATATGAAGAAACCCAAAACCATATGAGAAACAAAAAAAAAAGAGTATAAATTTGGAAAAAGAAACAATAAAGTCTTAAATTAAAATAAAATTGTTTTTTGGAATCATTTTGTTTTTGTATATATTTTTTTTTTAATTTTTTTTCATTTCTTTTTTTAATTTTTTTGGTTTTATTTGATTTTTTTTTTAGTTTCATTTTTTGTTTTATAAAAAAATATAAATTATTTTTTTAAATAAAATATTGCATTTTTTCTTTTCTTTCTTTTTTTAATTCGTTTTGTTTTTTTTTTTAAATTTTATTATATTTTCTAAAAAATAAAGAAAAAATTTGTATATATATCTATATAGGTAGCATTATAAAAAAGTATGTTAAAAATGTTTCCTAAAAAATTGTAAAGTAGAATTAAAAAAGGTACAATGTATACAAAAGTACACACCATAGAGGTACATTTATCAAGCTGCAATTGGGAGGGAGAAGGAGGGGGCGATGGAGATTTATTTTTAATGCAAATTAATGAATTTTGAATGATGAAGTTGATGAGTTTCTTGTGGGGGCATACTTTGTCTAATACAGAAAAAGTATTTTGTCTCTCTTCAAAAATTTCTTTTACAAAAATATCAAAGACTCAGACACTCACAGTCGAAGAGAACAAGAAGAAGAGTGATGGAAATTTGTTATTAATTTGAAATAAAAACTTACAAGTTATGGTAGTGGTTGGTGTAGCCATAGCACTTCCCGGAGTTTCGTGGTCAGATAAATTGTGATTTAGATTGTGGCTGCTATTGTTGTTGTTGTTCGTATTCGTATTTTTGTTGTTGATGGTTGATAAATGTTGTTGATGTAGATGATGATGCTGTTGTAGATGTTGCTGCTTATGGCTGTGGCTATGGTTGTGATTGTGGCTGTGGTTGTTGTTGCTGTACGAATTGGAGAGACGTCTTGGATGACGATTGTACAAAGTCGTGGGATTCACTGTTGAAGACGATGATGAAGACGACGACGATGACACTGATGTAGAGCTGGATGTTAGACGTTGGCAAAAAATGCTATTGGAATTGGCAGCTGCAGCGGCATTGTTGTTTTTGCGAAATTTCTGTGTATTATGATGAAGCAGAGGATGTGGTGAGCCATGGGTCAGCAGTGTATGCGTGGGAGGATAGAGATGCGGATGCGGTGTCGCTGACGTCGTATGCGGCGGCGGCGGTCACGAGCATGCAACTTCGGTTGCGGGTTGCGTTGAAGCTGTTGCCGAATTGCTGTTGGGTGTGCCATTGCCATTTGCACTGCTGCTGTTACCACCACCACTGTTGCTATTATCTGAATGATCGTCCACAGGTGTTGCCTGTTTGCTGCTGGCATTACTAAATGTCGGCGGCGTCTGTTGGGTAGAGGTGGGTGTTGTGGGAGTTGTGGCGCCACCAGCATCACTTGATGCATTTGAATTTTCCTCATTCTAAAAAACAATAATAATTTCGAATTATGTTCAAATCTTAGTCGATAAAAAAGTTTCAATTGTGCTTACCGATTCACTGACACGTGAACGTTTAACATTATTACTACTACCATTACTGCCACCATCTTTTTGCATTTCTGTGGATAGCCTTTTGCGATTAGCCATAATCTGATTATTGAAATTATTATGGCTTTCCATAGATTTACGTTCCTTCTTCAGGAAATCAGCGTCCAAATACTGTGACAATTGTTTACGTTTAACATGGCGTGCTTCAATAGACATACCTTCCTTAAGCATTTTAATATTTACCTAAGAATCAACAAAAAAAAAAGAAAAATAAAAAATTCAATAAGTTATTGTGATCTTAATGTTTTTTCTCTTTTTTCTTTGTTATCTCCCTTTGCACATTTCTACTTACACCATGCTGTATAACATGTTCCGTAAAGTTTTGTATACTTTCCGTTAAATCTACATTGAGATTTTCCGTGCGTTCAAATTCTAAACCTATAAACCACATTGAACAGAATGGCGAGCTGGTTACCGTTGATGTTGTTGTCTGTTGTGACGACCCACCAGTTTTATCCTCTTCATTGCCACTACTGTTCTGTGAACATGAACTGTTGTTGTTATTATTATTATTGTTGTTGTTACTGTTGCCCTTTTTGTGCTCAAAACACTTGGGATTGACATGGGCCAATGAAATGTGTTGATTACGTTCTAAGTTGCCTATAAGTAAACGAATTTTAGATTCGACCAAACCACACCATTCCAAATGATCATCAGCGGTTTGTGAATTTACCAGGAGCACAATAAAGTGGCGATATCTGGAAAGGGAAATACAAAGATAAATATGAGGATATTTTTTTGGGGGCTGCAAAAACCTACCTATAAAAGAAACTGGGAGCTTCAAATAATCTGTCCCAGCTAGCACGGCCCAACATGATTTCATCAGTTGTGGTCATGCCTCTATTGAATTCCATTAAAATAACTTTCTTTGTTGATTCAGATACATTAAATGTGGAATTTTGTTGGGGATATGCTGGTGTTATGATGGGCATTAAATGATAACGATCCGAGGCATTAACTCTAGGATCCCAAACCTAAACGAAAGGAAATTTGCATTAAAAATGATGAGTTGAAATACATGGCATATACTTACGGGAAATCTTAAATTAACATTGTCTGGATGTTTTAGCAATACGGGATGTGGCCATTTCCAACGTGAAAAGACCAAAAAGAATTTATGAACCAATGTGGCAGCTGTGGCATTTGGATATAATTGGCAAGTTCGGGCCACCAACATGGCCCATGTCACACCACCAAAATAACCCAGGGAATTGGAATAGATGCCATGTTCTGTATTAAAAAAAAAGTGAGAATTTAAAAATTGTTTAAATTTCAATATGATAACAACTCACTTTTGGCCCACAATTTAATGGAACGTAAAGCTAAACGAAAATTCTCAATATTGGGTACGAGCGACAATATTTCATCTGTTACACGACAACCGTTTAAACTACGCACCGAACGTGGATCCAAGTTCTTTAACAAATTATCATCACGTAAATCAAAATCATCGGGTATCTCTTTGAGAGATAGACGAGCAAATAGCAAATCTATTTCGATGCCATCGAAATTCATTTTGATTACCGGCACAAATGCCTCCTCCACGGCTCGGCATTCGGTAACCTCCGGTTGTTTTTTCATCAACTCAAAGAATGATGTAAAATAATCGGAACGTTCTATATTGCGTGGTGCCACACACAATGCGTCAATATCTGCACCCTTATGATGTACACCCAGACGATATGAACCGAAGGTGTAAATTTTACCGCCCAACTTCGAGGCAGCTGCTTCGGGCATATTTTTGGCAATGGAAACATCTTTAACCCATTGTTTGACCAGTGTATTTAGCTTGGCAAGAATTTCCATGCGATGATTTAATTCTTCTTCGGTTTCAAAGACTTTGTATGGCTCCAAAGCTTTGCGTAGTTCTTCTGTTTTTTGTACATCTTCGGGACGTGGACCTGCCAAACTAATGGCGGATGTCATACCTAATTGTTTGGGTGGATTTTGTGAGCTGGATCTTGAACCATTGCCATTATTGGTATTTTGTGTTCCTGCATTTGTTGAGGTAATTACACCATTTTGTTGTTGCTGCTGTCTATCTGAATTCCACATGGTCAAGCTGGGAAAAGTTCCTACAATATTTTTGAATGAGAAAATGTTCTAATTTTTTAAATTCATTTTACAGTTTACTTACCTTTGTTTCAATAAAAAATCTCAAAACTAATCCCACTACTTTTGTTTAGAACTAAAGTTAGTAAAAAAAAAAACAAATACTAATATATAGAAACTTGAGAAATGTTAAGTTTCGTCTGTGTAATTTATGCCGCACGTTATTTATATCTTGGAATTCTTCATCCAGTCACACTTGAAATTAATTTGATATTTTGTAGGCTGTAAGAAGATAATTGAAAAATTTTGGTTTAATCATGATATTTAAAAATAATAACTACATTTAAAAATAAAGTATGTATATGGGATATCCTGATAGCGGTTCAGATTTAGATATAGCTCCCATATATAATTCAAAATAACTACACATCTTGGAAGTGGAAAAAAATCTTAATGATGACCACATCTCAACAAAGAATAATAAGTTAGTACGGGTCGAACTTTTTATACCTTCCTCCATGAGATATGTATTTGAAATACCCAAAATTAATGGGGGTTTTCAGGCAATTTGTTTGGAAATTTGTCCAAAATCCGAAAAATGGGACCTATTAATTCGCCAAGCCATGGTTTCTTTTGTTCACATGTTGTTGCTTGGAACTTAGCCAAAAGGTTCAGTGGTTGGAGATTCAGGATTACGTTTAAAGCTCCATGAGTTGTATTTCTGAGAAAGCGATACCGATACCGATCGGTGCACAGAATGTAAGGTAGGTCAATTACGAAAATTTAAGATTTATTTTATGGACTATCATTTGGCTTTGTAATAATATTTAAAATTCAAAAATTACATATTCAAAAATATTTAAATTTTATACTAAAAATAACCGGAAATTAAATATTACTTTTTTAAACTTTCTAGAAGGTTGACGACATATCAGTAATGCAAGGTTAATGGCTTTTTGTATTTAGAGGCTATCTATATACAAAAAATATATAACGGAATATTTGAAATAGATATTGAAATTTAATTTAAAATTCTAAATACCTGAAGACGTATCCTTATAGGAAATACTGCTCTTTACCAATAAGATCTTGAAATTAGAAGAAAACTTTTTTTCTGTTCCTGCAGATGCTTGCTTCCTCCCCTCTAACTAAATATAGATTGATCTCTATCACTATCACCTACCAAAAAAGAAGATGGATACTGAGATGATGGCTTATTTTTATTATTTTCCAAATATAGATCACTCTGCGACCTTAAAAACTCCACTTCCTGTCTGTTTGTGATGATGTTGTTGTTCTTGTTCGATTGGTGGATGAAGAGGAAGAACACAATAGAAAATAAAGGAACAACATTTGTGATAACAATTATATTTTGGTTGAGCGAGTGAGTGTGCGTACGGGTGTGTGTGCGAGGAAAAAAGGGAATAATCGAAAAAAATACCCTACACCTGCATGCAAACCCCCGTTTCATCCCCCTTTCGAAAAGCATTTAAGTATCCAGCAGCAGCAGACAGTCAAAACAACCATTGCCCTGCAAATAATTGTGGACTACGTGATCCATTTCAGCAGCTGCGGACTGGTTACAACATTGTCCTATGTAATGCAGCTATGGACCATGTCATTGTCAATCAAGAATGTTTTGGTTAAGAAATGTAACGGCAAATGATCGTTTTTTATCGTTTGCTCATTAATTTGTTGTTTTTGCAAGCGCTAGTTTTTTTTGCAGACACGTGTTTATCGTTTTTTTTTTGGCACAAATTTGACATTGATTTTAGTTTGTTTCTGGAAGCGTTGTGCGTCGGTTGCATCGGTGTGCGTGGTGATAAATTGCAAACAAAAGATTGTGTAAACAAAAGTAAAAGATTTGAAGGTAAAAAGAATAACTTATAAAAAAATGGAATGTAGTTCGCGTCATAAAAGACGGCTTTTAAAAGCTGAAAAAGAAGATTTTGTCAAAAGACTATTTAGTTCAAGTGTTGAGTGTGAACAAATTGAAGTAGAAAAAAATGCCGAAGCAGATTCAGATTCAATAGTTGAAATAGAAGGGACAGAAAATGATTATTACAATGCAAATGAAGAATTTGACAAAAGAAACAACTTTATAAGTGCTTTAGGGCAATGGCAGTTAAAAAGCCGGACATCCAACCAGAACATGAGAGAACTGCTAATAATTTTAAAAAATTATGGTTTGGATGTGCCTCTCTCTCCAATGACACTGGTGCAAAAAGTTAGTTCGAGGGCAGATATAATTTCTGTTCCTCCTGGTGAATATGCACATTTCGGCCTGAAACAAAATTTAATGAAAGCAGCACAAATTTTACAAAAATATGAGGAAATAATTTGCGATATTAATATTGATGGTTTACCCATCTTTAAAAGCTCAAATCTTCAACTTTGGCCAATATTAATTAAAGTTATTAATATTAGAAATATAAAGGTGTTTCCTGTTGGTATTTATAAGGGCAAACAGAAACCTCATGATATAAGTCAGTTCCTAGAAAAACTCGTTGAAGAAATTTGCGATTTACAGGAAAATCACTTGTTTATTGGTGGCAAAAAAATTAGTTTTAAAATAAGAGCTGTGATTTGTGATGCTCCCGCAAAATCATTCATTTGTGGGATAGCTCACCATTCATCTGCAAATGGTTGTTCAAAATGTACCCAAGTGGCCAAAAAAATATGCAATGTTTTAACTTATAGTTCAGAAGTAGGTACAATTATAGACGATGACGACTTTGCTAAAAGGAAATATAAAAATCATCACCAATTAAAATTTATTGAAACCAAAACACCATTGGAGAAAATAAATTTAAATATGATAAGTCAAGTTCCTTTAGACCCAATGCACGTTATTGATTTAGGGGTAACTAGGAAAATGTTGATGAAACTAGTAAAAAATAAAGTGAATGAAAAAATTTCAATTTCGAATAAGGGAAATATATCTAAATTACTAGTTTCATTAAAAAAGTGTATTACTAAAGACTTCACAAGAATGCCTCGTAGTTTGGATGAACTTGCGAACTGGAAAGCTACAGAATTTCGTCAATTCTTACTATACACTGGTGTTTTAGTCTTAAAAAACAATGTTGGTGATGATTTTTATTACACGTTTTTAGTCTTTCATTGTGCTATAAGGCTTTTGTCATGTCCAAAAAACTTTGAAAATAACATTGCTGCCGCCGAAGATTTGTTGAAACTCTTTGTTGAAAATTTCAGTGTCGTTTTTGGTCCTCAAAACGTTACCTATAATGTGCACAGTTTGCTTCATATATGTGAATGCGTCAAACAGCACGGTTTGCTGTACAGCTTTTCAGCATATGATTTTGAGAACCATTTGCAAATGATAAAAAAAGATGTTCGCAAACCGACTGATATTCTAAATCAATTACACAGAAGAAATGTCTTGCAAAATTTAATAGAAGAGCCAAAAACATTGGGGTTAAAAGAAAAAAATGGACTTATTTATGGTTACTTGGGTGATGAATACTGGTTGAGCATTAAAACACCAGATAACATTTGTCTTGTAATGCCATTTACCCCGTTAAAAATTACAGGCTTCAAACGAGGAGAGAATAATAAAATTTTTTTTAAAGCGAGACGTTTCAAAAATATTTGTCCTTTTTTTGAAGAGCCATTGGACTCATTATCAGCATTAGGTATATGTATTGCTGATAAGATATTAGAAGATAGTGAGGAAATATTTAATATTGAAAATATTAATTGCAAACTAATATCATTGCCCTTTGAAAATAAAGTGGTTTTAATGCCAATTCTTCATAGTTGCATTTAAAGTTGCAAAAATTAACGTCTCATTTATTTAATATAGCCAACACTTTTAATCTACGCAATTCTAACTGATATCTTCGCAATTCGACAATATTTAAAATGGAGGGCAGAAATCTTAAACATCTAAATACTTGCAACAGACTTTCTAATTGTAAGTAAATTTATAACATACATTTTTCAATTTTCTAAAGCCATATTACTATGTTTTTCAGATAGTGCCAAAGAAACGCCATGCTGTTCTTGCATAGAACTCAAAGGTAGTTTTTGTTAAATATGGAGTTTCGTCTTTATTAATAACATTGTTTAATTTATAGAAATGATGGCTGGGATGATGACTGAACAAAAAAAATTACAGGAACAGCTCTCAAAATTACAAAGTAAAGTATAATGTTTTTTTCGTCATCGTTATTTTTTGTTATATAGTTCTTTCTCTTATAGCAACAACAGAACAGCAAAACAAAATAATAGTGGAAATGTTAGCAGAGCACAAATTACAGCTGCAAACCCTCAATAAGTCCCAGAAAAATGTTACTTCCCTGTCAAGCAAATTTCCCCTCAAATCCGAAGAAGATCTCCAAAAAGTTGAGAGTGAAATATGCGATTCGAATGAAGAAAAATATGTAAGTAATCGTTGCCCTATATTGTATATATGTTGAAATACCTTCAATTTTAAAATTATATACTTTTTCAATATTTTTTTATTTTTAGATATCTGCTGTAAAGTATTTAATCGATGGCAGCGCAATAAAAAATTTGGAACGCATTTTTTCCCGGGAGATTTGCGTAATGTACAATACGGATGGTATTTGTGGGAAAAAATGTTTGAAGAATTTTAAAAGAATATATAAAATTGTTATTGGTAAGTATTCTGATTCTAAAACATTATTAAGTTTTAATGAATTTCTTTATTTTAGCTGCAATAAGTGACTATTCCCCCAATAGCGAAAAAGAATTTCGAGCAGCACTCCAAGTCGTAAAAAAAAGGCACTTCCGAGTTGTTTGTTCCCAAAACAAAAACAAAAATTAATTATATAATTTGTTAATTACATGTAATTTTTAATTTTTTTAATGACAGTGAATTGGAATATTACTTAAGTTTTTTTAATGAATTTATTATTACTTATATTATTTATCTCACTAAAGACTATCAATGTACCTGCAGAATGAAATATTTATTTTTATGTTTTATAGAATAAAACACTAATACTTATAGTACATTACTTATGTTGTATTATTTCCTGTTTTTCTCTGAGTGTATATATCGTTAAATCAGAGAAAAGCGCAAAATAAATAGACCACTTAATGGATTGGTTTCAAAACTAGCCCTCTGGGGTACTCTATGGACTAGTTACACGGATTAGTTTTAAGATCAACCGTATGTGGTGTACCATAGAGTAATGACGTGGACTAGTTTTGAAACTACTTTGATGTAATGCAAAGCTGGGTTACATGGTCCGGCCCTAGGACATAGCAATGCTAAATCGGTTAGGTTTTTTCAATGCATTTGGGTTAGTTTTGGACTACTCCTGGTCTGTTATGGACTACTCTTTACACGCGTGTAAGGGTTAGGCGCATTATTTGCAGGGTGATTCCCACTCATATATACACACACTGATATACATATATACACTAACACACTCTTGCAATATACACAACACCAATCCACGATGAGATGGTGTGCAGGGCCAGTACACACAACACTCACTCCACCATTCCAAGAAAAATAACGAATTTTCGGATTTTTAATTTCTCTGATAAAAATATTGAAAACAAAGATTATAAATTGACAAAATTGTTTACCTCTTTTTTATTAGTATTTTTTCTTATGTTGTGTTGTATGTGCTTTATTTTTTATTTGATTTTTGCGTCGTCGTTGTTGGCGGCTTTGTTAGTTATTTTCCTTGTTCATTTCATTTCGCATAGCCCATAAAAACATTACAAAGCAACTTATTTTTTCGTTTTCTTTTTGTTTCTTCTTCTATTTGTTTCTTTTGTTTTCTGTGTTTGGTTGTTTCGTTCTTTTGCTGTTTGCTACCTTATTTTTGTGTGTTTCTTCTTAGTATTCCTTCAACCAAATCCAACGCATTAATATGTGGTGCTGCTGCTGATGCTTCTTCTTTCTACGATTTCATTTGCTTGCTTGATTTTGCTTGTTTCTCGAATTGCTGCTACTGCTGCTTGAGAATTTTCACTTGCGCTTTTCTGCTCCAAATTCTATGAATTTTCACTTAATTTCTATTACCCGGGCAATGGTGGTGGCTGGGGACACGTTTGCCATAAATATTTCACAATTAAAAAACCAATTTCACGAGATATTTGTTAATAAAAATTAATCGCGTAATGAAACTAAATTTCTGCAGATAACGGAGCCATACTAAACTGAATAAATGACGGCGTGGCGTTGATTGTTTGCAAACGGTGGCCTGTGACAAAAAACGGAGCACACAACACAAGAATGAGGGAAAAAACGGAGCTAAAAAATAAATTATGGATGTTGAAATGCAGAGGGCGCTAGGTGTAAAATTGTATACAATGTGGCAACACTAATTATTTCAGATGACGCGAAAGAAGTAAATTCTTAAACAATTTGGAAATTATTACATTAGTTATGCACTTTGGTTACTGATACTTTTTGTGAAAGGTGGTGGTAAACCAATACCCACTGTATTTTAGGTTTCAGAAATTCCAAAAAAAGTCTTTGGATAGGGCTTGAACTACTAGTTTGAAAAATCCACACCTTTGGATGGGGCTTGAACTAAAATTTGTTTGAACTAATATTTTTAAATATCCACTCCTTCGAAAATTTCTTCTAATTATACCTACCTTGATCTCGTGTCATTTTCAACTATTAAAAAAATAACCGTTTTTTCATCAGAGTTGCAATTTCGGACAAACATTTGACAAATGCAAAACATCAAAGCCCCTGGATATTTTTGAACGACGGCTAAAGGATAATTGCATGTTTACATCCCAAAAAATTCTGCTACAAGCAAAGTAAAATTCTAATTGGAAAAAATCTAAGTATTGGGTTAAATGGATAAATCGAATTGGAATTGTTTTGGTATTTTTCTAGCTATGGCGCCATCGAAAACTTGAAATGTACCCGACACCGAAGCTATAGCATTAACAACGGTTCCAAAAACAATAGTAGATAAAGGCCAACAGCAACAACAACCTTACAGAGAAATGAAAAAATGACTGAGTAGTGTCCTGTGAATCCTTCCTGCGCGAAATGAAAAAATGATTCCATGGGTGCGTGAAAAATTTGCTGAAAGGCGGGCAAAGTGGTTGGCACGTTCCAAACGATCACAAGGTAGCAGTGGTGGTGGTAGTAGTGGTGGAGCTAGTGGCGGCGGCAACAAAGAAGATGATGACGATGAGTCCAGTGAAATGCGTGATCGAGATTCACCTCGATTTCATCGTTTAAATTGTAAAGACGACGACGATGATGAAGAGGACTTGGAAGATGATACCGATGCAAATTCACCGGGACACAGCAGTCAACATAGTTCACATAGGAATCAACATAATTCACCAACGCCCACACGACACCAACAACAACAATGCCATCATGCAACCCGCTCCTTACATTCGTCCCCCGTCAAGTTAGCTAAGTATGCAATGTTTTGAATTGAAAACAAATAAAAATTAAAATTCATTTCTAAATTCTTCAAGTAAAATGCAAAAATTACGTAGCATTTTTGCCAAGTAATATCCCATAATTCATTTCAACAGATTACATTAATGTTTTTTTCTTCTATGCTTTTAGAAAAAGTTCCCGCCGTTCCTCGGCAGCATCTTCGTCCTTCGCCACTACATTAGTTAATACAACAGATAGCTTTGCCAGAGGCTCATCGCCTCGAGAACGCATTAAGGTTCGTGTAATCTGTCCATCGGCCAGGGTAATGATATTCCAAACCGACTGTCAACGCCGTCTATTAGAATTGAAAAATGAAATTATCTTAGAAATATCAGATGACTTGATGGCCCATATGTCCCTGTATGCCTGTGAGGTTAAAACATTGGCTACAAAATTTCGTCTATTAAAGGCTGATTATCAAGGCATCGAACTGAATGAAGCACATAGCCTTGAACAATTGGGTATTGGTAATAATGATACCTTGGTTTTGGTGGCAAAACGTAACAATCTGCAGCAACTGGTAAATCAAACCCGAGAGATTCGTTCACCCTCGGACAAAGATATAGAATTGGCAACAAGAAATTTACCCGTACGTTCGGCTGATGTTCCCCTCGTGGATATTAATGAAATATTTCAGCAATCAAATGTGAGTGGAATAGGGAAATTGTTTATAATTTATCTTTAATCTTGCTTCCCTTTATTTCAGTTACATTTTGATGTCCGCAAAGTATTAATATCCCTGGCCCAGGCCTCTGCTGTGGTTATTGGTTCCGGTCCCTATGCCAAACGTTTAATAGCCATGCTCAAACAGAAACTTATCAATAAGCGTAACTATCAGAACGATACAACGCAGTGCCTTGTCGATATGGGCTTTAAAAAAGAAAAGGCCGAATATGCCTTGAAGCTGCACAATAATGTCTATTCGGCCGCCTTGGAATGGCTAATACAGCGTCAAAGTCAAGAGACATCGATTGAAGAGGTTGTAATGGGTATACCAAGGACAAATTCAATGGCATCACCATCGGGTATATTGTCAAGTGATGTGAGTAATTTTTATATGTCACATTCTTTAAGGATCCTCGAAAGGAAGATTTATTTTCAATGTATCTGAAAAGCCTTGTCCTTTAATAGAAGTTTTTAGGCCTTTTAATGTACGATCTAAAATCTTCAAATGGTAGATCTTGTCTTTTAATGGCTGACCTGAAGTCAATTCGTAAAATTGTAATTTTAAAGTCATTTAAGGGAGACCATTCCTGAATACAAAAATAAAATCCAGGGCCCCAAGTCTATAATCTTTAAAATTAATATTCTTCAATTTTTCTCTTTACAGAATACGGTGGAAAATATTGCAGCTCTATTGGAAATTGTACGCATATACAGCTATCGTGATATTCCGCCTACCCCCGATGCTGTGCAAACTTTGGTGGAGATGGGTTTTCAGGAAAGTGACGTCATTGAGGTGAGAGAAACATATTTTGTAAAAATCGATAAAATTTTTCTAAAAAAATTATCTAAATTTTTTCCTTAGGAAAAAATATAAAAATCACATTGTAGGTAATGTTTATATAGAAAATCTCACTATCGAAATTTTTCTATAGAAAAATCACACTATAGACAAATCTCACTATTTTTCGATAATTTTTCTATAGTCTCACTATCGAAAAATCTCACTATCGATAATTTTTCTATAGAAAAATCTCACTATCGATAATTTTTCTATAGAAAAATCTCACTATCGATAATTTTTCTATAGAAAAATCTCACTATCGATAATTTTTCTATAGAAAAATCTCACTATCGATCCACCCCTCAGGATATTACTTGAAAAAAATATATTTCATTTTTTTAATTTTGTATAATTGCTTCAACACTTTCTGCTCTTCTTTAAGGCATTAAAGAAAACCTGCAACAACAAAGCTGCTGCCTGTGAATGGTTATGTGGAAATCGTACTGGTAGTTTAGTAGAATTACGTGAGGGATTAGCTCAAGACTCGCCAATATTAAAAACAATATTGCAATTGCCACAAGTTCAACTAAGCTTAAGTAATCCTGAAATTTTATTGGGTAAGTTCGAAAGAAAATGAAAAATAATGTTAAGAAAATTTCAAAAACAAAATTCTCTTTTAGCCTTTTTAGCAATACTGGAAAATGAACAATCAATACGTGTGTGGGGCGATGACAATGACACAACCTCGGTTATAACACATATCCTACAAAAATATCACGAAGAGAAACATGTTTTGGGCATAAATCAATTCTATAGCAGTCGATAGTTAAACTTACTAGGATTTTAACAAAAAGGGAAATCTATGAGATTCACACCACAATTATGAATGAAACACAAAGGTTTCATTCAACATTGTGTTTGAATTTTATAATGGTCCCCACCCGAAAATAATCATGTACAGTTATACATATATAAATAATAAGTGACAACTTTTAAAATAAAAATTAAATTTTAAAATTTAAACAGCACCTCTTATACTAAACACCACCAAGAAAAACAAAACAAACAAACTTGCCAACAACTGCTGCAATATAGCCTGCAAAAATTGCAATTTAATATTATTTTTTTATGCGCACATTTTAGTTAAAAAGAAATTAATTTATTTTTATGAAAATATATTAGATATGTGTGTGTGCTTTGCCAAAAACAAAATAAGAAACTCTAAACAAAAATAAATGATATCAAATGAAAAATAATAAGCAAAGGAAAAGTGCAATTCTATTCAAATAATATTAAAAAATAAAGAGGTTATTTACAATACTCTTCTTCTATATATATACATACAGAGAGAACACAAAATGAAATTGGAACATTTTATCAAAATGTTTTGAATAATTCAATACATATGTAGATGGTACCTAATTTTTAGCATTTTAGCTTTGACAACAACAACAACTCTAAATTTTAAGTATACAAAACCAACAAATTATGCTTAACAAATATTTAGTATAAATCTATGACTATTAATAAAAATGCAATGCAATCTACATTGAAAATAAATTAAAAAAATAAAGGATTCCATTCCAAATATTCTTTTAAGTGATATAATTTTTTGTTTATATCGCTTTAAAATCCTATTATGTTATTAATTAAGAAAAGAAAAAAAAGAATTGTTCCAAAATTGAAATTATATTTATATTAAATGTCAGATATTAGCGTAAATAAGTTTCATGGGAATTTTGCCAAATAATTACAAATTAAATAACTTTGCTTTCTATGTGCGATTTTATTTAAATTTGCTTTTGTTGTAGTATATGCTTCAAAAATATATTTTCAATAACTCAATAACAGCGATTTCAAATGATCTCTACAAACAAGAAAATGGTTTTTATCGTTTACAATTCGCCATTAATTTCAATTGTAAACTTTAGGAATATCTCTACTATCTATCTCTCTCTTATCATAAGTTATTATTTAAAAATAAATTATTAAAAAAAAATAATAAAAAAAGTTAAAATTATGAACAGCAATTTATTACTATTAAAATAATAAGATAAAAAAATAATAAAATCGCAATATTGATTAAGGAAAATTAATTGAAGTTTTATTTCAGAATCTCACTATCGATAATTTTTCTATAGAAAAATCTCACTATCGATAATTTTTCTATAGAAAAATCTCACTATCGATAATTTTTCTATAGAAAAATCTCACTATCGATAATTTTTCTATAGAAAAATCTCACTATCGATAATTTTTCTATAATAAAATATCCAACCATCTGTGGAAAGGTACCAGAAGAGTTCCAATAACTTTAGATATGGAGTACAGTAATAAAATTGGTATCATATGAAAGGTAAGAAGGAGTTTAGCTATTTCGATATTTGCTCATAAACATATAAATATGAAATGTAATATATGAAAAATTATTTTAAAATCTACCTTTAAAAATTACAACCTTAAATGAGTTTTTAAATTTGAATTTATTGATACTATAATAAAGACAACATTTTGCCCTTTAATATGACACCTTATTTGTGTTAATTGAGCAATTTGTTAAAAAGTTACAGGCATTAGAAGACAATTCTAAAGAAATGCCCACAAAGGGCTAATGACTGTGTTTGGCCTAAAAGTATACTATGAATTTCATTACACAAACCAGCAGCCACACACACATACATACTATGAAAGGAAGATTGTCATTTTTGAGAAATGCATTTTTGTGTGATTTTGCATTTTTACGTAACAGGTGCCCAGCACCAATCAGTAAGTATATTTTGGAACATGGTTGAATTCAAATGCAAATAACTCAGCGAATACTTAACCGATTTTCAAAAAATTTGCAAAAATGGTTAGAGGAAAATATAAAGTTTTATTCCATATCGAAAATACTTATAAAAATGTATGTTATACAAGAGAAAATTAGCATTATTTGCAAGTTCGAAGATATTTTGAATATCGACTAATTTTTTGGTTAAATGTACCCAATGCAGTATAGTCGATTTGGGCAACCTGTGCTATACCCCACACAAATAATAGATCACTAGATAGGCGCACTTCTTGTGGTGCCTCCCGCACAACGTGTTAACATTTTCAATTTTTATAAGTCCAATATTAAGAGAATGGAATGTCCGATTTCAACCAAACTTTGCACAAGCTAATATTTTGATCATGTTGGTATAATGTTGTAAGATGGGACTTATCGGCGCATTCCTTTTAGTACCTCCCCCATGAAGGGTCAAAATTTTGAACATTTGTCAATCCAATATCAAACGAATGAAATGTCCGATTTGATCCAAATTTTGCAAATCGCAATATTTTTACCAAACCTAGATCATGTCCGAAAATGAAATCCATCAATCAACTCCTTCTAATGCCTCCCCCACAAACAGTCAAACATATATTTCTACAGAGCAACCACTTTTGGTTGTACCCATTTGTATTTTGGTCCCGAATATGGAAGATTCTTCTTTTAGTTTTTAATTGCTTTCGTTTTTCCTCTTACAAAATTTTAAATACGGGAAGACACCAAAACGTAATTTGAAATAAAACACACTTTTCATTTTACATATAACATTTTTCTTCTTATTTTTAATTTATTTCGTTTCGTATTATTAACAATTATTTTTGTTCGATATAAAACTTAAACTCGTAGATTTTATTTACAACTACTAAATAGACAAGGGGCGGGTGGGTTTTGTTTTTGTTAAAGGAAAAAGGGGGACGACTGTACAATAAAAAAACACATTAATTTATATACTAAAATTCTTTACATAATGTACATGCAATTTTTTTGCTATTTAAATGTGGACAACAAAAATTAACTTGCACAATAATGGAAAGAAATGGAAATTAGAATAAAAAGCTTCAGTTTTTTTGTTCGTTCGTTATCAAAAAAAAATCGAAATATCGCTTAAATAATTTTGCAGGTTGTTGATGGTGATGTTCGTGATGGCAGCATCAGCATAACTTCAAATAAGCTAAAAAGTAAGAAAGAAAATCAAGCAAGAAATCGGATAAACAAATAAAATTAAAATAATTACAAGCAGTAAAAAATAAAAGTGGTTAAAGGAAAAATATTTTTATTTATTATTAAAATTATTTTTTTAATCGTGCATTGCAGAGAAACATTTCATTCAATATGAATGATGATCGAGAGAGTTATTTTGGTCGTTAATCTCGTTAAGAAACTAAAATTATTAGGGCATGTGATGATGTCTCCATGTTTGTGTGGGTATGTGTGTGTGTGTGACATTCTAAATTTAAGTAGTAATTATAATTAATAATACATGGAACAAAACTTAAAATTATTATGGCATTTGGAAAAGGATAATGATTTTTTTGTTTGTAAGTCTTGTGGTTGGTGTTGGGTGGTTTGGTTACACGACGACGACGAGGAGGACATTTGGAAAAGTTCGTTGCATTCGTTTTTTGTTTACAAAATTATATTCTAATTCTAGAACTACATTAAAGAACAAACTTAGTAAATGGCATTTAAAAAATAAATTAAGTTATTTTAAATTTAAAATTAATGATAAACATGATTTCATATTAAAATATAAAAACAAGTGTCTTTAATGTGTGGTGATGTGGTATGGTTGGTGGTGGTTTATTGCATTATTATTGGAGTTGTTTTGTCACCCACGTCCATTCCATGGCCGAAAATAAATTGTTACAATTCATTTTCCATATTGGAACGGACATTCTTGAGGACATTGTGCGTTTTGAGTATTTGATTTTTAATGTCTTTTTCGATTTGTGCTTTGCGCTGATTGGCATTGCGCAACTTCTCATAGGTGTCTTCGAAGGCACGTTTTGTGCGCAACAATTTACGACGCAGTTCAGCGTTTTCTTGTTCTACCTTGGCACAATCGTGTTTCTTAAAGGCGAGATTATCTTGGCCAGCAGCAGTACCAGCAGCTGTATTGGGTGGTAAATTAGATGGTTTAATGTTTTCCAAACTTGAATCCAAAGGTTCTGAAAATAAAAAAGAAGAAACAAAGGAATTCAAATTAATAAAAAAGAAACAAATATCCTTTTGGGATTCTTAAAAAAATTCATCCTGATATCCTATAAAAGTTAAATTTTCTAAATTATATGAATGCTAAAGATTCCTTATAAAAAAATTTGAGCCACTTCTTTTTTAAACCTGTGATATTTATGATATTTTTTCTTACCTTCAGTTACATTTAGATTTTCTTTATTAGGACTAATTTCCACAGTTTTCAATAGCGGTAATTGGGCACTACTCAATTCAGCACTTGATATACGTCCAGCATCACTTTCAATACCCAAATCGGGTGAATAATTTTGGGTGCGTTGTTCTCCCAAGCGTTGTTGGGCCACCGTTTGAGCTCCATTGGCGGCCATGGTAAGTGGAACTTCTTCCGATGTGTAACCCGATTGACAAGTGTCATCGGCTTTCTTTTGCGCCTTTTCTTTTGAGGCCATTGCCTCTTCGGCCATACGTTGAGCGACGGCCAAACGTTCCATTAGCTGCGATTGTTCCGTTTCCAATTGTTCAACTTGTTGTTGTAGTTGTTGACGTTCCGTTTGATATGTTGTCAATTCTTGGGACAGCTCCTCCAAACGTTTTTCCAATTGCAATTTTTCATTCAATGCCTTGACACGTTCCGTTGTGGCCTTTGAGGCCCTCAACGTACTCTCATCGATTTGTTTTTGCAAATTTCTGGCCGTCAACTCGGACTCGACCAAGGTTTGTTTCAATTCATGTTCGTTCTCTTGCAAACATTCAATATTGCGTTGTGCCTCCATGTAGTGCAGTTGCAGGTCACTCAACTGTTTGCGGCATTCATCCATTTCCTGCTGTTTGGCCTGCAGGGATTCTTGCAACAGATTATCCATTTCTTGACGCAACATGGCCAATTGCTGCTTCTGTTGTTCGTTGGCCTTTTGTAAAGCATCTTCGTGTCTGAGTTTCATATTTTCCATTTCATCCTTGAGGGAATTGATTTGCATTTCCGCTAAACGTGATTCCATCACCAGACGTTCGTGTTCTTCTTGCATTTTTTCCAAGGAACGAGATTTTTCTTCAATTTGTTGCAAAAGCATGGATTCATTGTGCACGGAGCTGGGTTCTTGCGAGCCAATGGCAACCAAATCATCGTGCAGTTCTTTATTGCGTACTTTCAAGTCTTCCAATTCTTCGGTGTACTCCTCCACCTTCATTTTCTCCTTTCTCAGCATATCATCGGCCTCGGCTAATTGGTGTTGGATTTCCAGAATGCGATTGTCGCGTTGTTGTATGATTTGTTCCAATTGATTGATGCGTTCTTGGGTGCGGGATGATTTCATGTTGCGGCTATCCAATTGACCAGATTCACTGTAATCGCTGTCGGTCTCAGCTTGTTGGGCGTGTGATGGCTCTTTAGATGGTGGTGGCATAAGCGAAGATGAATGATCTTCCAAGCCAATGCGGGCGAGAGAAACTTTACGATCTGGCTCTGACCAGGCTTCTGATTCACTTTCACGATTCTCCAACATGACACTGAGCGGCAAAGAACGTCTTTCCTTTTTGTTTTCAGCATTGCGTCGTTTGTCCAATTCCTTCTTCAAGGCCTTGTTTTCAGCCTTCAACGTTTCAATGGACATTTGTTGACCACTGGCATAGCTGACGGCATGTAACTCTTCGTGTGAATTGAAGGTTTCGTTGGCCAAGCCAGCCTCAACATCACCCAAAATATCGGAGAGATTGTGCAGTTCGGCCAGCGAGTGATCAATCATGGATAGGCCAGACACCGAAAGTGTCATATTTAAACTCTTCGATAAGTCGAGACTGCGATCTACGGCCCGACGCATAGCCTTGCGTTTCTCGACGGCGAGAACACCCAAAACATCTTTGTGTTTTAGAAGGGAATTAAGGAAACCGGCCAACTCCTCGAGACGTGTAGATAATGTGGCACACAAGTCGCCACATTGACGACGCCATTTTTCAGCATTCTCGGCATCTGAACGAGCCTGTTTCAGTTCGGTACGTAATTGTGATATAACAGCATCGGTATTACGTTCCGAACCCAAACGTTGTAACAGAATATCAACTTTACGCTGCAGCAACTTGTTGCGTTGTACAGCTTTGGCATATTCGACATCGGAAAAGGATTGCTGAAGTTCAACGGCATCTTGACTAATGTTGTTGTTGCTGGTGTTATTGTTTTTCGGGGAGGTGGGGCAATTTGCCGATGTGGTGGAATTGTTGTTTAACATTTTATTGAGGCGTTCTATTTCACGATTCTTTTCCCACAACTCCTTGTTGACGAAGTGCTATTGAAGAATATAGAAATATATAAAATTTGTTAAGAGACTGATAAATAATTTGTGGTTATGTTGTGTTTACCTGTAAATCAGCAGTTTTCTTTTTAATATCAGCCTTTAAGGTTTCAATTACGGCCTCTTGTTCCTGTATAATGGTTTCATATTTTTGTTTCTGGGCCAAAGGCATTTCTTGTATGGCATCGGAATCGCTTAGCGATGGACAGAAACCGGTAACTTCAAGGCCACTTATGCCCACAGCAGCCTAAAATTATAGAAAATAAAATAAATAAGTTATTAAAAATGGCCCTTGTTGTCTTGGGGTTTATATCCTCCTTACCTCTTTTTCATTATTTGCCGTGTTGTTGTTAATGTTGTTACTGTTTGCGGACGATGCATTTTGACTTGTATTGTGATTCTTGAGACGATTTATTTCAGCCTGCTGATTTTTAATGTGCAACATTAATTTCTGTATGGTAAAACGTGCCTTGTCATACAATTGATCCCGATTGCTAAGTTTATCTTCCAATTCCTGTACCAGACACATTTTATCCGCCACCTCCATTTTACATTTTTGCAAATCTTGTTTCAGCTGTTGGGTCTGTTGTCATATAAAAAATAGAGGTTGGGTTATGATTATGAATTGATTGAAATGTTAATAATTATGAGGAGGAATAATGTGTGTTGATCATATATATGTATGTAACCTTCAACCCATTGTGAATGTGTATGTGTAGTAGTAATGATGCTAAATGAGAAGTAATATATATTTTGAACTGTACTGAAATATATATATACTCGAAAGAGTAATTTCACAAGGTCGAGTAATATAAAATTTTAGTAGAGAATTGAGACCCTAAAATCAAAATGTGAACATTTACAAAAAATCAATTTCGACCTTGACCTAACAGGGCCAATTGTTACTTTCGTTGTGTTATTGTAAAGCATCTTTGTGTTTCAGTTTCATATTTTCCATTCCATCATTCAGGGAATTGATATGCAGTTCAGTTAAACGGACAATCCGTCATATTTTGTTCAAGGTACGAGATTTCTCTTTACTTTGTCAAGTCTACAAATTTGCAATTATTTGGTTTATTCCTCAACCTTCATTTTTCCTTTCTCAGCATATCATCGGCTTCGGCTAATTGGCGTTTAATTTCAAGAATGCGACTATAGCGTTATTGAATTATTTATTCCAATTGGTTGGTTCATGTTCAGAAGCCCATCTTTAAGACCTTTTGGTAAAAAATCAAAGGATATGTCTATCTGTTTATCAACAATTTTGGCCTTCCATAGGGAAAGTCTAACGATATTTTACAAAAGAATACATCCTGGTAGTTGCGCATAAGAATTTATAATAAGAAGTCTTGCCAATAATGGATTATTTGTTCCAAATGATTGATACGTTCTCAAATGCGGGATAACTTCATGTTCAGAAGTTCATCTATAATACCTTCTAATACTTAATCAAAGGAGATGCTTTTACTATTCTGGTAGTCTGCAAACGGCTTCATTTTATAATCTGTGGTCTTCCATGAAGTACTTCCCAGTACTTCCTAATAAGGTCTTTTGTTCGTGGGAATCTTTAGACCTTTGACTGATCTTCTTAATCACTCCTGACATTCTTTGAAGGGTGACCAAAAATTCTTATCTTTTATAAAAAATAAAATTTCCATTTTTTATTTATAAAAATCAGAATTGCAAATTAATAAAAAATATATACAGATGTATTCATTAACCCATTTTCTTTTCGCTGATATCCTTTTTCAATTTATCCATAATCATTTTAAAAAATAGATTTTCTCTTTTCACCAAGTTCCGTTCCATAGCGTTTCTTGCAACAATTCGCTCAAAGTCATCGAGGCGATTCAATAAACGTTCAGTATTGAAAGTTTTAATGGTTATTGTGGTCTTAGGTTTTTTTTTTTTGTTAAATGCGGATGTGAGAGATTGCAATGGAATGGATTTGTTGTTCGTTGCCAGACACCAAAATGAATTTGTATGAAAACAAAAAATAAAGCGTTGATGGTTTAATAACACAAAATGTGAGGTTATGAATGAAGATGATGGTTTAAAATGTAAAAAACATATGGTGCAAATGGATTCTATTTTAAAAATATTAAAAAGAATCGGAATGATCTTAAAGGACGAAATTTACGTTTTATGTTATTAAAAGTGAAAAAATTCAGCTTAAAATATATGTCGATATGAAGAATAAAAAAACGAAGGAAATATTGATGAATAAATGTTAATGATTTCGTTAGGATACAGGCACGAAAGGATCCAAGTAAAGGACTTTTAGGACTTCGTTTTTTATAAATTAAATTCATATAAAATATCACTTCTTCCCATTTATTTAATGGTTTTTCCAAGTTGCCGTTTCTCCAATCGACATTAACAACATAACATGTATATTTTTGGAAATCCTCTGTAGTGCCTCTGATTACCATTTTAATACAGTGGTGGATATGAAACAATTTATACAAGTGATTACAAGAAAAAATAACACTCATCAAAACCAACACCCGCCACCTATTTTCCCACCTCACAAAATGTAGATCTCCGACTTACTTGAATTTTCGCTAACGTTTCTTGTTGTTGATTCATTTTACTCTCATATTCTTTAATATTAGACATTTCTTGATTGAAATTATCCTGAGAGCTTTTGAATGCCTTTACAAGTTTTTCATTTTCAGATTTAAGTTCTGCATTGGCAGAACGAAGACCTTTTATGGAACGCTTTAAAACAACAAACAAATTTGATTATTTAAACACAATGGGTTGGAGATTAAAATGTTCAGAATATTCCTTAAAAACAGATGCGGAAATTTACCTCTTTCGTGGCCAATTCTAAATCACGATTTTCCACCGACTCCAAGAGTTCAGCATTTTGGAATACCAGTTCCTTGACTTTTTCCTCATATTCTTGGATGGTTTCATCACGTTTGGCCAAGATTTCGTCTAGCTTGCTTATTTGTTGTTGGAAATCTTCAAGTTTGTCATCGGATTGTTTTAGCAATGATTCCAAATCGCGTATCTAAAAATAAAAATGCGAGGTATTATTATAAAAAAAATTAAAAATGGATATCTCTAATACTGACCCTCTGCAAGGCATTCATGTTTTCGGCAATTTCCGAACGTCCCAGTAAATCACTCATGGATTCACCATGACCTCCTCCTGCCGCCGACGATGACTTTGTCTTCTCAATTTCCCTATCCATTTCCATGTATTGTATCTTCTGTTTTAGCTCATCAAGCATTTCCTGATATTTGAATTCCGTATCCTTTTGGATTTTCTCCATTTGTGTCATGGCCTGAGCAGCTTCCTTTAATAGATCTTGTTTTTCTTGGATCTCCTTGCGTAAAATCTCCATTTCCACACGGGCATCAATCAGCTGTTTCATTAGCGTATCTTGACCCTCCGTGGAATTTGAGGCTTGCTGATAGCCCGGTATACTCTCCTCAATGAAATACAAACGCAATTTCAAATTGAAATTTTCTTTGCGCAATGTTGCCATTTGTTCTTCAAATTCCCTTACTGAACGGCCATGGCCAGCTGGAGATGTGGAGCCTTGGAAGGGCTGTTGCAAGCTGACACAGGGTGAACGATAACCGATACCATCTGAAATGGAGGAAAGAAAAAAAATAATGTAAAATATTTGAAATTCCATAGACAAGAAAAATTCTACCCTGAAATGTTGTTGTGGGACACACAAATGAGGTGGTGTTCTGGGATTTTACAAAATCTCCTAATAATAAATTATACTCATTTCCGCTATTGCCTTCGCTTTCTTGATTCGATGTCGCCGTCTTTTTTATTATGCAATTTCTTTGCATTCTCTAATTTATTTTTTATACTTAATTTTCCAAATCTTCCAGTTAGGTGAAAATTTCAGTTTATTTATTTTTTTTTATAAAATTTTGATGTACTGTTTTTTTGAAATAAAATTCAAAATATTTTTTCACATTTTATTTGGAATGAAAGAAAAAAACTACAAAGTTGTTTATTTGTTTAATGCAAGACAGACACCAAGATGTAATGATCACAAAGTTCTATTCAGAACTAAAAAAAGATCCGTGGGGGTGGTGGTTCGCTTCGGTGTTGTCTAGTTCAAATGGAAATTAACACAGAACAAACAACATCAAGAACAACAACAATAAAAATTATAACACAGACGATGCTGTTGTCTGCCACAAAATGAATTTCCTGACATACCCTCATCAACCCAAAAGAACGAACGAAACGCAGGCACATCGGCAGCAGAACATTGCTTGCTATTAATTAATGTGGCGGCACAGAATTTCAATTTTGTAAGAGAAAGGTAACAAAGAAAGAGAAATGATACTCTTATAGTATTAAGAGAAGAACCTATTCAAAAGAAGTTGACTTTTGAGGGGCTGGATGAAATATTAGGTTTTGATGGGAAAAGAAAATATTTTATGGAACAGGAAGATTTGGACACAATAAAGTCCAATTGGTGTGTATAGAGACCAAAGGGTTTTTATAAAGACTAATTTGTCAGTATAGAGACCACAAGGTCTTTATAAAGACCAATTGGTCTGTATAGAGACCACAAGGTCTTTATAAAGACCAATTGGTCTGTAAAGAGACCATAAGGTCTTTATAAAGACCAATTGGTCTTCTGTCTGTCAATTGGTCTGTATAGAAACCACAAGGTCTTTATACAGACCAATTGGTCTATATAAAGCCCCAGTGGTCTCTATACAGACCAACTGGTCTTTATAAAGACCAATGGGTCTGTATAGAGACCACAGGTTTTTATAATCACCAATTGGTCTGTATAGAGAGCACAGGTCTTTATAAAGATTTGTCTGTCAATTGGTCTGTATAGAGACCACAGGTCTTTATTAAGACCAATTGGTCTGTATAGAGACCAAAGGTCTTTATAATGAACAATTGGTCTGTATAGAAGCCACAGGTCTTTATAGAGAACAAATTTTGTTGTGTGAAAATAAAACATTTTCCGATATTAAAATCTTTAAAACATTGTAGCCTAGTGTAAAATAATCTATACATTTTTAAAATTTGCTTAGACTGAAAACGTATAAGTAGTAGGAGGAAAGAACGGTCAAAACAATGGACCGAATTAAAAACAATTTTTTTCTTAAATGACCTTTTACATGGTCCAAACAACACACGTCGTGGTGGTGCAAATGATGATGTTTGAAAGAAAATATGAATATTAAGTGAATGGGACGGGCGGACAGGCATATGGCTGGACAGCATCCATTCCCCCACCACATCATTATTGTGTTACACTCAAATTTGCCACTTATGTTTATTTATTTCCCGTACACCCACCCTCTCTCACATTCGTTAGGAATTATTTTTTGAAACATTGCCAAGTTCTTTTTAGGAAATGACCATGATTTCAGTTCATGTTTTTTCTTTTCTATTTTTTTTCATTTTGAATTTCATATTAGAGACTTTGAAATTTATCGATATGTGTGAGTGGAGAAGACGGCATTAAACCATGTGTAGAAAACTATATGGTCGTGTTGTTGCGCTGACCCGGTCGGCAAATTGAAAAACAATTTTTTTATTGTCATCATAATTTTGAATATTTGAAATTCTTTTGAGATTAATCCTCAATAGGAAATTTTTGTAAAAGAGGTTAAAGGGCTATTGAGGGGAATAAATTGATATGGAACAAGAAAACAAACAAGTCTTGCGGAAGAAGGTCTTCTTTTTATAGAAAATAGGCCTTAGGAGTTCTTAAGGTAAGAGACCCGTATACAACTCAGTTGTCTATAAAATGGCCTTCTCAAAGGGCAATTATGGGGAATGAATTCAGTGAGAATCACGATAAAAATGTTAGCAGGGGAAGGTCTTCTTTTTATAAGGCAGGTCTTCTTATAAAAGGCAAAAGGTGTTCCAAATGTCCACTTGCCTAAAAAAAGACCCTCCGCAAAAGGTCAGTGATATTGATCTTGCAAAAGTTTTTTTCTGCCCACCGAAAAGGAGTTAGGTGGCTTCTGCGTCTGCCTATATATACATACAGATATTTTGTATTTATATGACATGCAAAAGCTATTCAATCTATAGAAGACCTGCATAGACCTACAAAGGCATCTATTCCCAAAATAGCCAAAGCTTGAACTTCAGAGTTCTGTGTGATGATTGTTTGTTTAAACCCATCTCTCTTCCCTCTCTATAAAAATACAATAAGTTTTAAATTTATGAACTATTTGTGCATATCTATTATTAAATGAATACTTACATGGATTGTCCATTGTCACATCTTGTAGAGTGCCAGGGCTGGTGCTGAAATTATAAAGAATACAAAGGCCATTAATAACAATAACACAAAAAGATGATCAAAAAGTCTGCCTGTGGATGGATGGAATCGCACCACAATTGAAAAATTAATTAAATGCTTAAATAAAAAAATTTAATTTGATTACGCGTTTTTTTTTTTTTTTGCAAAGAAAGAGCAAGCTCAAGTTCTTAATTCCGAACGAAATAAATGACCTCATATGGCAATTATATTCAAAAAAATTGCTGCCCCTTCGAGAAAAATGAAAAGAAAAAATATTTTAAGTAATTGTTCGACATATTTTTGCGTACTTGCTCATCATCATAAGCAGTCACGAATGTGAGGAAGTCATCGCACCACAGACATCATCAAAATCATCATATTCCGTATTTCATGGTCAAAAAACAAGATGAGCAAATCTGGGAGGAGTAAAAAAGCACACTTTTGTACTTATAATAAAAAATATTGTTTTAGGAAGACATCTGCCATAAAATAGGGAACGATTTTGACATACACTTAAGGTCAACAAGACAGTGGCGAGGCTATACCTAACAATGGGTTGTGGATTTTTAATCATAGCCACATTTTAGGGTACGGGATGATGCTATGTGGTCTGCATCAGAAACTAATGGATTTAAACTCGACCAAAAACTATATGTCAGAAGACTACTACAAAGTCTTCTGACCATAGAAGACCTCTAGAAAAAATGCTGATTATTAATGTCATCTAGAAAATCTTCTGATTATTTTAAGCCTCTTGAAGTTGTGATTGCTATTGAATATTAAAGAAGATTTTGTGAAGTCATATCTTTTGAACTTGTTGGTCTAACATAGGTAAACGCAGAATTTGGTGTTTTATATAGAAATGTATAGTACACCTATGTGTTGACTTCAATATTAGCGTTTAGCCTTCTATTTACTTCTAAACATGTGTGCTTTCCATTTCCCTGTCTTTTTGGCATTATTTCTTCACACCTCCATCTTTGTTCTGCATGAATGTACTTCCAATTTATTACAAAAGAAAAAAAGAAATCAATTTCCGATTTTAAGGTCAGCCATAAAAAACTACTACAAACTTTGGAATAATTAGCATTAATTTTTCTTTCTTTGCGGGGCCGATATTTTTTGGTGTCTAAACATCCGCTTAAGGTCATTGGCGGTGGTCGTCAGAGTGAGAGTGTTGTTTGACCATTTCCTTTATGAAAGAACAACAACAAATAAATAAATGCAAATGCAGTAATACGATCAACAACAAGAAAATTAATGTACAATAACACTTAAAAAACGAATTATAATAAATTGTGAATAATGAAACGAAACGATTTTGAAATCGAATTAATAAAATTCAGATTAAATTTTGTAATGACAGTGTTATCTCGTTTTTTTTCTTGTGGAATTCAAATCAATGTGTTGCTGTTATACACACATGGCATGAACAAAAACACACACACAAAAATCTATTCCAAATAGGTCTCCAATGGTGGTTCAGTGTTTTCGGATTTTTTATGTCCATATCTGTTCAGTGGCAAAACAACAACATCTCAACTCACATGATGTTCCTTTGAATTCTAAATATAAATCATGGGTTGGTAAATTTATACGTGGAAAATTGAAAAAAAAAACGTGCATAGTCAAGATATTTTTAAAATATATTTATCTGTCTCTAAACACAACCAAAAATCGTATTGTCTGGATAGATAGATGGATGAATGAATTGAATTGTATGGCTGGATGGATGTAGTAAAGTGTAATCAAATTAGATGTAAGTGTTCGTATTATATTTTTTAATGTTACAAAATCAATAATAAATATTGTAATTATTACAACAAAAATAAATGATTTAAAAATAGGAAGTAATTTAGCCCATCCATCATATACAAAGAGGAAATGAATTATAAATTTATGGGATTAACATTGATTAAAATTTTTTTAGTCGGATTGCCATTTGAAAAATTAAAATCAGCATGATGAAGTGAAAAATGGAGAAAAAAGTGAATTGACTTATGATAGCGATAAATCAATTTTAAAGGTATTCGATCTTTACACGATCTATAGGAGATTTATAGAATACTACTTGGCAGTAGATTTGTGAAGTTCCTCAGACGTCTCTGTGGATCATGAGGAGCTTGATAAAGGCACATCTGGAGAAGTATTGTAAGAGATAAGGAGCTACATAGATATCTCAATATACCATGAAGGCTGTAAAATGGTCACAAAATGAAGAGCATAGGGCTAGTTAGAGATACTTTTCGGTAGTGTAGAATGTGTTCAAACACGTGTGGGTGTATAAAACTTCATTTGTAGAAGGTGTGAAGGGCTTAACAAAGTTCCTGAAGGCTTTATAAAGGGGCATTTTGGTCCTGAGGAGCTCTAATTCTATGTTATTTGTGGTGCAGTTAATCTGTAGAAGGTGAAGAGCTCCCTGTAAGTCGTAAGAAATTGTATTGTCTATCGAAGGTAAATATCTGGTTGGAGGCGTATTTTGGCAATGAGGAATAGTAATAGCTATATTTATGTGCTAAATGACCTCTATGTCTAAACCAGCCCTATTTAGGTGCTATTGAAGGTATTCACTCCATAGAAGTTTCTGTAGGTCATTAGGAGCTGTATAATCGCACCTCTAGGTGCTGAGAAGCTCTAGAGGTCCCTTTGTTTGGCTATCACTTTGAGGTTTCACGAAGAAGTGAATAACCCTATCGGAATCTGTTCAAGCTTTAATAAAATCCGTTTAAGTTGTTGTGAGCGATATAAATGTAAAGGGGTTCATGAAGCAACGTTCATAGGCTGACTAACGATATAAAGGTATGCTCGGCAGTAGAATCTATAGTGGTATCGTTTAGCTATAAAGTTGTATATACCAGAGCAATAGAAGAGTTTCAAGCTACATATGAGCTACATATTATTTAGAAATTCCTCAGGCTATAGTACTCCTGCAAAATAACTGCTGGCTTAAGGAGACTTGTAGACTTTCTCGTGGATATTAAGGTCGATTTTTTTTCAATTCAATTAAGATTTTAAGAGAAAAAATCAGTTCTTTAATTTAAAAGTTTACGATTTTTATTTTCACTTCCGTTACACTCTAATAAACACAAAATAGTACATAAATTCCTAACTGAAACATTCTTCAATTTCAATATCCTGATATATCATTGCCGCATTCGATGTATCATTACAAAATTCTCCATATACCGACCATGCTGACCAACCCTGCTGCTTTCGTATGAGTTTAGCACATTTTACAGCCTCGGTAATATCATCCTGCATTAGATCCATACAATCGACTTCACATTCATTGAAATAATGAACTAGTGGAGGATCTTCGGTGGTCGTCGGTGGTTTACACCAATATTTATCACTTATTTGAAATATGCCATAATCCAGGGATCCATCCGTATTCCTCGAACCAATGACATGGGTATTGAAGCGACTCTCGTATTGTACAATGCAAAGCCATAGCGGTAACTCCTCTTTCGGTATGTCCAATATATACAATTGACCTGCTAATTCGCATGGTTGTAGACGTCGCGTCTGCGTCTCTTTGCAGTGCATTAATAAAATTAGCGACGATAATAAAAACGATGTCACGATTATGGAAATTGGTAGCGTCGTAAACACACGTGCTGCTGCCGATACTTTCGGCTGTTGCTTTGCATAATTAATATAATAACGTGGGTGTGGAGTAGTACTCATCATGTTCGATTTTTAGGTAATCCGTTGTCTGTTGCTGAAGTTTTGAAATTACGTCTGACTCTCAGTACACTAGCTAATAAACTATGCCAATAATTGTAAATCATCATCGACGATAAGGTTGGGGTGTTGACCATCACCACCACCTCCAACAGCAGCACCTTCTATGCATTAGCAGCTAGACAAACAATAGTTTTTTTCTGTTAAATTAAACAACTTTCAAGTACAAAAGCTTTGTGCAGTTTTTACGGATTTTTATTGCAAATTATGACAATAAACCGGTTTCGATTTATTTATTTATTTATTTTTTTTTTTTTTTGTAAACAAATCTCCAGCTAATCAATTGGAGAAAAACAAAAGAAAAAGGAACGCCAAACCTTTATGAAACAAACAATTATATTGAGAAACATTTCCATTTTATGCTCTGCAATTGAAATTTGCTGTTTCAACATTGTTGTTGTTGTTTTTAGATGACCAGCAATTAGTATTTAATTTCTCAAATAATATTAATATTATTGCAAAGTTTCAAATTCGAAATAGAATATTTTTAATTGTTCCCCATCTAAACAAAATTTCTCACCACTGACCGCTGCTCTCTAGGTGGTCCTAATTATTAGCTTATTTTGTAAAGTTGCCCAAGGAGTTAGTTGGGTGGTCAGTATATCAAGTGGCTAAGCGGACGGTTGGACCACCTTTTTTAATTGTTGTTTTCTTTTAATGGCGAATTTCTACAAAAAACGTGCCGATTTCCGAATTAGATATCATTAAAACCGAATGTAAACAAATTGTTTATTGATTTTTGTTCGGCCTGCATTAATGACCCTCCGACTATTGGGTTACAAATACTTAAAAAATGTTTACAATTAATTTTGTGTTAAGCAAAAAAAAAATGTTGCACATGAGAAGTTGAGATGCGAGTGTTAGGTATTAAAAACTTAAGGCCTTTTACGGAATTTTATAGATTAAGGATCTAGAAGAATCTCCAATAAATAATATAATTTCTATATAAATTCATTTGGAGATTTTGACCAAATTTTTTTTATAGAAAGAAGACCGACAATAGGCCTTCGAGAAATCAAGAAATTTTTATTAAGACAATCAGGTCCTATATGAACCTCATTCTGAATAAATGAATATTCTACTGCTGGAATAGATTCTATTGTCATGAAAGTTGTCTATGGAATTTTGTCCAATAAAAAGGGATTATAATTTTTAGCATCGAAACTTTACAGAATAGCTACGTGTCTACCATATCTGGAAAATGTTTTATGGATCTTCAACAGAAATCCCTACTGCGGGCTAAAGTGGGTCTTCTAACCAGAAACTACTTAGTATGTTCTTCTAATATTATAAAACTTTTTATGAATATGCAATTTTAACACAAAAAATATTGCCATTTTTGGAAACGAAACTTTTCAAACCACCTTCGATAACACTTTATAGGTATGTAAGGTATTAAAAAAATCTATGTCATAAAATGCCTTAGTTAATGGCTTCATTAATAAATAAAGTGGTTTCGAAAAAAAAAAATAATTTGTTTAAACTAAACAAATTTTAGGGTGTTGTCTCTGCTTGCTGGTGGGGGTTTGGCAAGAATAAAAAAACTAGTTTTCGCAAAACAGCTTACGATTTTCATAGAGTCTAACAGATTCCAAAGAATATTTAGGCATTTGTATTTTTTTCTTAGTTAGAATATTTAATTTGTCACATCAAGAACGGCCGAAGACAGATAGTGGAACTATGAAACTAAAATTTAGTTATTGGCTGCTCATCATCATTTTAACAAATCTCCATTTCGCCAGCGGTCGCATAATAAAATGTTGTGATTTAGCTAGAGCAATGTTCCATTTAGGTGTTGCAAAATCTGAACTTGCCACCTGGTGTTGCATCGCCCAGTTTGAGAGTAAATTTAATACCACGGCCATTGGCCGCTTAAATGGCAACTGGTCAAACGATTATGGCCTGTTTCAATTTAGTGATCGCTACTGGTGTCAGTCCTCCGTCAAGCCATCAAGAAGCTCAGCAAATTTGTGTCAAATTAATTGTCAGCATTTAGTCGGCGGCAATGACAACGACAGAGACGATGACGATGACTACTTGAAAGAATCTATAAAATGTGCCCAGAAAGTGAAAAAATTACAAGGATGGCGTGCATGGACGGCATACAATGGCCGCTGTAAGAATGCAAAACTTTTGCCCTCAATTGAGGAATGTTTTTGAAGGCAGAGACGAAATGAAATAGAAAAAAAATTGGAAAAAACGAAGTGTGAATAAAGTGCAAAAAAAAAACTGAAAATTCCTGAACATTTGTGTTTTGCTTTATTTTATACCGGAGATGTGGCAGATAGACAGATATTTGTAGGCCCCTAAGGAAATGATAAATTACGACAGTTTTATATTTTGCAACAAATAAAATGACTCCGCACCAGCACTACTATTCAAGTAAACAAATTATGGTTATGGTTTTATAATTGGTGTTGTTTTTTTCGATATGCTTCTGCATCGATTACTGAGGTCTGGCCATTAAATTGAGGAAATATATTTCATTCATTTTTACACGAAAAAAAATGTTGTAATGCTTGACCAAATGTTCCCAACCAAATTAACCGAAAAATGTTTACATTGTTGCACTGGAGGAAAGCTGCTAGAGATCTCACACGAAGTAATATTTCTAAAAATTTCAATTGAGGAAAAATATAAACAAAACAAGCAGACTAATAATAAAAACCATATGCATTGTTTTATATTAGTTTTTTGTTATTTAAAAAAAATAGAAATATTTATGCAATATTTTGATGAAAATATTTGAACCTACTCTGTTCTGAAATACAATAGAATAGCGTTAATTCGTATGAAAGCAAGATAGAACTCTTAAATTTGAAATGAGGGCCACTGTTGGAGTGTAGAATAGATATAGCAAAGGGTTTTTGGGACATTCGAACTATAAGTATCCGAAAAGTACTAAATTTTGTACAATTTCGTAGCATGTGAATGGATAGAGCTAAAAACTTGAAATTTGAAATGGGAATTAAGATTGAAAAGTAGGATTGGAGGTGTTTTGAAAACATGTACTCATGTGTACGAAAAGTACTATATGGTACTATATTTAGTTCAATTTTTAATTGGAGATACAAATGGGAAAAGATATTCCCCAAATTAATATATCTTCAACAGATCATCATCAAAATTCGAAGTTGTTTTTTTTAATGATTTATTTTTTTGTTAATGAGACCCAACCCATTTCTATTATAATTTTTTAAACATTTAAATTTTTATAATTAGTGATATTGGTAAATAAATCACTTTCCGCACCACTACTAGTAGCGTGTGGTCATCTCCATCATTTCGCCATGGAACATCGTGGAAGAAGATGAATTAGTTTTTCCATTTTTCTTTAATTGGAATAATTTGGAATTTATATTTTCTTAGTAGTTGAGTGAGTGGCGAGTGATGTCGATTTGAGGCTGTCGCCACTGCCAGCCACTACACACCCATTCTGTCACTGATAAGAGAACGGTGGTTAATATACAATTTTTTGCTGTTATTGTATTTTGTTAATGTTATGACCTGATGTTTATTTATAAAACTAGACGAAGAAGAAAAAAACCAAACACCACAGAAGACGACGATGTTGATGATTTCATCTAAATAAGATCTGACACCAAAAGAAATTTTAACGCCACCACAAGAGGGGAGAATTAGGGCAGAGAGGTTTGTTGGAGGAAAAATCTGTTTTAAAAGAGTTGAGGTCTTATGTTTACAATATATATATATATATATAAAGTAGGCCCTTTAGACATAGTAGACCCATAGAAGCACTCCACTACGTTTTCGCAAGCAAAAAATTATGAAGCTGATGTCCAAGGTAAGTATTAATTAATCAAGACCTACAGAAGAAATTCAATAAACAGAACCGAATCAAAAATAAAATTTTGAGAGAATATTGAGGCACCAATAAAAACTACCTCAAACCTGTTAAAGACAAATAAAAAGATCCCCGCATTCTATATAAATTCTAATTGATTCATGGCATATATGAGACATTCGATCTACGGAGATCCTATAAATGACCTGAATTATAATTGAAAACTTACAATCCTCCTCAGTAGATGAAATATTTTCGGAGATCTCTTATTGGACCATCTATAAAATTTTTTACTATCTAGAAGTATTTCATGATATGACATAACGATCTAAAGGTATGTACCTGCCGGAGGGTTTTCATACAGGACATATTTAGATTTTCTTGAGTTCCATGTGGTTTCTATAGAAAAAATACCATCGAAGTCTTTATTGATTTGCTTAGAAGTATTTTCTAGATATAATACCTTTCGAAGATATTCTAAGGATAAATAACTTTCCTGATGATTTCTAAAGAAAAAAGTCTAGGGGTCTTATTTAGATAGGGATAGGGACACTGGCGACACGTCTTTATTAATCAGCTTAGAATTATTTTTATGTACAATAATTTTGGAAGTTCTTCCAAAGGTAGATCTCTTTCCAGCAGGTTTCTATATGAAAGAAGTCTTCTCTTTATGGAATTCAAGAGGAGTTCTTTAAAAAAACCGTCCAGAAGTCTTTCTGAATCTACTTAGAAGTTTTTTCTTGGTACAATACCTTTCCACAGGGTTTCTATAGGAAGAAAGTCTTTGCCAAAAAATGTGGACCTTTATTAAAAATTGAGAATCTAAAATGCTAATCGATAGCAATATCGGTTTAAAAAGGAGCCTAGGGAGTTAAAAAATCCTTTTATTGGCGCCATGGGCCAAACATGGACCAATGTTGAAGAGGTTTGTTATCCTTTAAGAAATCGAACAACCAAATTATAGAAGTTTAGGGAAAATGGTTCAAATGCCTAAATTGATACGGCTTTTTTCTTTAGGAAGGAAGTTTTTTCTTTTTGGAATTTAAGAGGGTTCCTTAAAAAAGTCTTTCTGGATCTGCTTAGAAGTATTTTCTTGGTACAATGCCTTTCGTATTATCTTCTAAAGATAGATCTCCTTCCAGAGGATTTCTATAGGAAGAAGGTTTTGGCCAACAATGTGGACCTTTATTAAATATTGAGCATCCAAAATGCTAATCGATGGCAACTTCGGCTGAAAATAAAGGGTAGAGAGTTTTAAATTTCCTTTTATTGGCGCCATGGACCAATATTGAAGAGGTTTGTTATCCCTTAAGAAATCGAACAACCAAATTAAAGAAGTTTAGGTGGGAAAAATGGTTCAAAATGCTTAAAATTATGGGGAACACTGACCTCTATTGAAAGAATCTGCGAGAAAATTGTTTATCCTTCAACAATTTATTTAAAATGTTTAAAGGAGAGAGAATAATCTCTCCTGCTCAGTTCATGCATCCTCTCAATTATCTTTAAGTTGACTTCATTGTGAGAACTTTCAGTTTCCTTATCTCTTATTTTTTCTTTAAATTATTACATTTAATACTACGATTAATAATTTATAATATTTACCATAGAAATGGAAATTAGTAATGTTAGTAAATAAAAATAAAAAATATTGTTATCAAAAAAATCAAATAAATGTTTGTGTGTGCCTCTTACCAAAATGCACCAAACGAAAAACGTTTATTTGGCGTTGAATCATTGCTATGATTTGACATTGAATTACTGCGAAATATTCCCGACATGTTTAAGGCATTAATAATTAATAATAGTTTAACGATGAAAATTATATAAAATATAATTTTTAATTTGTTTGTTGGTTTCAGTTTAACTTGATCAGACTTTGGTGTGGTGTTTGCAAATTTTTATTTTCTATTTTCTTTGGTTGTTTTTTGGTTGATTCTAAAATTAATTGCTCACAAAAAACGAAGCAAAATAACTTTTGATATGCTTCGTTAATTAACGCTGCTGTAGATCTTCGTTCTCCGTTGTTGTTGTTTTCTTTTTTTTTTTTTGTATCCTTGTGCGTTGTTGTGTATCTTTGGTTTTTTCTGGTGCTAAGAAGATCTTCTCTTTTTCCTTTTCTTCAAATTTTCCGTTTGAATTTGATTTCTCAATTTAATTAAATTAAGTTGATGTGTCGTTGTTGTGGTTGTTGTTGTAGCAGACATATGATGCAGCCTTAGCCGCATGAGTCACAACAGCCGTTCACCAAGCGAAAAAATTGTGCTGCTGCTGGTTACGCGCCGCCAAAAGGCTTTGGTCCCACCACGACGTTTGTCTTTTTAAGGGACATTTATTGCCGCTGTGCTGGTGTTGATGTACATTTGTGTTTCATCTAGAATTAGGAGTTTAGAAGAAAAACAAAATAAATAAATAAAAAAAAATCAGCAACACCACGGGAATAGAAACATCAAAGAGCGACGACCATTGCACTGCTGAGAAATACCCAAAAAAAAACAACGTTTGCGAGTTTTCTTTTTTGCATTTTCCTTGTGAAAATAAACACAGCCATTTTGTGTCAACATCAATTATTTGTCTCCTCAAGAGTTTGAAATTTGTTTGTTGTTGTTGCTTTTCTTAATCACATTAAATTTGTGACTAAGCCCATTTCAATGACCAATCTCAAAAGGCGAAAAATTGATTACACGTCCTAATTTGGCAAACGGTAATGATTTTAAAACGGAAATCTATTTTTTGCTTTGTTTTCAATATTGAAGGGTTTGAAATTGAATTGTTTTTGTTTCATTCCTTTCTCCAAACTCATTTAATGATTCACTTAGAAGAAATTGGTGAAAATCTTTATCATCTGCTATCAAAATCGTGGAGGACAAATATTAAACCATCTAAAATCGGTTGAGACTTATATATAGAGGCTTTGTCTAAAATTGGATCTCCATCAATGCCAAATTAGATCCTCTGGGATTGAAAAATCCTCCTAGGACTATAAAAAATACCAAAACTTGCCGCAGCGTTTATATTGGGAAATATGTATGGACAGAGTATGGACCAATATTGAAAATATTCTCCAAGAAGCCTCAATGCCATATTACAGCCATTCCGTTTGGAAAATGCGTGTAGAACCTTCAAAATACCGACATTTTTCTACAATGAAGATTTTTTTATCTACTAAGAATGCGAAATGCTAAATTACAGACTTTCGGTTGTAATATTCGCTTAGGACCATAAAAATATCAAAAAAATAAAGCTGGCCTGTCTTTTGGAAGCTATATCGAAGCGGCAGTAAAAATGTTTTGCAATGAAAAGGGTAGCCTTCGAGAACCCTAAATGCCAAAATGGGGCTATATTCTTTGAAAAATTTTTGGTGGGCACACTTAGATGGGAAAATACATCTAGAACCTTTAAAATATCGAAAATGGGTTCGGAACTGTTAAATGGGAGAAATTTCAAAACATAAACCTATATTGAGAATAGATTTCTTAGGCTCAGAGAACCCGAAATTCCTGATTACAACCATTTACTTCAGTTAAAAATACTAAAAAAGAAGGGGACCCGGAATATGGGGTCTCTGATGAAAAAGTGGACCTATATTTAGATATTTTCTTAGAGGAACGCCTTTTACCGTTCGAGAATCCGAAATGGCAAATTATGGTTAAATTGGGTCCGGTACTGCTGGGTGGAACAATTTGGAAAAATTAGAGAAAATTACATAGAAAAATTAGATCTGTTAGGCTCAGAGTTTCCGATATTTCAGAATACAGAAATAAAGTTAAAAATTAAAAAAGGGCAGATCCTGAATATGGGACCTCTGACGAAAAATGGACCTATATTAAATATTTTCCTAAAGGAACACAAAAACGTTACTAGGACACCCTTAGATGGGAAAATACGTCTAGAACCGTTAAAATATCGAAAATGGGTCCCGAAGTGCTAAGTGGTAGCAACTTCGAAATATATACCTATATTGAAAATATATTTCTTAGGGTCAGAGAATACGATAGATTTGAGCTACTTTATTTGAGAAATGTTTTTTAGACTTTAAACCTATACCTAGAATACGTCCTCATCTGTATAGAGGACCTCGATCTCCATAGTAATTTCTAAATCGACATAGATTTCTTTCAGATCAAAAATAAATAAAAAGTACCTTATGGGGCCTCCGATAAATATTTCAAGGTGTTTGCAAACGGAATGACAAATTTTATTTATACCTCCTACCCCCCTGCACCTTCTGTTGGTGGAGAATATAAAAATTATTATCATTTCATTTTCACACATTCATCACGAAAGAAAGAGAACAATTTCATGTCAACGCTTTAAAATTTACAACACAAATATTTTTGTTGCTTTGTTGTTGTTTTGTTGTTCTGTTGCCAAAGAAAGTCACGATTTTTTTCAATTTGCATTAATAAAAAAATTTTACACATTGCATTGTTGAAAATAAAAAAAAAAAATCTAATAAAAATTAGAACGAACATCTTGAAAAAAAAATGTTGCCAAAAACAACAAAAAATTGAAACAGAACTGACAAGAAAATGAGATTTTTAGCACTTACTTGATGTAGACGATGGGAGAAGACATGAAAGGTTGTTGTTGGTGTTCATGTTGTTGCATTTTTATTTTCAGTTGTTGTTTTAAGTTTTTTTTTTATTCATATATGTACAAGTTTTCAGATTTTTTATTTCATTTTTTTGGGACACACTTGTGCATTCATCACTCAATAAAGTAAAAAAAAAAGAAAATCAGACACGGAATTTATTTTTGGAAATTAGCAAAACTTAAAGAGGGCCTGCGAACCGGACGACACTTGAAATCAAAATTAGAATTTATAGACTGACAAATAGGTTTTTTTCGTTTTTTGGACGACCAGTGGTCAGTCAGTCTATCGGCTGTCATTCTAGAAGCATTTAAAAAAGGTTGACAGGACAACCAAGTTTACCATGGTTACGCAGCCAAAAAGGACGATGGCAACCACCAAGTGGTTCAATAATCAGGAAGGAGCAGGGGAGGCCAATAACAATGCAACATGAAACACACAAAACAACAAATGTAGGTTAAATGCAAATTATGGCAGCAACAAGTTAAACAAAAGGAAGATGAAGAAGAAGTAGAAAAAATCAACAATTGTGCGAAATAATATCCGACATTCCTTTGCATCTCGAGACATAGAATTCATTATTTTGTATTGAAAGTGAAGAAGAAAAAAAAACATCAGCAAATTAGTTTATGCGTAGGTTGTGGTAATTGAATTATGTGAATTTTGAATTGTGTGTTTTCTTCCAGTTTCAGAGGCACACATAATTATAGGAAGCATGCATGTCTGTGCGTAAGAGATCAGATGATGTGGGTAGATGTGGATTTAAATTTCAATTCATTGTGATTACAGTGGGAAAATTCAAAGGAAATTGAAATATGCTATTAGGACCATTCGAATACCTAAAATGGGGTCAGAATTGACAATTTCAGACAGAAGTTCTAGCTAAGAACCTGACATGCCAAATTGCAGCCACTTCATTTAAAAAACTTAAATGGAGCTGCGAGGAGATTTTGTAATCCTTAATGAATTCGAAATGATGATGAATGAGAAAATGAAGTTTAAAAAATCGGATAGGAAATTCAAAATCGCTTACAACATCCCGAAAGAAGTTCAGATCTATATATAGCTAAGAATTGTCAACTGCGAGGGGATTTCCCTACCCTTTAATAAATCGAAATGGAAATGTTGGGTAAAATTATGTAAAAAAAATCGGATAGGATTAATTAGGTTACTTAACATTTTTGTCTCACTGTTCCAGAACATCAGTTGCATGTTTAAATAAAATTGTATACACATGTTTTTTACAAAAAAACAACAACAACTACAAACTTTATATAGTTACATGCATTGCATTTTACACGATACCATAGAAGAATATATCTGAAAAAAGAAGAAGAAGAAACAGAACCAAACAGCCACAGAATCTCTATCATCGCAACAGCCATTCACACCCGCAGGAAAAGCCCATGGAAAAAAAGAATGAACGAACTATGATGCACACAACAATTGTTTAAACAAGCCAGACGCTGAAGAACACACATTTATAATAAAAAAAATAACTTTGTATGGATGATTTCGCCATAACAAGTGGAAATGATAGAGGCAGGCAGGCAGACTGGAAGATAGCCAGCCAGCCAAGAAAGACTATATTTTTTATTAAAAAAAATGGAAACACTTGTTGGATATATCTGTCAGCATTAATACACACACAGAAAAAAATTATTCATAAATTTGCAGTTTTCCATTGCTGTAAATATTCAAAATGGTTTCAATAATTGCGGGATTGAAAATGGAAATGATGCTATGAAAATAAATTTCATATTGATTTTTAAAGAATGCAATTTTAGATTTTTTATTGAGGATTGTTCGGAGAGGAATTTAATTATAAAACATAAATAGAAGAAAAAATTATGGTTTCAGAAATTAAATCGAAAATAGTCCGTAATGAGAATAAATTTTATATTAAAAACCTACTAAAATATTTTCTATTCCATTATGATAATATCAAAAAAGTAGTTGGAGCCTTGTCTTGAATTTATATTAAATTTGTATTCCTTCATTTTTACCACCTACAAATTCTCTTTTGTTTTTTTTTATTATTTTCCTAATCCACTCTTATGCAAAAAATAAATAAACCATCATTTTACACCCCCAATAGAAAAATATGTTAAAAAAAATTGTGTTAATATTATTTATCTAACCTCAATATTGAAGATCTACATTAAAAAGGCGCCTTTGTAATTGCAAGAAAATGACTTCCTGTGGATTACTACTCAGACACCTTTGAACACACATGCACAAGGTGATAACATTATTTCAAATCTCACCTGGCGTACCAGGTGTGCACCTTTGTAAAAAAAAAAACGAAAATAAAGTTGATGTTCTAAAAATATACACAAATGTGAGTGAGTGATAAGACGAAGAAAAAAAAACATAGTAAAAATTCTTCTCACCTCCTTTGGGCTAATAAAACTGCCTTAGTTGGGTGTTAAGGGGGCAATTCGATGACTATTCGCTGCTCGACAAATAAATGATTTGTTAACACAGTTTCAAAAAACGAAAAGGGGAAAAAACTGCATGAGAAGAAAAAACCCCAAATATGATAACATTTGAAATGAAAAAATGCATATAAAACACTCAACAGTTGGGATGTTGCACTATCATCACATATATAATCATCCATTTGGGTTATAAGACATTTCAAAATAAAATAAAAAACGGCACATTATCATTAAAAATATTATATGAAATACATTAATCCCTAACCCACATACATAAATTGTTGATATTTCGTACGATTGAAAACAAATAAATGGGTAAATAAAAGGAAATCAACAAAAGACGAATGCAATACTACTTTGTGTTTAACCAACAACAAAGAACAAGAACAGCAACAACAACAATACATTGTGTCACTCTTTCTATACCATATTGCATTGTATTGATATGTGGGGGGCCAGCCAGCCACTCTTAAGGTATGATTAACATAAACGAGTTGTTGGTATCACATAACTCATACTCCAGCTTACTGTATTTATCTCTCTCTCCCTCACGCACGCACTCTTACCCCCGTCCATAATCAATCAATACAAAGAAGAAACGGAAATGTAAACAAAGATAACAGCAAAGGAGTTTGATCAGTTGAGCACACACACACACAGCAAAGAAAAGAAAAGTAATTTATATCAGAGCATAACAAACGGTAGTTCTTTTGCTCTCTAGTTAATTCTCTCCGATAATGCAAGAAGAAATAAATTGATAACTGCATTAAATCGCTGCATGCTCTCGTTTGCATGATTGACGGGGGGAAATTGATTACATTTGAATTTGTCACAACAAAAGGTATGCTTAACATATGGAGTTATCTCACCAAACTCTCTCTCTCTCTCTCTGTCTCTGCCTAGCATTCTCACCCACAGCAATACTACGCAATTAATCAGCAAAGGAAATGTAAACAAAACATATAATACCGTTTGATCTAATTATTTATCAATAAAAACAGAGAGAATGAACGTGAATGATAAGAATGAAACGGTAAATGCAAATATCATTACGAAGAAAAGGAAATGTAAACAAAGATTACAGCAAACGGTGCTTAGTCACACTCTCACTCTCATATAGAGTATGAGACAGATAAAAAAAGAAAATAACTGCATTTCATCGTTGCTTACTCTCATTTACATGAGTAACGGGGGGAATTAATGGCATAACAATTTGCCATATCTTCCTCACTCCCACTCTCACTTAAAACAAAACTATGCAAGCAATCAATCATGCAGGAAATTTAAACAAAACGGCAGCTTGATCTAATTTTTTATCAATAATAATAAAAAGACACAGAAAAGAATATGAGAATGCAAGATATGACTAGAACAGTATATTTTAAGGGAGCTTTCATATATTGTTGCTGTTATTATTAGAAATCAAGCCAGGAAATGACATTTTTTCAGAAGAAATCCAATGGTGATAACACACACAAAGTTTTGTAAGTGACAAATGGAGTGTGAAATCCCAACAATGACAACAACAAAAGTGTGTGTGTTGATAACCCAACAGAGTTATGAAATAAGGGAAATATTAAATAAATAAATACTGTAAATATTTTTGATTAAATAAAATATTTAAAGAAAGAAAAAAACAACAAATAAGATCATAAGGAAATATGAACCCATCTGAATGGAAATCAATTAAATACAAATATAAAATTGTTTGTGTTTCAGTGAATTTTTGGTAAGCTAAAGAAATTGTTTTGTGAATTTGAGGAATTTTTGAGTAAAGGTGGGGGGTACATTTTGACACATTAAGAAATTTTACACTTCTCCCTGACTAATATATGGGACTTTTGCAAAGTCAGCTTAAAGTTGTTTTCTGAATTGATGGCCGCAATTATTTTTACATTTATTTCTGAAAATAAATTTTACAATTTTGAAACTATTTTTATAATTGCACAGCTTTGGCAAAATCATCTTAAAGTTATTATTTGAACTAATGATTTGAATTATATCAATATTTTTATTTATTACTGTAAATCCCTTTTTACATTCCCTGTAACAAATTACAAATAATAAATTACGCAATATCTAATTTGAAAATTTTTCACAATCGACAACAAATCAATATAGGTGCATATGTAAATTAATAGTGAAAATGAAATTGTTTCACATATTGTCAAAAGAAATGAGACTAGACTAGCCTCTTTTGAGCAATCAACCGGCAAAATAGAAAAAAAATAAAATTATATTATATTGTCAGCGGTGGTGGCGGCGGCACAACCACAAATGGATAAAAACAAATTCCGTCGTAATTATTTGCAAAAAAATACAAAACAAACTATAAAAACTGAAATGTCAATGCACACCACATAACCTAACCTAGAGGAGGCTTTTTTAAAAATAACCAACGTTTTATTTTTTTGTATTAATTAATCAGTTTTCGATTGAACGACACAAAACACCGAAACGGGTGTGGGGTGGTAATATTACCTTAAATGGCATTTAATTAACACAGAAAAAAATGATGTTTGTGTATTTGTTGTTTTATTTTATTCTCCTATAAAAGTGCCTATATTACATGATTTATTACATATGGACATAATAATGATGATGGGAACGTAAGGTTTTCAGAGATTTGTTACACTTTTTGTAGCAGTTTTTTTTTTTTGTTTTGATTTTGTTGTTTGTAATTAATATGATTTAAAATAGAAAGAACACCAATTAATTGTGCCGCTTGTTTAAAAATTGCAAACGTATTGAGATAAGTTAATATTGTATAATTAGAATTGAAAAAATAAAATAAAATTAAGTTAAAAATATATGTAGTTATATATATAACTTTAAGTTAAATAAGCTTGTAAAAATATTTTTCAAAAAATCCAAGCTGTGGGTAGTGTTGAAAAATTGTATCAATTAAAAAATGTTTAAATTAAAAAAAAAATTAAAATTAAAATGTTTAACAAAAATAATCCTCCAAATCTAAGATTCCAATATTAGTTTTTGTTTGGTTTAAATTATTTTGTAACATTTACCCTAAAAAAATATTCCCAACATATGTGTTTCCCTTTCAAATGATCCCTTTTTATTGATTTAATCCAATAATACAATAAAATTCATTAAATGCATGACTCTTTTCATATTTGCCTTCTTATAATTTCCCTCTCCGTATTACAATAAAACAACAACAATAAACTGTACTTTGCAATTTCTAATATTTGTTTAACAGATTATTGGCAAAACTTATGAAAGCTGAGAAAAAAAATGTCATTGAAAAAGTTGTGTGTGTTTTTCATCTCTAATTGAAAATGATGATTCATAGCAGCACTAAATATCACAGCATTCATTCATTTGTTCACAAACACACACACACACAATGCTCATCACAACAATGCTCTTTTACGAGCAAATGTGTGCAAGTGTGAGAGAGATGACAAATAGAAACTAGAGAGTGAGTATACTAAACAGATGAGATTATCCAAGATGGACCTCAGTACAACAAAAACAAAACAATAGTATGAAGGGATGTTAAACAAAACAAAAAACGAAGGAATAACGCCATGTGTGTGTCAATGAACCGAACAAAAACAACTACAACAAAAAGAAAAAAGGAGAAAACCAACATCCATCCCCAAGGGGGTGAGTGTATTGAAAATAAACAAAATGTTAATTGTTATCCTGGTGTGATGAATAAAACTATAATCGCCGATTTGAGAAGAGATGTAACGAAAGGAAGAAAGCAAATTAGGGATGAACTCGCAAACGTTTTTGTTTTTTCTGGTTTATATTCAGAAAAGTAGCAATGGCCAGGGAAAAAAGGAAATGATGTAAAAATGTAACAGTTGTGTGTGTGAGTGTGTTTGTACTTACCACATAGAATTCCAAGTTATGCTGCTGCCACTGTTGGACATCTGTAAAAATATTCCTTATCTTGATGGTGGGGACACTTTGTTGTTGTTGCTATATGGCGACTAATGACAATGACGACGACAACGGCACAAATAATAGAGTTCAATTAAAATAAATTAACACGATAACAAAAACAACAACAAGTTGCTGCTGTGTGTTGAATTCAAAACGAAATTATGTTATAATTTTTATTATTTCATATATGTATATAGAACGCGAACACGCCAGAGTAGACTCACTCATACGTATTATTGTGGTTTTTCCTATATATACCACACATATGGGTTGTTCGTATATATGTACGTATACACAATGTTTATTTATTGTTAAATTATTATACACACGTTCTCATATATTTGAAGAAAATAATGGTCCAAGAACAACAACAAATGATAATTTACAATCTGTATGTAGAAGAGGAGGAGTATATATACTCTTTTTCGGCTGAAATTTTTTGCAGCATCCGCAAAAAAACGAACGTAAGAAAGGCGCCTTCAATAAAATTCACACTAGGGGCCCAGTAAAGATGCTGTTTGTTTGTTATACATATACACACACTTCTTTTGCGTTTGTAAGTTGGATGTGAGCAATTTTATATTTTTTTGAATCTTTTTGGCTCTGAATTTTTTTCTTTTTAAGAATATTCTTTTTTGCACATTTATTTATTCACACAATTCACAATTTTTTCAGTTCACTTTTTTTATTTTATTTTTTTTAAATTTGTTATTTGTTTTTAATTTACCATAAAGAGATGCTTGTATCTGTCACTACTCTTCTTCTCCCGTTTTGTAGAGGAGTATAGTTTTTTTGTTTTTCTTTCAAGTTTCTTGTATCTCTTGGATGTAGTGTTGTGACCAAAACAAAATTCATCAAGCAATTTATACAAAAAAAAAAGAATTTTGTTGTTTATTTCGAATGACGGCAAGACAAAGCAAATATGCAACTAAAAGGCGAACACGATAATGTAGATTGTGTATATTTTTTATTTTGTTCACTGTGTGTTGTAATTAAACCGAAGAAAGCAAGAACAGAACTAAAAGTAAATCTATTGAACATTGGCTCGTGTACTCCTCAACCATTGAATTTTGCTCATCGGCGACGACACGAGCAAGCCACACACAAACGAACAAACGAAGAGCAGGCAGATGTTGCTCATCCGTTATGTTGTTATTGCTATTGTTTGCCAACCCAGCGGGAGAATATTTTTCCTATTTGCTGTGACAAAACCAATACACAATAAGAATGCAAGCACACACAGGCGGCAAACAGGCATTGAAAAGCGCGCATTTATTACAGTTCTCTCTCTCAAGTAGGCACACACAACAAACGCACACACACATTAGTGGTGGCATTTATTTTGTTCGAGTGGGGTGAATTTTCTTTTAATTTTGCCACCTAATCTTGCTTTTCTCACAACAATGTAGCAAAATTTCTCCCTCTCTGTGATAAATACACTCTCTTTTTCTCTTATATTATTATTGATAAGGTCAATGGGTAACATTTCCATACATGTCTGACATGCAGTTGTTGTTTTATGCGATAATAAACAAACCAAGCAAAACAATTTTTTCTTATAAGTGAAATATTAACTGTTATAGGGAAAACTTTGGTCAATTAGTGGTCAATATTGGAGTACAAAAGAATTTACATTTTAAGAGAATGTTAATAAAAATAAATTGGCGATTTTACCAAAAATGATCAGTTTAGGTTATGCTGAAAAATTTCAACCTAATAAAATTGCATTTGTTTGCAAAAAAATAGTATTATTATTCCTAATATGTTTTACTATATATTCCTATTATTCATAATTAATATTTTAAATTACGTATTTATTTATTTTCTTTTATTTAATTATTATTATTATTTTTAGGTTATGTTGAATATTTTTATGTTATCCTTAACAAATGTTACAGTTTTTTTCACAACAAATCTGACCTGCCTTACAATTTTCAATATTATTAGATTTTGATTTTCACCAAGACATAATATTTTTTCTGGTTTCGTATTATATTCCAATATTTGCTACAGTCCAAATTGACGCCTAAGTTGGGCCGGATTTTTCATGGGACTTTTGTATACAGTCGCTATAACCGATATGTCGTTATAAACGACATTCCCCACTAATAAATAGTTGTTTTTTATAAGGATAACAAATTGGGATTCATGATTTGAATAACCTCAAAAATGTTTTCTTTTTCTAAAAAATCCTACGAACAATTCCTAATATCAACCTTTTACTTCACGGCATGAAATATTTTAATTTCTAGTTTGACATAATTAATTTTACCAACAATTTATTTGTATTTATTGTTTAGATTACATTGAAAATCGTAAACTTAACCTCAAACATGGAAATAAAAAATCTTCCAATATTAGCCGTTTTATCAGCAAATTGTTTTATTTTTTTAGGTTATGTTGAAAACTTTTTAAAGTTACATAGAAAATCGAAAGAAATTATTTTTTTTTTTTTAGGTTATATTGAGTACTTTTTAAACTAACCACATAAAAGCATACGTCTTTTTTTCTTCCGACAAATATTTATGATCTTCCCTACAATTTCCAATATTATCTACCATTTTGGATCTCGGCGACATGACATTTTCACCTATTAACATACATTCCAACAAAATCGAAACAATTATCTAGAAATGTAAACATAGATGCTATGCTCTTTTGACTTTAGCCTATATAACCACAACAGTAAATACACACCCTATTTTACGTTGTTGTTGTGGTTCACGCTCCCAACGTGGATGGAGGAAAACTAGTCAAGCTTGACATTAATCAATTTCATTTCGATTATATTGCTAAGCTTTTTTCACATATAAACACAGTATTATTATTTTTTTCTTATTTGCTGATGTTGGAGTATTTGTTGTTTTTTAGTTGTCGCTAAAAATAATAAATTATGTAATTTAAAACCGTTTTGTTTGTTATGCTTCGAAGCGTTTTCTTGAGTAAAATGTTAAAAACAACAGAAAATAATTGCAAATATCGTTTGATATTTGTTTGAATTTCATTTATCTCATAATTGAAAAATGGAAGGGGTGTTAGAAAACACATCATGATTATTATTTTTAGGGTTTAGACTGTCAGACTTCCATCAAGAGATCGTATTACTAAACAGAGACGGCTTGCAATATGTTATTTATAGACACAGCCTAATAAAACAAATAAACCAACAACAAACTAATCAGGAAAAACTCTTCCACTATATATATAAATTATTCTAAGGGTTTGAACTTTCAATTGCATCAATATCATATCAGTATTACTGATGAGGTTTTTTAATTTATTTACAGGCACGACACCTACATACTCTAAAATATGATTATGAATAATCCAACATAATATGAAATATGTAAAATGATTCTAAAAAATGCTAATTTTATTTAAAGCATTCACATTATAGAATAAATATCCCCCTATCATATTTCCAAAGCACGTCCACATCCTTTCATAAAATGTCAATATTTTATTTATTTTTACAATGTTTTTCATTGATGTTGACACTTTTCTAATAAGCAAAACAAATATCAGGTAGATCTGATTTTGTTGTTTGTTGACAGCTAGCTTCATTGGTAGGTAAATTTGCATTGTGATTTGTAAACAACAAACAGGCAAATATACACATTTCTTGTTTTCGTCAGGGTAGCATGACCCATTGATAATAATCACAAATATGGTGTGATTCCTTAACAAAACAGGAAATGATGTTATGTTTTAGAATTGAATAAAAAAACATTTTTTGTGTTATCTGAAACGTGTGACGACCCCTATATGCAGGACATATGTCCTTTACACCAGTTTTGTATTATTTCATTTAAAAACAATGTGTTTTTTATTTATTTTGATGAAAATACATAAACTATCATTTTGGTCTTCAAGACCCATTTACATCCGATAGGTTGTAGATCGACGAGAATCCATGTACCATTTTCATAACTCAATGCCAGTTCTTCCCTCATGGCTGATATCCATTGAGTCTTCTCCACCTTAATTGAAATGGCATCATTGAAATTACTTGGTTCTTTCGTAATAATGGCAGAATTTACTTTATATCTTTGAGGTAAGACTTAAATGCGAGTAGATATTCTCCTTGCTGGAATTGGACTTTGTATGGCATCTTCAAAATATTCATTGGAATCCGCAATATAACCTCGATTTCTTGTCTCTGTTCTTCAGGGTGTTCTTCAGGTATGGAACTGTATATTGAATTTCTGTTCCACAAGTGCTCAAGAACATCATTAGTTTTTAGTTTACATACTTCCCTCCTCTATCTGATCTAATTGCCTTTGGAAAATTATCTATCTGATTCCGTACTGTATTCCAAAACTCGATTATTTTGTCATATATAGACATCTATAAGAGTTATGAAATACTTATAACCACTATACGTCGCAGGGCAGTATGAATTAAATGAAAAAAGCTTTTCGATCGACTAAAACTTTCCTTGGGACCAATTCCTTTTGCCTTGGAAACACACCTCGCAAGTTTCAGCAAGTTTACTGCAAACACCAATTCGTATTTCTTCAATTAAATCTTCTCTCTTTAATTTTCTAATATCCGCTTCATTATGATGATCAAGGATACGATGACAATAGTGTATACAACCTTTATTACAATCAACAACGGAAAGACCTTTTTCAGAATTAGAATTTAGAACGTATAAACCACACTTAAGGACTGTTTTACAAATGATTTTAGAATCTTTCTCTATTACACATTCATTTTCAGAAAAACTGACTTTATACCCTTTCTTAGTAATCTTTCTAACTTATAGCAAGTTGGAATTAAAGTCAGGTGCAAAATAAACCTCAGTAATATTTAGAATAGCTGAATTCGTTCTTATTTTGCATACACCTTTTCCTTTTAATTGAGAACAGCTTCCATTTGCTACACTTATTGGCTGATATTCCAAATGTTTTAGAAAATTCAATGCAAAAAATATTAAAAAATTTAATAATAAAAATGTAAATGTAAATTTAATAATAAATGTTACTAGAACATCTTAACTCAACTAGAACTTTAAAAATGCTAAGCTATTATTTAAAAGGAAAAATTTAATTAAAAAACTGGTGGATGCCATACCTTCCTTTAAATAATAAAATTATGTCACATAGATGTGCGTATTGTTATAAAAAAATAAAATTTTGTATATGTGAATGAGATGGTGACGAATATTGGATGATGTTAATGGCGGTTCGTTGGCCTCTTTTTCTTAATCTTGTTTTTGATTTCATTATAGTATTTTTTGTTCTACAATCAATGAGGTAAGTATATAAGATACGATATATATATATATAAATTACAAATGTACAGTGTATCAGAAAATAGACATACATGTGTTTAATGAAATAGAGAAAAAATATATTTTGTTTATAATAAAGTTAAAAAATATAATAAAAAGATACTTGTTAAGAATACCTGTGTGTTCTCTAGTTTTTTTTAATATTTCTAATATTGTGGTTAAAATCTTACCATCAAATCAAATCATTATTTGAAAAATAAAAATATAATAAAATATTTTTTAAGAAGTAGTAATTGATAATTTATTTTTATATATGATCCACGGCGTCACTTTGTCACCATAGTATATTCAACCGAAAAAAAACATCGGCGACTCTTGTGTGCCAATTGTATTAGTATTGGGCACATTTGTGACATTAGTCTCACTTTTTCACTGTTTCAAAAGGTAGACAGACAACACAACACTCAACACAAAAAGAGATAAAAATAAATTAATTTGGATTTTTGCCAAAGTAAACGTGCAAAAAATCAAAGAAACAAACAACTTAGAGTCTGTAAAGTGTGTTAGTGCTATATACAAATCGAAAAAATCAAATTTAACAATACAAATATACCTATATGGTTAATGGGATATTATAGTATGAAAAATCCTAAGATAGAATAGTTTTGGACCAAAGTTTATATTAATGTTGAGAATGAATGTTGATAACAGGTAGAGAGCTGCGTTACTGAATCATATCATAGAAATTCAATATGGTTCATGGGATTTGATGGTATGAAAAATCCTAAGATAAATTAATTTTGGACCAAAGTTATATTTTTTTATATTTCATATATACCTATAATCAAGTTACAATGCGCCTCAGCGTCAATGGGCATTAAAAGACTTAGCAAATTATACATAGGTGTAGGTATATATTGAAACAATAGCTTATATATCAATAGCTTTTCAGATATCGGAAAAAATATTAAAACCTCGTAGATTCTTGCAGTACAAGAACAGACCAATTATTTAAACATTTAAAAACATAAATCAATTTGATATTTGTAAAGGTAATAACGATTTAAATGTATTTTCAAAAAGACTTAGTGTTGAGTGTAAAATTGGCAGGTTTGCGACTAGTTTTAAAGCTCTACTTTGTAAACGTTGCAAGGATATGGGGTTAACATTGTTTTTATGAACATATATTATAGCCATGTAATTTATGATATTTAGTTTCTTGATTAAATTTGTATTTGAATTTATAAAGTAGACCAAGTGCCGGTCTATTTTTCAAATGGCTTATGTGTTTATCCCAAGAAAAATTTGATTGTAATAGCAGGCCAAGATACATTATTTCATGCACTTCCCGTACAAGCCTATATTAATATTGAAGTTCAAAATTTCCGGATCAGCTTTATTTTTCTATCATTTATGTCCCATTATTGAGCCACATGCATTCAAGAATGAGAGCAGCATCTCTTTCCATCGAACATTTAACGACCGTCTCTGATTTATACGGATAAAAACATACAAATATCATCAGCATACATTAACAAACGACAATTTAGATCATTGATGTATATTACAAAAATATTGGACCCAAAATGCTTCCTTGCGGTACACCATATTGAACCTGCATTGAACCACAAATTATTTATCATTTCCTAAATAAAATTTCAAAAGCAATATACTGGTATCATTCATTCCATAGAATCGCAACTTCTGCAGTAAAATGTTATGGTCAATCATATCGAAAGCCCTGGACAAATCATAAAAACTGCCAGCAACACAATAACTTTATTCATCAATCGTTTTGCAGACATAATTCAAAACATTAGTAACGGCCTTGACAACATATTTTCTAAACCAGCTACGCCTATTTGGATCATTTCATAACATCTTTTATTTTGTATCCTTGCAAAAATATTTCGTAACATTTCTACGTCTTGATAGGTCCTCAAAAAATGTTATTTAATTTTCCTGATATATTTTCCTTAAATATTCTCCTTTTTTCTAACTAATAAATATATTTAAAATTACAATTAATTTATTTTATTACTTTCATAATTTTGATGCTATACTTACTCATTTAAATGTTTGGTCAGTGCCAAAGCCATATTTCGTAGAATTTTCTTATCAACATCAACGGCGCCGGCTTCCAAAAAGCTTGTCATATTGTCAATTAGATCGGTGGAATCTAAAATTGATCGAGACAAAGCTTCCTTATTGTCCACCATACCAGAATCGGCGGCGCCAGCACCCGCAGTTGAATCGCAACTCATTTTGTTTCAAACAAAAACAGACAACACAAAACGAAATTCACAGACAAAAAGAAAAACTGAAATTATACAAAAAAAAATAAACATTATTGAAGTTTTTGTTGTAAAATTCTGCACATTTCGGATTCTAACTTAATCAAGAAGCAACGCTTGCGAATAGCCAAAGTTTAATAATGTCTCAAAGTGGGACCCTTCCGACTTTGCTCGTCCTTTTTGGGTTGCTACTCACCTTTTCAACAAAAAAAAATTGAAATTGAAATGAATTCAATCAAATTGAAGTCTTTAATGTGATGCCCTCTTTAGCGCCAAAGCTACGAATATGAGGTACAGAAAAATGTCAGAAAAAGAAATAACACAAAGTGGAAGCATAACAAACGTATTGTTGAGAAAGAGAGGCATGTGGAGAATTGCCGATTAGAGATACCGCAAGTCGACCAAATTTTAAAATGTTCCACAAGCTACGAAGAAGGGGGAAAGACAAAAGCCGAATAACCGAAAGCTATTATTTACGAATGCAATGTGAGGAATAACAATAAAACATTTCTTGATTTGTAGAAAAGGAAACAGGGACAAGGTGTAGACACAGTTTGAATGATAACGGTCACATCATGAGGTAGCAAATAATCCAAATGATGTTATCGGAAAATATATTGATATAAGGCACTTCACCATATATGTATATTATTCTTTTGTTAATAGTGCTATAAAAAGCGTTACAAATAATAATAAATAACATTAAAAATGCAACCAAAAAAACATAAACAAACAACAACAAGAAGACGTAGAGAAAGCATTCACAATTGTTTGATAACATACGACGCCGTTCACAAAACACTCAACGGCAACAAAATCAACCACTTAACTGAACATACACCACTACCCTACTGCTGCGTGAACACACAGTTTGATAAATAAAGAAGGAAAAAACTTAATTTACATAAAATTCTGATAAGAAAATAAACCATGCCGAAAAATACCTAAAGCAAATTAACTTTACCATTAAGGCAGTATTTTGAAATAGCAATTTCTAGTCGATTATATAGCATTCTTGGGCCATGGCATAAGACTTTTTCTGTAAAGTTCTGGTGTTGGTGTAAATTTGTGCAATTCTTCTTCATTTATTCAATCATCCTATAGAGGGAGGGCCGAGAACAACAAAACACACAAAAATGTTTGCTTCGCTGAAGAACAAGATAAAGGAGGAAACTGGTTCCGAGGTAGTGTGTAACACAGGATTGACTCCTGGCATAACGCCACATCAGCGTTCGATGATTCATTCCAACGCAACGAACAATAACAATCGCCTAAAAAGTCGTGTTTCCTCTTCTATGAGCATAACATCCAATGACGATACGCAGGTATGTAGCTTTTGGGGGTTTTTCGTTTGTTGGCCTTATACAATTATCTCTTTTTGTTATCTGCAAAGAATGAACAGATTTCGGCACTACGACAAGAAATTGCCAACTATCAGACACGCCTACAACATTTGCAAGAGGAAAAACTAAGGGTTGAGAAGACAAATGAAATCCTCTTGGAAACCGTCAAGGTAGCCCAAACACAAAAGGATATTTACTGTGAGGAGCAGGAGAAGATACAAAACATGCAACAGAGTGAAATCGATAAACTGCGCAATTTGTTGTCATTTCGCGAACAGGAGGCAGTCGATCGTCTGAATGCTATGCGGCAACATCAACAGCAAGTGGAAAATTTAACCTCCGAATTGGAAAGACTTAAACACTGTGAACCCCAATTGGAGGAAATTAAGGTGAGTGAGCCTTCAGTTGGAGTATTTAATTACAAAACACAAGTACTCAAAAATATATTCTTCCATTAGGATGAGTTACAACAACTAATGCATTCATCACAACAAGAGAAAAATAATCTTACCATCACATTGGCGGCCATCGAGGAGGAGAATAGGCATCTAAAAATGCGTCTACAAATTGTCGAACAGACTCGCTTGGAAGCTCTGGGCTCACTGGGCTCAGATGAAAAGCTACAAACTCTAATACAGGAACGTAAACACCTCGAACAACGTCTCGAAGAAGCCCATCTACAATTGTCCGACATCAAAAGTTCATGGATGGGTCAAAATTTGGCCCTGGAAACGCAAGTTAGCCGTTTGTCCAAACAAGTGGCCGAGGAAACCACCGAAAAACGTAAAATCCTTAAACAAAAAGATGACCTCATTGAACGGGTCAAACATTTGGAATTCGAATTACTTAAAAGTACGGAGGAAATAAAACAAAGGGATGATAAGGTAATACTAAATTCCTTTTCCCATTCTATTTGAAATTCAACATCATTTCATATTGCAGATAAAACTTCTGGAAGAGGAGATTGATGAACTGAATGCCGCCTTAAAGGAATGTCGTGAAGAAAACGAACAACAGATACTATTCGAACGCAGTAAAGTTGTAAGTATGTCACCGCAGGGTGATGATTTATCCTGGGATGATATGTGACTAACACCAACAGCAAAAAAAAAATTACACAACTGGCACGCTTAATATGTATTTTATCGAAAGTAGCTTAACTTAACCTTAAACACCAAAGAAAATAGAAAATCCAAAGACAAAATCTGTATGCCTTAAGTTTGCATATACCTAAACACAAAATTTTGTTTTGTTTTTATTTATGTTATGTTTTTTATGTTTAATAAAATGTTTTATTATTGTTTTGATCGAACGCAACTATTTTTGTTTGTTATACTTACTGTCCCACTTCCCCTACTATTTTTGTTATATTTGAATTATTGCAATATCTCTTGAAACAGGAATCGTTAGAATTACAAAATAAAGAGTTACAAAATCGGCTAGAGGCAGCTGATGAACGTTTCGGCGAATATGCAGCCAATTCAGCAAATGTTACACAATCGCTGCGGCAACAAATAGGCGATTTACAAGCCCAGATAACAGAAACCCAAATGATGTTGGAAACCGAAAAAGAAGAAAAACTAACAGCGCTGTTAAAAAATGCCGAAATTTCCCAGAGCGAAGAGTTGCTAAAGAAGGAACTGCGACAGGAACGAGACGAAGTAAACGATATACACGAACAAAATAAGAATTTGGAATCCCAACTGAAATCCAAAGAACAAAGTATACAAGAATTGCAAAATAAACTTTCCTCTAATGATAAGAAACTAAAGGAATTGGATGAAATGCAAAGGGATATAATGGAAAAGAATAAGGTGGGAAATTGTTAAAAAATTCAAAAATTATTAACTGCTAAATAATTATATTCCACAGACCATTAAAGTTCTAAACCAGAGAGTGAATGACTTGAAAAAAACATTGCAGAAAGAATTTGCTTCCGCCAAAGTTGTGGCCGGCGGTAGTGAAGAGTCCTCAAATGATGGCCGCAAGGATGGCAATCAACGTTGTCCCAACTGCATTTCCTTAGATCCAGCTACCGCTGCAGGTGGTAGTGTTGTAATGGATGAAGTTAATTTCAAATATTTAAAACATGTTATAGTTAAGTTTCTAACAAGCCGAGAGGTACGACCGAAAGCAAACGAAAATCGAATCGAAGTTATATTAAGAGTTTCAATTTTTCATTGATATTACAGGTTGAAGCCCGCCATTTGATAAGAGCTGTTGCCACGCTACTTAAACTAACAAAGGAAGAAGAAAAACTTTTACACGATACACTAAATTGGAAAATGAGTTGGTTTGGCTCGAAACCCGATCATGGTCGTGGTCAGAGAGCCTTTTCCATACCGCCTAGTTAATAACGTTGAATCTCATTTGATAAAAGCTTTAACATCATCATCGATCATAAAACCTAACCATACATGCAAACATATATATTTTCTCTCCCTCCTCATTTACCTGATCTCTATTATCCCCTGAAATTGGCTAATACATATATCTATCTTCGTTATTTTTTAGTCTTTTTTGTTTTTTGTTTAAAAAAATGTAATGTAGAAGTATTATCATATTGTTTTTAATTTATACATTCCATTATATTGTTATAAATTCTATATTTTTCTATATTTTTGGTTATTTTTTGATATACATATTAAATTGTTATTATTTGAAAAAATGAATAAATGAAAATAAAGAACATTTTTAAGAAAATTTTCTAGTTTTGTTCCAGTCATATTTTAATGAGTGGTTTGCCTGGAAAGAAAGGCAGTTGAAAACAGTAGTTGAAACATTCGTATATGTTTGGGTCCAAATATTTTTTTTTTTTTAATTTTTGTCGTGAACCAATTAATTTTCTTGTAGATATTGCTTCCGGAAATATCAGCAAGAGATTCCTGTCGTGTTAACACGTGGTAGAAGTCGACTTCAAGATGGAAAGCTGGAATGAAACTATGAATTTAATTTGATAGAAATATTATTTATAATTTACCTGACCTCTAGTAAAATTGGATACTATCACCTTTCCATTATATATTTTTTCTGAAATGCTGAAATTTTTTATTTTATTTATTTACTTCATTTTGTATTTATTTTATTTTTAATTAAATTTCAGGCCTTTTTCAACTAAAACAACGGAGTTTTTAAATATTTTAGTTATTTTTAAACTCCCACACACAATCAGAAATTTTGTATACAAAGCCTTGACATAACAAACCTCAATAAAGGAAACTGTTTTAGTCTACCCTGTGTTATTACACCATGATGTGTACCGTACTCTAGCTGTCATATGATAATAATTCAATTTTCCAATAAGAAAACAATCTCAGAGAATTAATAAATTAGTTAACACATATGTGAGTATTTTGTGAAAAAAAGAATTTATTTATATTTTTGAAACAATTTGCAATTTTTTCAATTTTTTCGCTTTACGCCATCGCTTTCATTTAAATAACATTACTCTATTAGTGCACTCTCATATTACGGCAAAGAGAGGTTATGTCATAACAGCTGACACTTGTTCATTGTAATAGGAACAAAAATTGAACGGGAGTAATGTCTTTGGGTAATTTTGGAAGAATTGCTGTTGGTTGGTAAGATGTTACAACATTTCCCGGCCTTAATTAAACGAAATTTTAACTAACACAATTAACTTGTTATTTTATTTACTCGCACACACACACACAGGACTATTTTAACTGCTGTTGGCGTCTATTCGTTTGTGCTCTCCAAAGAATCTGTGGAAAAACGTCGTTACGAGGACATGCAAATTCGTGATCGCATGAAAAAAGCAAATCTTGGAGAATACGAATCAGTTGGCACCCGACGTTTTAACGCTTAATTGGCAGGCAATCAACCACAATACTACAACGCTATTTTGAATAAATAATTATTCGATTAATTTTGGAACGTTAGAAACAAGAATTACACGTGCTTAATTTTTTACAATGGCTATGCCCCAGATGAACTTGAGTCCCGCCGAACAGGCTAAATTGCAAATGATGCAAGAAATGGAAATTGAAATGATGTCCGATTTATATAATCGCATGACAAATGCTTGTCACAAAAAATGTATACCACCACGTTATGGAGAAGCGGAATTGGGTGAGTTGAGTTGTGCAGACAAAACCTTAAATTCGGGGTGAAAAATATAAACAAATTGTTTTTATTGTTGTTTCTTTTTTTTCGTTTCAGGTAAAGGAGAAATGGTTTGCATTGATCGCTGTGTTGCCAAATATCTTGATATTCATGAGAAAATTGGCAAAAAATTAACCGCCATGTCCATGCAGGATGAGGATCTTATGAAGAAAATGTCTTCATAATTTATTCGGAAGATTTGTGACAGACATACATTTATTTATGTACTACATATATAGCAATATTTGCTTTAATTTCATGGTTACTTTAATTTGTTATAGCCTCCCAATTTGGTTGCATTGAAATAAACAGTTTTTAAAATCCCCCCCCACACACACAGAAACAAGTTATGGGATTTAACTGAAATTTGTAATATAACGTGATAGTTCCGGTATAAGTATTGAAATATCCTGAAAGAAAAAACAAAATATGGCGAATATATTAGCAAACAAAAAATTAATGATGAGAAGAAGGATACCTCTAAATTATTTTCTGTACTACTTGAATCGGTGGAATCGATGTCACTTGTTTCTATAGAATTTTCCCAATCGCTTTGATATTCCCCATTGTCATCATCCACATCATTTTCGACATTTACCGTATCGCTACCGGTCACATCATCTTCTTGACTATTATCGCAGAATATATTATAATGTTCCTGAAATCACAATAACATTTGCTTATTGGAATGCATGTATGGTTTCGTCTTACCTTTAACTTCTCCTGCAATGTTGGTACATCACACACGGGATTATCACAGATATTAAGCATACGTATATGGCTCAAAGATTTTAGTAGATCTTCCGAGGAATATGTCGCTATGCAATTACAATTTAAGAAGACATATTGCAATTTCTTTTGCTGCGACAAACAATTGGGTATGTGCGTTAACCGATTCGATTTCAAATTTAAATGTATCAAATTCGTCAGTTCGCCCAAGGTGTCGGGTATCACTGTTAGTCGATTATTTTCCAATGTTAGCCAACGTAGTCTCTTTAGGCGGCACATAGTTGCGGGTAGTGTTTGCAGTTGATTTCCTCTGGCACCCAATGTCTCCAAACGATCACAATTTCCCAACTCCTCGGGCAATTCCAACAGGCCAGTGTTGTTGCACCAAAATGTTTCCAATTGTGTTAGCTGGCAAATTTCTCGCGGTAATTTTGTTATGGAATTACAACTAATATTTAGAGATTTTAAACTGATCAGTTGACACAGCACCAGAGGAAATTCATTCAGTTGGTTATAGTCCAATGTTAGTATTTGTAGGCTGGTGAATTTCGTTAAAAACGATGGCAGCTAAAGAGAATGTTTGGCTTTTAATATTTTGTTATCTTGACATGCTGCAACCTACCCTGGTCAATTGATTACGATTCAAAAACAATTTCAATAATATTTCACATTTCTCCACTAAATCCGGTACTTCCGACATTTTAAAATGCGACAGATGAAGAGTAAATGATTTCTTGCAGATTGCATCCTCACAAATGGCCAAAATATAATTGTTACGAAGGAATTGATCAACAATATTCATGTTTTCTATTCCTCACTTATTTTTACTAAACAAAATAAAATTATTGTTTTGTTAATCGAGTATATCTAACAATCGGTGGGAGGGAGTGATGTTATGGTAAAAACATAAAGGCTACTAAAAGCGAATTCGAAAAAAAATATGAAAATAAAGAAAAACGGCCAAATGAAACTACAAGATACAGATAGCGCAGAGCACACAGCTGATGCATTCACTCATCAAGCGCTACATTGCACAGCTAATTCCGAATAAGCGAATTTTCACCAGAATTGTTTACCACAATATTTTTTGCTTCTTTTCACCATTTTGTAAATAAAATGTACATATTATTTGGTTACAATTGTCAGTGAAAATCATGAGGCATGACTAAAACTTTAATATGGAAAAATGGAAAATAAATTGTAGGGGTTCAGTAGTAGCTGTTAAAGGAACCATACTGTAATTTTTATTTTTGTTATCATACTCTTCATACACCTTTTTTGTTATTGCAAAAATTGCAAAAAAAAAAAACTGAAATGAGTACCGGTCCCATTGGTACTCTATTCACTTATCTGAGAGCCATTGTCGTATCTCGTCCCCTTCCTCTTGCCGAATGGTAAAATACACACAAATATACCATACGTACGCCTCAAGATAATGAAATATGTCAATAAATATGTCGGTTTATGTTTAAAGATTATTAACAAATTATTTTTGGCGTTACAGTGGGCGGTAAGGTATAATTTTTTAAATTTTAGTTATTCTGAAGCAGAACTGACTGGCAGCGATTTTTTTCGCATTTTCACTTTCCCCTTATTCTGATTCATGTTCGAAAGCGAAAAAATCCGCTTTGGGGAAAAACTAGTTATTCTGGATTACGTGGAGTGGGAGAATGTGATGACATTTTGTGGGAAATTTTTCGCAAATAAATTTTATGGGATCTGACTACAAAAGCATAAGTAATACTTTTATTAAAAATATCTACACAATACTTATTCCATGACGATTTTAAATATTATAAATTGTTATATGCATATTTTTTAACTCAAAACAGAACAAATAATATGTCATTGGAAATCCTTTTGATAACGATGCATGCTCAAACAAGGAATATTTAAGACGGTGCAAAGATATTTTGTGTGAGGATCTGCCTCTCCAGAAAAATATATTAAAAATTGTGGAAAAACCACATAGCCAAATTTGCCTGATGAGCCGCCTAAAAGTTGAAAACTCAAATAAAAATTTTAAGAGAACAATCATATTTTTCTTTCAAATTTATCGTGAGCATGATTTGAAGGACGTTTTTAAGGAAGAGAAGCATATCATAAAATAATTGGCCACTTTTGAAGAATTTGGGACATAAAATATCGCATACAATATAAATACAATATAAAAATTCGAATCCACATTTTCAGCTTCTCCCTATTCATTGTGAAAGAATGTGAAAGCGAAAAATGTTTCACAAACGAGATCTCTACCTAGCGAATATCCAAAATAAGGCTGTATATGAAGTATTTTTGTATAGAAATTTGTATTTATTATTGCCTTTTTTGTTGAATTATTATTGCTTTATGGTTTCTACTGAATTTATTTCATTATAAAAAAATTGTTGTTTTTTGGGAAGAAATATAATACATTTGTTTAATATTTGTTTTGTTTCTATTTTTTAGTATAGTTATTTATGGTCAAGATTGAATGCTAGTAGTTTTTTTACTTCTATTACTTCATTTACTTTGCTTATAACTTGTGTGTCATCTTTCATTTATTTTTTTTTTTTTAGAAAAGTTTCTTAATGTTTATCTTAAACGGTGTAAAGCTATAATTCTCTATTAAACGCGACAAAATAAAATTATTAACAATAAAAAAGAGACCACCCTGTATGCCTATCCAATAGAAGGTATTCCACGATTTAAACTCTAACAAGTAGGCGGGTAATAACCACAGACCCTGAAACAATAACCACATTCCAAAATACCCACAGCATTGTCGCAGTGACATCGATTGGAAATTATTAATACAAAGTGGCAGTAAGGCCAGATACCAAATGAAATATTGTGATGTTACTACGCTATTGAATGTTACCATTGTATAGGCAATGGTGAATATACAAAATGGTAACGTCTGACGAAATTGTCCGAAACCTATGCTTAAATATATGATTATAATAAGTTGAGGTGCCAAAATAAGTAGTTTTTGTAAGCCCCCGACACCATGGCTGCTATCACTACCCAAATATTGCATTAGGAAATATAAAGAGAAATTATGGCGTATATCTTTGCGTACAAAATGATACAAATAAGCTTCATAAATATATTGCCAGCCGTAGAGTCTATAAAAGAAACCCGTTACAAGTATTAGGCTCATCAAGGTTCCACCTATTAATATCAGCTGTTGTAAATTGGGAAATAGAACTACGCGCATAAAATCTTTAAACGATTTCACCAATCTACTGGACAATGTCAAAAAGTAAGCTAAACTAAATAATAAAGGATACAAACGTAAATGTATGGCAAAGCCATGTATCAGACCCGCTGTAAATATCAACCAATTACGTTTCTTAACACTATTGCTACAGTCATCGGATTTGATAATCAAATAGAGGGTAAATATAACAAAAAAGCTCGAAAAACTGTCACCATTTCCTCGGGTGGAAATGACAGCAGTCAATGGATTGTAAAGCCAAAAACAGGCCGACGCTTTGGCAATTTTCTCTGGGCTATTTCGTGAATCCGAATCGCCGTAATTCAATTTCGAAGAAAATTGTGACCCTCGTCCGTACTTAGTTAACAGATATTTCACAGCCTTATTGCATTGTGATTGTAGCTCATTGCGTACTATAATGTAGATTAGCAGGGCGACCAGAATGTCAAAGCAGGAGTATATAAATTTACCCATTTCATGGTACACCACAACATTGGGTATTTGCATAAAGGCCAATATGGGACTATAGCGGTAGGTGTGGCGTCGAAAAGGACTGTTGCCCCTCAGCATTTGTCTGGCTCCATCGGTGACCACAATGTAATCGATATCCGTATATGGTACCTCGGAATATTTATCCATAAACTGGCCATAGATAATTAGACAAATGCGTATTAGTATGGACAATATGATATGTGAACGGAATGTAATGGTTAGTAAACGATCTTTGATGTTGTGACACAGCGCTAAAATGCCTCCCATCTTTCTTGTTTGTTGTTGGTCAGTCATTGTTTTGATCTATGTATTACTACTATTTGTAAAAAAATGTGATTGATCCCTTCCGGTTTATTTTGTTCGCTCTCTGGAAAAATTCTCTCGTTTTTTGCGTTTTTTTATGATTTATAATTTTGTTTTCATTTCTTTGGCAGCAGTTTTTAAACAATCTTTAAACAATTGAAACTCTTTGTCGCAGGTTTTGTGTTGAACATTCAAATCCCTGGTCACACAAGCTGCATAAACTGTTGCCGATTCGGCACATTTTCCTAATAATATTGGATAGTTGCGTAAACGTTGTTTCGCCTTACGCACCGATTCCATTACTTTTGACGTTTTTCAAATACAATTGAATCGGGGGCCGGAAATGATGTCTCAAAAAAGATATCGTACAGTGGCCGAGAGAACAGCACGAGCAATGATCCAGCAATGAAAGTTAACTGAAAGGCACGAGGATTCCGTTGAATCCAATTTCGTTTTGGCAACTGAGCTGTACGTTTCCTTTGCGAAGCTTGTTGATTTAGAATGTCTTGCAATTCTTTGGGCGGTTTGTATGGCGGCGTTTGCATTATTTTCTGTAAGAAAAACAAATATTTTTGTTACTATGAGTAAAGAATAACGTAATGAAGATAAGTCTTTGATAACTATAAAACATACATTTAATACTAAACATATCAACATAAGCTACAAGAAAAGATAAATGTCTGTCTTTCCTCAGTGCATCATTAATTCTCTATATTAGCTCCCAGATAATTCTCAGAATAACTTCAACAGCAACTTATTTGTCTGCCCCCACAGTCGGACATTGGGGTTTACAGTGGTTCGTTTTTAAACAGCAGTATTTTATAGAGATAAAATATTAAATAGATTAACAATATTTGGTTGATATGAAGATTATCAATAGTGTACGGTTTGTGCCTAAATATATAGGCCAAATCTACGTATCAGTTTCTGTAATTCCTAGTTTCAAAACAAAACACAATCTACCCACCACCACACCGCAAATAATGCTAAAAAAAACCATCCCCAACGAACCAAATAAAGTGTATTTTTTTCGCACCGGCATCTATAGACTGACTAATACAAGCACACATGGGTTCCCACGTTTCCAAAACATCCCCCTTAGGAAATTTGGCCGGTAAGTTGAGAATTTGATACAAACCTCTAAAGAGTTATGACAACTGCTTTTCTTTCTTTGGATGTTCCTCCTCTTCGGGTAAATATGAACGGTTTAAATCAATACCAGAGCAACACAACGAAGTTTTGTGCCACTTCAGACAGCAAATGCGCATTTGTTCCAACACCTCCTTACACTTTTCTTCTTGGTAGTTATTTTCTAAAATAAAACAATTATTTTTTACTTATATAATACAACAAAACAAACAAAAACGTGCCAAATCGTGCAAAAATTACCTTTCAAACAAGCTTGTATTCTACAAGCGTTTGCTTTGCAAGGATCTTTTTTGGTATTATATGACATAAGTCTGCCTGCAGTTCCGCAGCAGTAGAGTTGTGTCGGTGGTTCAGCAACGAACGAGTTCAATTGAGCGAATTCAGTGAAATTAACTTTTGGAACTATTGTCAGTTCAGTCAGAAAGTGGTTTAATTAACCACAATGGGCTAAATAATTATTATTTTTTAATATTCGAATTAAAATCTGGGTATTTTTGAAAGATTTTGATATTTTGGAAATTCATATATTGCTCGATAAAGATTTATTCATTCATTCACTAAGTAGGAAATAATAAACCCGCTTTGTAAACGAAATCCATCGGATTTTATTTGACTTATTTGCTAAACATTTTGGATTTGAGAACCAGTGAATTTCATAAATCTAAACATACTAACACACATGATGTTTTAGTTGATACAATATAATAATTATTATTTAAGCTAATATATTTTTAAAACAGAAATTAAAAAAAATATATATATTTAAAACAAATAATAATACCTATATTATTATTAAAATTAATATATTTAAAAGATGAAACACTTTTTTTAGAAAATAAATTTATATATTTAAAACAAATAACCTCATAATACAGTATACGTCATACGCTTTACTCGAGCGTCTGCTGCAATTATGACAGCTGACCATTTACGTTGCGTGCTCATTCAAGACGCCACGCATACTAGCGAAAAAGAGTATCTGTCAGTCTGTCAGTTCATAGAGAATTGGAATTCCGCATAAATTTACTTTTTTTAGAATAAATAAATAATATTGAAATAACCGAAATAAATAATACAAACAAACATAAATTGGATATCAAAATTACACTGGCCAATAACCAAATATCGAATTTAGATTGCCTATGCGTCCGATTGAGGAAAATGCAAGCCTAGAACAAAACTTCTAGAGTAAGAAGAAGAATCTTTTGCAACTGTCACAGAAGGAAGAAAAAACACGCGAAGGAGGTGCGGAAACAATCAGAAGCCAACACTGGCAATTTGGAAGCTTTGGAACTGCATTTAATTATTGCATATCGTTATTGGGAGTACAACAACAACAAAACACATTACAAATGCCATCCAAAAAGAAGAAATACAATGCGCGTTTTCCAGTGGTAAGTTTTGTTTTTGGTGTTGTGTGTAGCGGGGACGACACAAACATTAGTAAAACAAACAAAAGCCAAGCCAAATGGGATGTTGTTTTTAAGGGATGGATGACAAGGAAATTGGCACGGGAATTTCAGAACTTACAGTGATGTGCAAAATGAATGCTGTAAAAATCGACAATGTGAACTATAATATATTAATAGCAAATATTTGTTTTGTTTTCTAGGGACGTATCAAAAAAATCATGCAAAGCGACGAAGAAGTGGGCAAAGTGGCGCAAGCTGTACCAATTATAATCTATATCCTTTTCAAAACAATAACTTTTTTTAATTTCTTTAATTATATTTTATTTTAAAAAAATGATTTCCTTAACTATGCACTTGTGTGGGCTGTTATTTGGCTCAATTTGATTTTTCATTTGTTTACCTAGGACATTGGAGCTCTTTGTCGAATCGCTTTTAACAAAGTCTTTAAAGATTACAAATTCTCGTAATTCCAAGACATTGTCAACATCACACATGAAACAGTGCATCATGTCGGAACAGCGCTTCGATTTTCTACGCGAACTGGTAAGGAATATACCAGACATCAGTGTAGCAGAAGAGGCAGCGAATTACATCGAGGATGATAATCACAGTTCGCCAGATGAACCATATGCCGATTCGGATACACCCTATGATCTGAGTATGCCATCTACATCGACGGTAAGGAGTTCGACGGTGACTCGTCAGCATTCGGCGATGGCAACAAATGGCCAAAATGGTGGCCATGATCATCATCCCCGAAACCATTTGAAAAGATCAGTGAGTTCAAATGCCAATTCCGTTATTATGCATACCACATCGTTGGCAAATGCCGGAGTTGGAGTAGGCGGTTACAGTTCGACAGAATGTTTGCCCCCAAAGCTAGCACGTTCCGAATCGACACCAGTTCCTCCTCATCCACCACAACTACAACAGACACCCACACTGACGCCAGCGTCACATCCACGACTGAAACATCAATCATTCTCAATGCCGTCTAATTGCGTCTCGAGCAACAATAACAACAACAAACCAAATAACACTCCCCAACCAATACGGCCGCCCCCAAAACAGACTGCCATACCCGCACCAATTGTTAGCATCGACTACTGCAATAAGCCCGTGGTGAAAATAGACTATAGCAATTTGCCACAAATAACCACAGATGTGGCATCCGCACCGACGCCCCTGAGTGCCCCAGCTAATATTGCAAGTATGACAACGAATGCTAGCGCGTTCAATTTTACAGCAGAACCAGTTATCAATATTGACCTCTCAAATATTGTTGCGACAACAGTTGATGCCACCGCCAGGCCCAAAACATCGACGCCACCGGTGGCCACCATAAGTATCGGTACCTCTAAACAACAATCTCGTAATTCCAAAACTGTAATGGCGGAGCCATTCGATTCCTCAACAGCAAAGCCGGCACAAATCGCTGCTGTTGCTGCAGCTGCTGCTTCAACCATGACTACTACCGCAACGGTAAATAGCAACAGTTCCTGTCTGGAACTTGACGAAGACTATGACAATATATAAGGCAGCGGCGGTGGAAGCGGCTACACTGCCCTCCCTCACGAGGAGTTTAGCTTTGAATAAAATTTGGATGTAAACATGAAATAAAAAATGCATTATTTTTGTTGTTGTTTACATCGAGCCCGTGTGGATCGTGTTGATCAAACCACATTGTATGTTCAAAACTGCGTTTTGTAAGAAGAAGTGAAATAAAAAAACCAATAAAACAAAAAAAAACATAGAATTCCCATTGATCCCATTTTTTCTAGCTTCCTTTTTTTCCATCCTTACGAAATTATTGAAATGAAATGCACTGATCTGAATATGGATTATGTTTTCTTTGATTTTAAATGTATTTTTTCTTAATTTTTTGTTTCTTTTTGATGTCCATTGATTTACACTTTTTTTAATGAATAAATATATGTATGTATGCGTTTTGTTTTTATTATTTTTTCTTTTTTTGTAATATAAATTTGACCACATTCTTATTGTTTGTTTTTATTCGGACATTATTATTTGTGTGTCTGAGACGAAAGATAAACAAAATACAATAATAGATTGTTTTTTCTTTTTTGTTGTGTAAAAGTCTGTTATAGAAAAATGTTTGTTTTGTTTTTGTAATAATGTGCCGAAATGTCATTTAAAATGGAATAACAATTTTGTTGCTCTCGCGGTACGGTTCAGTTGAGTGTCATTTTGTACTTTGTTTGTTTTTGTTTTTTAAAAAGTTGTTTTCTTTCTTTTACGACGGGATTCCTTTCCAATGTACTAAAATTAAATTAAATGCTTCTCCTTGTTATTACTTGTTGCTCGCCTTCTAGTCTTCCGGTACTTTCCATTGCAGTTGTTTGCCACGATCATAGAGGTTCTTAAGTGCTGCCAGGAATTTCTTTTCCGCCTGCAACTGCAAATAGTGTTTGTACAGTTGCAATGTTGTGCGGGCGTCTTCTACGGAATCATGGGTTTCTGATTGGATTTTTGTGCCCAAGAAATGCCAAGCTAAAAATCTCAATGATACCATACGATGGTGGGGCAAGTGGAATAAATGAACAGTGTCGATTATTTGTTCCGAGGGTACAAAGATATTGATGACGCTAAAATAAAAGATTGTTTAGAATGGAATGCTATTTGTTTACTAGAGACTAGACTTACCGAAAATCGTTTTTCAAACCATGACCCACAAACAGAACACCCACATCTACCAAATATTTTAGTTTTTGATATGAATTTTTCATGCTATTCAAACGTTTGTTACTAAAATTGGCATCCAAATCTCCGGGTTTAATGCCAGAAAATTGTGTCAGATAATCAGCCACCTTTTCCTGTGTCGAAATATAATCATCTATGAAGGGAACACCTTCATCGGGACCTTGTCTGTGAATAAAAAAATTACACATTTTTGTCAAATCCATAAGCTTTACGAGGCATTGGATCTACTTACCCGCGTATACACGAAATACGTGCAACACTCATATGACATGGTTTTATTGTTGCCGTTTTACCATCTGGACGCAGCTCATTCTCCTCCGGATTTAAGGTAACAAATTCGGCATCCATGGCAACTAAATCGCCAGCCTGTGGCATTTCATGCGATTGTAATGGTTTAAACAATGGATCGCCAGCCGTGGTATTTGAATGGGCAACATTTTCAATATCCTAAAAATACAAATATTGAAGATTTTATTGGTTGCCTGCCCCATGGGGCCACCCATAATCTATGTACATACCTCCAAGAATGGATTGTACAACGGTTGCGGTTCATTGTGTGGTACTTCGATTAGGCCATCCAATAATTCATTTTTCTCCGAATTGACACTGCTGTAAAACAAAACACAAGGCACTTTCCAATCCAAAGTAAACCATACGGATTCTTGATTTGATACCGGAGAAATACTAAAAAGGGGAAATACGAACAATGAATGTGTAAACCTCGAACAATTTTGTCTTTGTTGTTCCTGTGGGTGGACTTACCAAAAATCATTGAAAATATACCACTGTTGCTGTTCATCGGAATTATTCATTGTCTCCATTTTCATGGTGTGATATTTTTTGCTAACATTTATTAAAGAAACCAAATTTTTCTGTGTACCATCATCGATTTGACATACCACAGCATGTAAGGCATATTCCCTATACGATTCAGTAACATCCGAGGGGGCATCTGTAATAAAAACAAATGAACAAATGAAATAAAAATATTTAATATTAAAAACCAAAAATATATACCATTGCCTTTAGTGTTGTTCCCTTCTGCTGTTGTTTCCACCACTGTTGTCTTTGTATTACTGTTCTCCGTTTGTACACCTAATTCACCCTGATCATTGAGCGACATTGAAAACGATAAGGGAAACCATGAAGTTTGCCTTCCACTTGGTGATATGTTTACATTTTGTTGTTGTTGTTGCTGCGGCTGCTGTGTGGTATTGGAGGCCATGGAAGGCGATTTACGATCCGGATGTAGGAAATGACAATCACTGCGTGAACAATTAATACCATAACGACAGGGTTTGTTGGTATTCAATGTGGCTGGACTCTCCGATAAATTGAAGTTGTTACGCTGCAGATGACGCCTCAAGAAACCCAAATCTTTTTCATTATTTAAGCCACAATTGACGGTCAATATTTGTGGCAGACTTGTAACCTTAAATTCAAGCAAAAAAATACATCAATTTATTGCAATTGTGTCTCTTATTTTTTATTTACCTTAACCATCTGTTTTGTGGGCGAAAACTTTTTGCAATTCTCACAAAATGCCTGAATACTTTTCTCCGAACTCAAAGAACCCTTCAGTATGCTGCCAAAACTAAAGTATTCCGTTTCTTTGGAGTTGTGTGGATAGCTAAGATTGCATGTCAATAGAATACTCTGTTTTGTTTTTTCCTCGTTACATTTAAGACAGCGATTAACGGTTGTTTGTTTTGTGCCAAAAAGGCGACTGATATCGGTTTCGGTGTTAACCTTACTACGGGCCTCATGATCCTGGTCATCCTTTGTAGTGTCATCTGTCAAATTTAAATAATAATGCTTTAGGTAAGCAATTTCGTTTGTTTTAATATGTATATGTCAACTTACCATTTTTAACATCGATTGCCTGAAATATTTCCTCAGTTTCCTCGGTGACCAATTCCACGGAATTTTTACCTACTTTTAAAATGTATTTAAATGCAACTATTATTCTATTTTTTTCGTAATACGAATTAAATACTTACAATTTGCTGTTCCTATTCCTGTTCCATATTTTGCATGGCTTAGATGGCCATTTTTGCTAGACTCTAAAATCTCATAGTGCATTTGATGCAATATAAAACGATTCCAGTTCTAAAAGAAAAATAATATTTTTATTAATTCATGGATATTTAGGAATATTAAAAGTTTATACATATGATTGGGCGCCAACAGACATTTTTTCTTTTCAAACAATTATTGGCTTTGAACTATTTAGCTAAATCGAATTTTGTAGTTTTCAAAAGAATATTTTCAAAAAACGCTTCTTTTTCAATCGTCTTGTTGTTGTTGGTGTACACTTTACGATATGATTTACCTGTATTAAATTCATTAGATTAACATTAGATGAACGATCCGATAATATAAGTCCCAATGCAGATGCCTCCGGTACAGTTCGAAAAGAACGCAAAAAATTACTGGCCTGACATGGTGTTGAAGCTGTCATAACAAATTTAAACAAATAATCCATACAATATTCATTCCAGGCTTTTAGTCCACTTACCGGTACACTTGTCAAACATATTAAAGAGAAAACCCAGTTCACATGTCAGACAAAACTCTTTGCTGCATCTGTGTTCCAATAGCTTTTGACGTAACGGTTCAATGAAATACAAAATTTGCAGCATAGCATTGCAATAGGAATTCGGCAGTGTTGCCTCTAAGCCAGCAAAACATGTCTGATTATGCTGTTCAAAATCAAAATCTTGCGTTCCCAATTTCGAATATTTCAATTCAACTTTACGATAACGTCTAGGTATAATCTTAACACCGGGATCGGATGATTTAATGGTATTTGTCAGACCATTACCGTTGCCAGCTATTCCACTTGCATTCTCTATGATGTAGGGTATCTGATTGCGTCGTTGTGTCCGGGGATTGGGCGAATAACCAATGGGACCTTGCATTTTCATGTGATTTAAGATTTCGGCATCGATGGGTTTGGGGCGACGATATTGATAATTCAGCAACTCGGTTGGCCAATCGGAAAACCAGCGAGACCCGGTGACTAAATGTGGCAAAACAATCGATGACAAGGGGAATGTGGTATCCGTAATCGGCACAATGGGCAACTGAGGCAGGGGGTCTGGAAACTCAGTTTCCCTCGAAAAACTATTAAACTGAGGCTGGGGTACATTTACGGCCGTCATAATACTTATGTGTCCCGATTGATCGCCAAATGCCAATGCCTGTGATGATGAACTAACATCGAAACTCAGCAAACAGGGATTGCCTGTTGTATTTATCTGATACATAGCTACGCGTGGCTCACTCAGCTCCACTGTATCCACCAGCTGCACTTGGCCATAGCTTGAGACGACAGCCAAGCGTGATGTTTGTGATGGTAAAAATTTCAGCAATTGTGGATCAATTAGTACTTGAATGGGTGATATCAAACGCAGCATACGTAAATCATAAACCATAAGGAATCGATCCACAGCAAGGGTACCTTGGCGGCCACTGTAGCCACACGATATCAAATAATTACCCTGGACATCGAAGTCTGATAGGCTGCCGGTGTGGGTCTTTATTGTGTGCTCAACGTGCAGAGAATTCAGATCACGCAATGTTACATTTCCAAAGGGATCACCGGCGAATAGAAAACGGGAATTTTGACGTAACACCGTGCAGCCTGCGGATCCCACATGTTCCTATAACAAGGACATTAGGAGTAAAAAAACACACAATGACACAAATTCTATGCCTGTCTACCCACCAATTTCGTTTCCTTCAACGTCCTCAAATCAAAATCAATCATTTCATCCTGGAGACCAGCCATTATCAAACGATGCGGTGACAACTGTTGCATGCACACCATTTCCGTCATATTCTTTGATTTGTGGGTGAATTTCGGAATTCCTCGGCGTATTTGATGTCTCAGCGAAGTTTGTGTCAATGCCAATATGCCCGAATCAATGGTGGTTATTTGGCGCACAATGTCCGACGGATGTACTTGGAATGATGTATACTTTTGCAATGTGTTGCTAAGATAATATGATGTTACATGACCCTAAAACGTCATGAAAAAGTTCATTAGTTTTTTGTGGGCACAATACCTATATAAATTCAAGTCACTTACACCTTGATTGCCCATCCACAAGAGTTCTTCATAATTGTCAAAGGTAACAGCTGAAACACCAAAATTTTCCCCACCATCTGCCAATATTGGCACCATTTCCATGTAATCTGGTTCGGAGCCCAAATTGAAGCCAGCGAAATTTGGCGAGTAATGGGTTGCAGCAGATCGAGTTCCTCCACCATCATAGACATCTATTTACAAACACCCCACAAACACAAAGGTAACAGGTCAACATAACTACAACAACACTAACTCACTTAGCATATCCTCACCTGCAATGGGATCTCCACAATAGACGTAATCCATGTTGGGACAATTGTTGTTTCCTTATTGGAAATTCACTTTTGTTTTTCTTTTTTCGTTCTGCGTTCGGTCAGTCGGTTGGCTGTGTGTAAGTTGCTGTGTGACGTCTCTTTGTTTGTTGTGGTTTCTTCGACGTCTACATCAAAACTTTCCCCCTGCAATTTCGACTACGACAACGACGGCGACGACGACAGTTCTTCAATGCTAAAGTTGCTCGCAATAATCCTTTTTCGATGATTTTCGTTTGTAGACGATAACGTAATTCACATTCAACATGCCACACGATCACTTAAGAAGCCCAACAATAATTTAAAAAAGAAATATTTTTATAAAATTGTGTTTTTAAAATACAATACGATTACAGTTATGACAAACAAATTATTATGTATATACAAAAATGGCTTACACACAAACACACACAGGCAATGATGAGGTGACCGTATTTTGTACGATTACAGACTAATAAATGTCAATATTTATCGATATTTCCTCTTACACACTGCAAAAATATTACGGCCATAGCATAATGAATAGGTAGTCCATTTAGAGCAGCTGATGTCTTGATTCACTGTGAAAGTGCATAATTTCTCCTTGAATTCTAGGAGCAATGTTGCCAACCATGTGAAATATTATAAGGAAACATTTTGACAGATGGTCAAGACAAAAAATAAAGGTTTTTGTTTTGATACATCACATTATTATTGCATCATGGCACAATGAATATGTAGTCCATTTAGAGCAGCTGATGTCTTGATTAACTGTCAAAGTGTGTAATTACCACTTGAATTCGATGTGTAATGTTGCCAACCATGTGAAATATTATAAGGTATGTTGTTTTGTTTAACTTAAATGGCCTATTTGGCTTTATTACTATACGTAATAAAATTAAATTAAATTAAAAATTTGACAGATGGTCGCGACAAAACAAAGGTTTTTGTTTTGATACATCACCTTATTATTGCATTATGATTCCATCCTTCTTCAATTTTTTGTGCTTTTATTTCAAATATTTATTTATTTTAAGAATTATTTGTTGTTTTCTATTAATTCTAGCAATTTCTCGTACATTCGGACATTTATTTTATACATTAAGGGTGATTTTCCGAATGTACTGTTCTGTTCAAATTGTTGCCAATTTTTTTAATTTTCATCCGTAAATGATTTTATCGGTGTTTATTTTACTTAATTAAAAAAAAATTTCGAGTTTTTTGCAAATATTAAAAAAAAAACAGTAAAGTAAAGAAAGCAAAAAATTTGTCTGTTCCCTACTAGATTTTACTATTTTCTTCGATATCATAAGGGAAAATTCGTTATTGTAGTAAAAAGTGGTAAAGTGGCAGTACGGGAACCGAACAAATGTTTTAATTATGTGGCCACTTTAAAGTCCATGGTACAATTATACAAGGTAGGGTAGCTTTTGTCAGAAAGGAAAAAATACACCTCTACCTTATGGAAAATAATAAACAAATGCAACAAGTCGTTCTGTTCATTTAACCAATTTTTAACATTTTACCAAAAATTAATGGAATGTCACTTTTTTTCTATGTGTGTAATGTTTTGAAAAATATAACAAAATATATTTGAATATCGATTTGTTTATAAGATGAATTTTAGAACATTTATAAGAAATATATGATTTGTGACAATGTGAACACCCCGTGTGATACGTGTTGAGGCACCCTGTTACATACACATTTCAAACAACATTTCACATCAAGTTCATTATTACATCTCAATCCCGATCTGACTAATATTTTTTGTTAGAAAATTACGAGAAAAAAATAAAAATTGTGAAAATGCCTTGTTGTCTGGAATCACCTAAGGAAGAATTGGATGTATCCCTACAAATCTTATCACTTTATAACACGCCACAACATGCTGATCCAGTTACGGACCCTCAGGTGGTGCGAGAGATAACACAAACCGATCATCTAAACAAAAAACTTTTATCAACATTTCTTCAAAGAATGAACGTTATGGAGATCCCTCCCCTCGCCGATAATGAAGACGACGACAACGCCAATGAATTCGATGATTGATTCTCTATTTTGCTTCGCTTCGTTTTTGTGTGCAGTATTTTTTCTTTGTGTGTAACTCTAAACTTATAAAAAATAAAACTTATAAATAAGGAAAAATGTAAATAGTATGTACGTGTTGTTGATGGTGTGGCTTCAGTGACCTTATATACGTCGTCGTTTGTTGTTTTGCACGGGTGGCGGTGGTGTGGTCGATGGACTATTCGATTCCAGTGACATTGATCCTCGTGTACGTTTTGGAGTTCTTTTGGGACCATCCGCAAGTTTTGCTGTAATTTTCTTATCCAATTCCTTGACTGTGGGCGTTGTGGTGCTAGGTAATTTGGTTTGGGTAAAGGATTTGTCTGCAATAAGGATTTGCCTTATACTTTCATTGACGGAAATGGTTAAAGACTTACCTTTAGTTGTGTTGTCTGTTGCGACGGCTATTATTGATGGCGGACCGTCGCTGGTGGTCTCCTCAGATACGTGTCCCCTCTTCTTTGACAACAGCAGAGAGAACTCGGCCTCTGGCAAGGAGAATTCTTTTTCATCATTGGGAAAAGGCAGTGGTTCCAATTCATCTAAGGCCTCAAGATTGTACAAAGTTCGTAAATGGCCCCAAACGCTTTCGGTGTCACGATTCAAGCCTTTGCAAACAAAAACAATTCAGCGGTGTTTTAAGTTTCAGGGGTAGTGTGCTAAATACTCACGTTCGGCAATACAGGCTATGTAAAAATGCTTGTTAACACCGACAGGTTTCAGGCCGGCCATGGCATAAAACAATTGAATCTCTTCTTCGGCGGTCCATTCATGATCTGCTGAGGCAGCTAAAGTGCTCCTCTCTCTTGCGGTCATCGTCATTTTGAAAGAAAAAGTTGGGAAATTAAATTAAAATGGCTTGGATGGTATTCTTTGCTGCTGCAAAAAAATAAAACAAGAGGAAGAGTGTGCTTCATAACAGGGTGGTTCGGTATACTTTTTTTTTATTTTACACGACAACAAGTTAGTTGTTGATGAAAGAGGATATAACAAAGAGCATAAGAAACGACACATACGATTTGTCGTACAACATTTTCGGTTATCTGTCAATTGGAATCACCCTGTTGGCTTTTTGATTTTAATGTTTACCGTGGTATGGTAGCATGTTATTTTGGAAATGGCTTTTGGTGAGCAGCACGTGTTGGGATTTTCACCCGATGGAAAACTTTTTGCCCTAATCAATGATCAGGGTATTCTGAGGATATGGGATACAGATACCAATGAACTCAAGCAGGAATACACACCGAATCTGCATTTGTCCGGACCATGCTCGGCTTTGGTGTGGATAACGGTCTCCACGGCCGCAAGTGCTATCAAAGACAAAAAGGTGAGTGAATACCAGCCACATGTTACATGTAACAATTAATAAGAAAGTGTTTTTTATAGGGAAAGAAGGCACGAAAATCCAGCGAAAGCAGTGAATCCCTTTATATTGCTCTGGGCACATCCAAAGGACAAGTGTCCTTGTATTCCTATGCCGAAGCCAAGGTAAACAATTATTTTGCCTTATGTACCTGGGGAAAATTGTGAATAGTATTCCTATTTTAGATTGAACGCAGTCTTAAAGGTGAAGGACACAATGGTAAAATCACATCCATCATTCGAGATACGGAGGGACATCTGTACACCTGCGGAGAAGATTGCCAAGTTATTGTTTGGTCTCTGGCCGAAGAAAAACAGTTGAAGTCATGGAGTGTTGGACCCGAGAAACCTTTTAGTATTTCCCTAATGCCTACATCCAAATCATTAGTGGTCGGCTCTCGATCTCTCAAAGTATATTCCACAGACAGGGAAGAATTGGTCCAGACATTTACGGGACACACTTCTGAAATCAACCTGATGGCACAATTTGTCAGCAACGATGGCAGCGAATATGTTCTCACAACGTCACGAATGGAACGCATTATATGCCTGTGGAAAATAGGCAAGAAAGGCCGCAATAAGCCGGCTGCTTGTACCTTACTAATGGAAGATATCGCTCACTGCCTAACATGTCACATCGACGATGAGAACACACTGCGTGTGTCCAGTGTCACCCGAAGTGGTGTAATACATGTATATGTCTTGGACATAGATAGCATCAAAGCGGACAAACCACTGAAACCAAAAGTAACCATTAGCATTGCGTCCGATAGTACAACTGTTATTGAGCCCATTACTGCAGTGGCAGCTTCGTTGCAACATTCGACCAAACAAGGAGAATTACTCTTCGCCTATGGTGATAAACATGTTATCGTATTTGAACAGCTGAAACCAAGTTTCAACGAAAAAATGCAGGTTTTGGTGCGCAAAGATCCACGCAAACAAGCCAAACAACAGCTAATAGGAAAACGCAATGAAATCGGATCAGAGAAGGCCCTCAAAATGATTACACCCATAATAGATACCAAGGACGTGGACTACAAATCATCGATAGCAGTGACGAACAAAAAACTGAAGCCATTAGATATGCCCATGGAGGCACGATTGCAAAATCTTAATCTTAATGTGGGTGAGGGCAAAGTAGTACCACAGGCTCAAAGTAAGGTCCAGTTATTGGTACAATCGCTGCACAGTAAAGATGAGACGTAAGTTATTCGCTCTTTGGAGTCATGTTTCTGTGCAACTCATTGAAATTTCTTTCTATTTTTCCAAAGGTTATTACGTTCCGTATTATGTACAAAAGATATGAAGACTATACAGTTGACATTACAGAAGTTACCTGTCCAATATGTTGGCACCTTGGTCAATGAATTGACCTTGTTAATGCAGCAAAGACACACCAAGTGAGTAGAGCAGAAATTGTATTGCGGAACGTTAATTAAATAAGAATTTTTGTTTAGTGTGGAATATGCCATGAACTGGTTGAAGGTACTAGCCCAGACACATTCTAGTCAGCTTATGGCGTTGGGAGCTGAAGATTTGCTAAATAAATTTGGACCCTGTATTGGAATAATTGAACATAGAGCCAACTGTCTCAAAGAACTGTCAAAGTATGTGGCAAAGCAACAACTTTAATGACACAAATTAAACTGTTGTTAAACTGATGTATTTTTCTCTTACAGACTGAATGGTCGCTTACAATTACTTGTTAGTCAAATCAAACGAAATAATGAACAGGATCAAGACAATCTTAAGAGTGATAATGTCTTGGTATTTGAGGATAATGATGGTAAGCTTTGAAATTAAACGAGAGAGTAACAGCCATGTGGGTTAATACAAAAATTCTTTGCTTTAGACTCCTCAACATCCGATTTAGATGATGCCATTAACAAATCTTCTTCAGATGATGAATGGGAAGAGGGCGAAGAGGATGATGAGGATGATCAGAAAAATGGTGGCGAATCAATGGATCAGGATGATGATGACGACGATGATATGGATATGTAGTAAAAGAGATCTAAATCTTTTCTTTAATTTTAAGTTATGTCTATAGTTAGTCTTTTCAAAAGTACCGAATATCCCCCACCCCCAGATTCCCACAATATGATGATGTGATGCTGATGGAAAAAGAAGGAATTCAAATACAGTGTACGCCGTATTTTTTTTAAAACATCTAACAAATAGGTCTTTTATTTTCATTCCTTTTGTGGTTGTTAGTTACATTCTACATCTATGTTTTCCGGATAATGAAGAGTACATACGACAATAGGTTTTAACAATTTGTATATCTCATATTGGGTAATATGACAACGACAGAGGGCAATAACGCTGATATTCATTAGTTTTTTCTTTTGAACTTATATTTCTAAAGAATAATCTTATAACATGTTTGTATGTAAAAGCTTATAATTTGTGTGTTTGTGTGTGATTGAGTGAAAATTAGAGATTAAGCAAATAATTCTACAGATTGCACAAAATCCTCCAAACGAATTTCGTAATGAAATTAAATTTAAGGAAATGTGTAATGCAAGCTACTAGATAACCTTGCAATTTAGTACGTTTTTTTTTTTTGGAGAATCAGTTTTAATTTGATGCAGCCATTTAAGACCAATTGGTTTTGATGAAATTGATGAGACCATTGGTGGAGGAGTCGTGTGAAGAGACCGGGTCCTTGTTGGCCAATTCAGGTTCAATTGCCTTTGCCAATTGTTTTCCCAGTTCAACACCCCATTGATCGAATGAGTTGATGTCCCAAACAATACCTTGGGTAAAGATTTTATGTTCATACATAGCTGTAAAGGAGTAAAAGAAAAAACGAACTTTAGTTTGAACTTCGTAGCTATTTTGGGGGGTCTTGTAAACCTACCAATAAGAGCTCCCAAAATGAAAGGTGTCAATTTCTTAACAACAATGGAGTTGGTGGGACGGTTGCCGGTGAATACTTTATGGGGCAAGAGTTGTTCCAATTTTTCTCCCTTGACGCCGGCCTTTTCAAGTTCAGCCTTAGCCTGTTCCGAAGTCTTGCCATAGGCCAGGGCCTCAGTTTGTGCCAAAAAGTTGGCAAGCAAAATTTTGTGATGGACACCACCAGCAATTGGATTGTGAGTATTAGCTGGAGCAATGAAATCGCATGGAATCAAACGAGTACCCTGGTGAATGAGTTGATAGAAGGCGTGTTGGCCATTTGTGCCGGGTTCGCCCCAGATAATTGGACCGGTGTTGTAGTCGACCACCTTGCTGCCAGTCTTGGTAACAAACTTTCCATTACTTTCCATATCACCTTGTTGGAAGTAGGCGGGGAAACGGTGCAAGTATTGGTCATAGGGTAAAATGGCATGGGTTTCAGCATTGTAGAAATTCGAATACCAGATGCCTAGCATTGCCAGAATGACGGGGGCCTATAAATTACATTTAATCAATAAAAATATTCCAAAGACGACAAATTTATTTCCACTTACATTTTGTTCGAAGGGAGCATTTTTGAAATGCTTGTCCATGAAATGGGCACCTTCAAGCAATTGCTCGAAATGTTCAAAGCCAATCGATAGGCAAATTGACAAACCAATGGCTGACCACAAGGAGTAGCGTCCTCCCACCCAATCCCAGAAACCAAACATGTTTTTGCTGTCAATACCGAATTCAGTGACCTTTTCCTTGTTTGTAGACAAAGCCACAAAATGCTTAGCAACAGCAGAGGGCTATAAAAGTTTCAAAAAATATTTTGTTGTTGTTGTAAATTGCTGATAAGAGAAAAAAACTTACATCTTTTGTTTGTTCTAGTAGCCAATTTTTGGCCGATGTGGCATTTGTTATGGTTTCTTGTGTGGTAAAAGTCTTCGAGGCAATGATAAACAGTGTGGTTTCATAGTTCACCTTCTTCAAGACCTCAGCCATGTGGGTACCATCAATATTGGAGACAAAGTGGGAACGTAGGCCCTTGCAGTAGGGCTTCAAAGCCTCAGTGACCATCAGAGGACCCAAATCGCTACCACCAATGCCAATATTAACAACATCTGTAATTTGTTTTCCCGTGAAACCACGCCATACACCCGAAATGACTTGATTGGTGAACTCCTTCATGTGGGTCAATTCAGCACGGACATCGGGCATAACATCTTTGCCATCGACCAGAATTGCTTCGTCTCCGCGATTGCGCAAGGCAATATGCAATACAGCACGATTCTCGGTAATGTTAATGGCCTGACCAGACATCATGGCGTCACGAGCCTCAGCAACGTGCCTGACTTTGGCCAATTCCAAAAGTAGATTCCATACTTCGGGTGTAATACGATTTTTTGAATAATCGAGTAAGATATCACCATCATTGGGTGTGCTGATGCGCAAACTGGAATTCGAAAAAAAACAATTGTTTTTTTTAATTTTCAATCACTTATTTGAATTTTTATGAATCTCATTAATTAATATTTAAAAAAAATGTGTGTGCTTTAAAGTAAGGACATTTTTTAAAATAAAGATAGCAGTCCATATTGTTGAATTTTAATTTAAATTAAAGAAAATACTGACGACCACTGAGTTGGTGGTGTTTGATTATTTATAAAAATTGATTGACGGTTAGGTTATACCCATATATGTTTGACAGTACATAAAACAGGCACATCAATATTTAATTAAGTTGATGAAAATATGTCTCCCCTGTGGTGATATTTTATGGGGAGTGGCAAAGGACGGGTCATGAGTTTAAGGGGTGGAATACGCACACTTTCATTTTTTTAGTATTCGAATAAATTGAAATTAATAGATAATTAATTGGAATACACACTTTCCGTGTTAAGTATTCAAATACAAAAACAAAAAAATATATATTTGAATTTTAATTCACAAAAATACATATATACATCGATGACGTATTTCAAAGAAAATCATTCATTAATGAAAAATCCGACAAAAAGTATCTAGTAGGTAGGCAGACAGCATCACATATTCAAATCTTATATTTCAATATGTTTTTTTGTATTTTTTGCAAACCTCCACATGTGCGACTTTCACTTTTTCAAAAAAACATCTATTTTTGGTTTTGTGAATGTAAATCACCTTTCAAAATTCAATGAAGGTGCAATCAAGTAATGGTATCATGTAATAGTTAATACAAATTCTATATATAATAACCTTGATGTAACCTGCTGGACTATGTACTTATTTAAACAAGGATTTACTTATCTATCTTCAATAATAAAGAAAAAATAATCCCACTTTATAGATAATGCAATTCAAAACCCACAATTTAATGCCATAAAAATTACCTGAATTTCTTGAAACGTTCAGGATCACTTTCAAACAGATTTTTTATATTAATTTTTTCGCCATTCTCTTTGTAATAGTCGGCAATTTTTTTGTAAACCGCTTCAGTTGATAGCAATGGTAGTGGACCAGCCATTTTACTAGTGGTTATCTTCCGATAATTTAAGTTTAAATAGTTAATAAAAAAATAAGTATATCTTTTCCAACCAAATGCCGACTGGATATGTGCCGTGAGAATTTTGAACTTCTTCTTCCAGGCAATGAATACAGAAACAACTTTTTCAATGTCAAATGAAAAACAAATTTTTTGAACTTCTTCTTTAGTGGGCATTCACATCGAGTGACTGCGCAAAGAAAAGGAATATGTTATTTGGAGACAGGGTAAATGCATCTGAACAGCTGGTTAGTACAGTGAGTTGTCAAATAGTTATGATTTAAAAAAATATGAATTAAAATTGCTGAATTTTTGGTGGATTTGTCGAGAAATACGTTTCTTAATACATTTTTAATCGTTTGATTAGAACATTTTTTGAAACAAATTAAGAAATTACAAAAAATTATATTGTTATTGATGTTGGATCAAATTGATGTGTTATTGCCTCGGAGTACTAAAAATTTGAAAATTATCTGCGGTTTATATATCTGTTGAAATGTACCGTTGTTTTCTGAAAAAAACTAAAAAGAAAGCGAAATCGGATGTTAAGAATCAAAACATAACAGACAATCTGATGTAGGGACATTTAGCTCGAAAATAAACAAAACAGTGCTTGAAATCCAAAGCACATTCTACCCATACAACGGATAATGCAACGGAACCATTCAGGCCCCGGCACAATGGTCGCATTGAAGCCATCCGTCGCTTTATTTATTACCAATAATACAACAACATGGTGATGATAACATCAACACTGAACGTTACCATGTTTTTGTTGTATTATCGAAAAAATACATTGTTTTGAATGTATTTCAAAACAAAAAAAATCCTACATATCGAAATCCTTTAAGATTGTTCCGTTATAAAATTGAAAAATCATATTTGTGAATACTCACCCACACGGCATGTAAAGAGGGAGAAGACACATACGAGAATGTCAGACATTCTTCATTAAGTTAAATTGTATTAAATGACTATTTACAAAGGATTGCAAACATTTGATCGCAGTTTTCTTTCATTATTTTACGTTAAACACGTCATGCCTAAAATTTTCGTATGTGTTTTACCCTTTATACCTTGTTACGAGGTGAAATTCTCTGCGAGGATTTATTTGACATATATACATTTGTTTTGTCCTCAAAGATCTACTAGAGTTTCTTAATCCAGCCCAGTGTAAATGTACAGTTATAATAATATTAATATAATTTAGATTTAATAAAGGAAATGTATTCATCTGCAGTAGTCCAGCCAGTTTGTAAGTGACATTATCAATATTACATAGCCAAGAGTCAGACACACTCAAAACTACTCCAATTTATTAAAAATAATTACATTTAACTTTTATTTATGCTTGCTGGTGTGTACACTACTTTACTAGGTAACAACATTGTCGATACTATTTTCTTCGATATCATATAGGAAAGATCATTACCGTAGTAAAATGTTGTAGATTATTGCAGTACGGGAAAAGGCCAAAACACTCAAATTTATTTAAATAATTAAATTTAACTTTTATTCTATTTATGCTTGCCGGTGTATACACCACTTTAGTACGTAGCAACATTATCGATTACGTTGAGTTCTTTCATTATCGCGTATTCTTTCTCCCCCAAATTTGTAGCAGATGGAACGTTTTTAATTTTTGTTTCAGTCACATCTAGCAAGATGGCGACATAGTGTGTAATTAAGAAGTCGAAATCAAGAAAAAATTGAAAAATTCTTTTGCTGTGGCTTGTGTTATTTTATTTCCAAATAATTATTACAAAAAACTATAATTTTACATGGCTAATATTTCGAAGAATGTCATTTGCGAACAATCAACATGAAACGTTCCGTTTACTTGAGTAAATTGTACACGAAAACAAGCGAATTGTTGTGCGCAGCAGATATCAATAACAAAACATTTTAACGTAAAAAAGGTAAATAAAAGAAAGATAATAATCAACAAAAATGCCAAATACCCAATGGAAACGAATTCGAGGACTGCGGATCGACCTCAAGTATGGAACAAAAAGGATTGCTACTGCTCTACAGCAAATGCACACGTAACCTTGTGAAGCTGCGTAGCACAGTAGCCCTTTTGTCATGGCATCACTATGCGAGGCGAACGATGCTGCTGCTGGTATGCATGTTGTCTGTTGAGCGTTTTCAGGGATTTGTGTTTTTGTTGTTATTCAGTTGTTTTGTTCTTGTTGTAGTTGAAGAATTGTGATCCAAAATAAAATGTTTTCTTTCTTTTTAGGAAAGAACGGGACATTTTTTCGTGGTAGCTAACTGTTTTGTGAAGTGTGTGGAAAATAAACTCTAAAAAAGACGTCGGGAACGTCTGATAAGCTATTGGTTGAGTTATGTCTTCGCAAAAGGATACCCACAATAGGGGAGACATTAACTTTGTGCTTATGTCAGGAGCCGGAATGCCTTCAACAGTTCAAAATTCGAATAATAATAACAATAACAACAACAATAGCAATAACATAAATGCAAATATAAGTACATCGTCGTCGTCGTCGGGCCTTATGAATAACAACAGTAGCGTCCATCATGAACAACCCCAAACTAAACGACAGAAAATTGAAAAAATCAAATCACCATCCACAACAGTTGCAAGTTCAACACCAGTTTCAAATGTGTCCACTCCAGCTATGCCATGTCCTCCGGATATAATTTACAGCAGTGAAAAAATTCCTTTGTGTTCCTCACTGTCGTCTTCGGTCAATTCAATATCCACACAAGATTCATCGTCCAGTAGTTCACCGTCATCCACACCGTGTAGTTCAAGAGCATCGTCCCTAACACAGCTGTTAAATGTTCAAAACCTCGTCGCCAGCATTTTGCCCTCATCCAAAGACGATTCATCTGTACGCAGTGATCTTAACATGGTTGCAAGTGCCTCGAGTGGTTGTAGTAGCAGTAGTGTGTGTAGTTCCAGTGACCATTCGGCTGATGAGGTCGATCGTGTTACCCTGCCTGATTTGTTGTCATTGTCTTCGACAATGGCTGCCAGCAGTTCCGCCGCCAGCAGCAATAGCAAATTACTAATAAACACATTAACATCGTCCTGCCACACTGTACCAAATGCTAACCCCACTGTAGCGTCGTTAACGGCGAGGACACAACGGTTGGATGAAATTACCGCTTCCCAGGATATGCGGGAATTCGAAGAATCATTAAATAGACAGTGCCTGTGTGGAGTGTCGGAGCGTATGCTGAGGAAACCCTTCCAATCGCACTACTCAATGGACGCCAATGGTCAGAAACGTGTCGCAAATTTGAGTGAATGGCCGACGAATAAACTTTTGCAATTTCTCTCGAATCTACAGTTACTTTTTGACATATACCTAAAACAGAATTCCAAGGGCTTTATATGCGCCCGGATTATGGACGTTTGCGATGCTCTCATACGCAACGACCACAATCTCATCGATGAGATCATTGTATTGGCGGGCTACAACAATATGTATGTACAGTTTCTGGCTGGCCGTGTTCTGGCCTCATTTCTGGTTATAGCCAAACAGGAAATGGATGATGATTGGCTGAAGAAATTGGTGGACAATCTATTCAACTTTGATCGGCTTGATCATGTTGCCGTACAAAAAATGCACTTCAGTTTGGAGATAATAAAACGGATTGTTGAATGGAAGGACATCGATTTGCATCCACTGGAAGAAGAAATTGCCGAAACGCATAGTGTAGCCGAGCCAACAGCATCGACGTCTATGGGTGAGAGTAGACACGGCTACCTACATTTTCAAACACAACAAACATCATTGGAGAGCAATTATTTTGCAATGCATTATAGTTCGACGGAGAATATTGACGATGCGGCGACTAACACAAATGCGGGTGCTCCCATGTATGCCCACAGCAGCTCGTCTGTGCATCAGGCGCCTGGCAGCAGCAATCACCTCCACCCACATCATTTCAATGGTTTAATTAATCATCACCACACAGCAGCCGCCACACTGGGTCAAAGTTGTCATTTGGTTACCCTAACGGACTCGGAAAGTTTTGATACCACCCATCTCAAATGCATTACCATAAAAATACTCGAAAACAAATGGCCGGCATTGGTTAAGAATATGTCGGCCCTGATAGCAAATCATTTGGACGTTGAAAACGCCGAGAACTGTATTTTGAATTTCCTTCAGTTGTGGGAGAACATCATATCCGTAAAGGCCAATCTCTCCATAGTTGAGACTTTGCCATTCTATGCACAGTTGGACAAATTCGAACTGCTGCTCAATCAGAACCTGTCCTGCACGGTGTACAAACAAATGTTGTGTCTGTTCAATGAGGCCTTGTGTTATGGCTCCACATTGGCGTTGCAGGATATGTTGCCCGACGAAACATGTATGTTGGCCCATCAGATTGTACGACATGTGAAGGATTTTCGTATATTAGAATCTCTACCTCGTCGACAGCCGGAGAATATTGTGGGCTTCATTGGTTTCAAACGGAAACCAGTGGCCTATGCGCCACAGTCACTTCAGCATCATCCCTATGGCCATGATGATGATGTCAACTCAAGTGCTTTGAATGCGGCCGAAGTTATTGAAATGGACAAAACGATTTTGCAGAAAATCGTATTGCTCGTCCTCAAGTCAATAGCTGTTACCGTCAAGGAAATACGTAGCGATTCGTCCGACTCATCGATCGATTCCACCGATTATGATGCCTTTCAGGATATGGTTCTAATTGAACGCTCCATACGCGATGTACTGCGCAAGTTGGAATCATTTATCAAACACACACTGGAATTCCATCCCGAATGTCATTTTAGTAAAATTCTAATACATCTGTTCGATGATCAGGACGATCATCTGATCGAGGCCATGGTGTGTACGCTGGACGTCACGGCTGGCATATCGTTTCGTAACAATGCATTTCCCGAATTGGTGTCAATGTTAAATCCCGTCTATACATTCCTAGAGTTCCTCAAAATGATATCGAACAGCTCGGATTTGCTGCTCGATTTGTTGGTCAGCAACGAGACCTGTTTCCTGCTCTATTTGTTGCGATTCCTGAAATACATACGAATGAATTGGTCTATGTTTGTGCAAAGTTGCCATGACTTTGGCATGGGTGCTAGCATCTTGGATGAGGCGATGAGTGTTCTGATACGATTAAGATTACAAATATCGCGGCTAGTGTCCAGACAATTGTATCCGTATGATATATCGCCGGTACTGCGTCTTTTGGAAAGTTGTGAAAGTCTTTATGAGGGCAATGAATTGAGTTAGCCGCCCGGCGTTGTCCATCCCAATGCCAATGTTGTCGTCTTCCATTCCAAGTAAAGAAAAAAACATCACAAACGAAATGCAACATAGTAGTATTCTAACACACACAAACAAATGCATCTATATACACACACACACATTTGTAAGTAAGTTAACGGTTGAGACAAATTAAAACCATGTTCAAATATCTTGCCTTTTAGCGTGTAATATTTTTATTATTAATTATTTTATTTAATTAAAGTACATAATAAGTAGTTTAGTGTTAATTTTAATAATATTGATAATAATAATAAAATGTACATTGATAAAAGTGAATCATCAAGAAGAAAGAAAAACAACAGCAAATTGTTTTACATCTCTCAAAAATCACATTGACCCATTACTGGATAGGTGACCATTTCATTTTTAATAGATTATTGTAATAATGTCTGGTAAAAAACAGAAGAAACGTTTTATATACAAAATTCGAAAAAAGAAGAAAAAAATTATACAATACAATAATAAATATTAATTAAGGTTTTTTTCTGAATAACTCCTATTTTTATGATTATTTATAAATCTGTATTTCGAAGATAAAAATGTAAATAACACAAATATATTTCTTTTATATATGCGCTTCATATATATATAGCTATAGTATGTTTAATGATTTTAGATTTACACCAATACACCCGCTAATTTTACCACTACTACATTCACTTACTTTTACGTACGTACTACATACATACATATCAGAATAGTTTACGAATAAAATCCGTATACATTTTTTGTAAATTGTTTCATTAAAAAAAGAAAAAATCAAAATATGTTTTTTTTTTCTTTTGATTACTTGCTAACTTGGCTGGGAATCTAATGCCTGTTTATCATGCGTACTCTACGTTTCATTCCCTCGGGTGCAGCCAATGGATCTACGTTATCCAAGGGCAGCATGGTTATGGAGGTTCGTCTTATTTTTGGAGGATCATTTAATATTGCCAGGGGATTTGGTTGTGAGGATGTTTTATTGGTTTGTCTTTGGTAATTTAGAGCAACTGGTACTGAACAACGTCTGCGTTTCATCATGGAAGAAAACTCTTTAATGAAATGAAAATGAATGCAAATGAGGAGGTTTATGGGTGCCGATGGGGAAAGTGTGTTGACCACCTACCTGGTTTACTCAAGGGGGTTACAATTAAATCCGAATTATCTACAGATAGTGTCATGTGTTGTCGTAACAATTGCCAATTGCTGTTGTTGCCGCTCCTAGGCGCAGGAGACTGTGTGGGTGGTGTTGGTGGTGGTAGTGGTCTTTGAACGGGTGATGTTTCGATGTGATGATGATAGAAATGTTGTTGTTGTGCTTTTGCCATCTGTTCAGCATTGATGGAACGTTGCGAAGATGCCAATGTGCGTTGTTGTTTTGTTTTCATTGCCAATTCTAATGTTGTTGTTGTTTTTTGAATTGATTTTGGTAAAAAGGTTATTTGCTAATAAGTTTTTGTTTCGTTTTCATTTATTTTTGATACAGAAAAAAATCGATGACAAAGGCAATTAGGAGAAGACGAAGAGCACATAAACATCGAAAGGAAACCAAATTTAGTTTATTGGTGGTTAAGGATAGATAGGAGGAGAGTGTAAAAAAAAGAAACGAATAATAAAACACGAAAAAAACAGAGACATTTAAGTTCATTTTTTTTATTAAAGTTTTTGGTAATTGTTTCTAAATACAAGTATAAGAAATTGTAACAACATAGATAAGTGTGAACCAAGAATCTAAATATTGTGAACAAATTTATTCAGAAGATATCTAGTGCTCTCAATACACAGATTATCAAAAAAAAAAGAGGTTAATAAAAAATAGTACGATTTTAGACTAAGTTGAAAGGGGATAGATAATTGGGGGTTCTGACATTAGTTTTTCTCAAAGGTAACAAGGATTACCCTATACCACTTTGATAATAAACAGTGTAAACTTGGACGAAAATCAAGAGCTACAGTAGAAGAGAACTTACGAAAGAAATTTCATTTTAATATATAAATTTAAAACAACCCAATTTAAACTGATTATTGGCAAACAAACAAAGACTGTCTTCAAAAAAGTAAAGTTTAAGTAAAAGTTCTGACAGCTAAGTTCGTTCTCTAATAACAAAAAACATTTAAATTTACTAATATTAATAAAATACTATTCATTTGTATAAGGTTAATAGGTACGGAGGGAAGGCTTTATATTAAATATAGGTATGTATATATATTTTTAATCACAAAGTACATTCAAAATATAGATGAAACGACGCTTACATGTCTACACACATTCTACATATACAAATAACATTTAGAGGATAAAAACGTTTCCTTTTTTGTTGGATGTGTGTGTGAGTCTGTTTTTCAGTTTTTCATTTTTTTTGCATTTAAAGCTAAATAGTTTGGTCAAAAAATTTTGATTTCAAGTCATTTTTTGTTTGTTTTGTTTCTGGTACAGTTAGTTTTATAAAATTAAATGCTTTTTGTTTCTCGTTTGTTGAGTAAGATTTTTCAAATGGTAGTAGGTAGATAGGTAGTTTAAGAAATTTTAAAATTTCGGCAAACTTTTAGCAGAAATACCTTTTGATGAACGTCGATCCCTATGGGCTTGGGCATACGATTGCAATGAGCATCGTCTCATGAAATTTTTGTCCTTTTTATTTTCCTGCAAACAACAAAAGTTACCATAAATTGTCATGTTTTTTTCTCAAGGTAAACTTACAGATTTATAATGCTGATTTATATCGGAGGCTGCTTTTATTAACAAATATATAAATACCAGGGCAAATAGATATATAATTGGCTCTGCAGAGGAGTTTTTCTTATTTATATTCAAATCCTTTTTGTCATGTTTGCCATTTTTAGCTTTAGTTGTTGATTTGTTGTATTTGTGAAAACCATTTTTAGCGTTAGTAGGAAACTTTATTGAATATTTAGATTTAGGCTTTTTGTTTTTCTTACTGTATGACTTAGTGCTGCTGGTGGTGGTTGTGCATTCGTCTCCACTGCCATCATCAGTGGCACCATTAGCGCCGCTGCCGCCACCGCTTCCACTGCCACTATTTTCCAAAACAATTTCATTTTTTACATCGTCTGTTTGTTCTTGTGTTTTAGCATTTGTTGTTTTGTTAAGTTCTTTCGTAAATATTTCCAAATCCCTGCATATGTCCTTGTATTCCAGCAGTCGTTCCAATATAACTTGTGGATCTTTAATATCATCGTTATTGTTGTTGTAGATTAAATTTTGGGCTGATTTTAGCAACAATTGATGATTTTCGGAACAATTCACAAAACAGCTTTGTATGCCACTCATACCCAAATAAATTGTGGCCAAAACAATTAATAGGCCAATGGGTACAATATGTTGTTGATTCTTAATTTTAATGTTGCTATAATCTAAAAATTTTACTTTTTTATCTGCCTCTTCTGATGGTGCAGATTCATCTTTTAATAAATTGAAACCGTCTTCTTGATTTGAAATATTTTCCATTAAGGATTTTTCTTCCATTTTTTTATTTGTTTCCTTCTGTTTAAGTAATTTCTGTGTGTATCCTTATGTCGTCGAAATGTTAATTGTTGAAAAAATCAATAGTTACGAGCACACAAGACGAGCAGTGTAACCCGCATAACGGTAGGAATTGAAACACAATAACGACGCTGGCTGTTTGTCGCCATTAGTGGTGCTTTAGACTATTGATATTTCAACGTTGAGTCGATAAACTAGGCGTTATCAAAAAGAAAGGAAGAAAAAAACGAGTAAAAAATTAAAGGAACTTATGAATATTATTAGAATAGGAAGAATATATATATATATATATATATATATATATATATATATATTTATATATATATATATGATTAGAATATGAGTAGGAATGTATTTAAAAATAATACAAGGAAGTCTAGAGGTAACTCGTACAAATACGCTAAAAATAGCGTTGAAATTGCAATTTTTCATTGAAAAAGGATTTGCTGCTTCAAATGTTTCCATTAGGAAATTTAAGTCGTTTGTAAACCAAAGGAAAACGAACTTCTGTTACGATTTCTTTGATTTCTAAATGTATAATTATTAAGGCGGGATTACTACTCTTTAAAATTAATATAATTGGAATTCTCATGCCAATTTATGGATGTAAAATAGGTCGATACTACATTTTTCTATCGTCTGCAGATTTGGGAATATAGTAAATATAAATGTAAAACTTTTCAAAAATGGTGTTTTATATTTTTTCTGGTTTCCATATATGTATATTGTTATATATTTGCATAAATCACAAATGTCATATGGAACATGACACAAGTATTACGATGCAATCAAATCAACTGAGTATTACAGTTACCTTGTATAATTATACCATGGAACACACCTAATATAAGGATACGTTTGGACAGCACTTTATTTTTTGTAGAAACCATTTACTTGGGATATGTACAAAGGAATAACAATTTAAATGACGATTTATCATAAAACACGTTCGGTGTAAACATGAAACGTACTTTATGAAAATCCACATATATTTTACAATTTCCTTTCTATATATTCATCAAATAAATGGCAGTTACCTTAAAACACTTTCCTTGTAAATGTGGTATAAGTAGAGTAAATGACGGCGCCTGTTATTCACATGAAACGACGCCGTCAATTATCAAACGACTGACATCTTGTTGATGCAAACATTTGACGTCATTAGAGAATACGTCATTGTTTGTTGAGTTGTTGTACAATCTTCGGTTTTTGTTTATTTCAAAATTGTTCAATCGAAAACAATATATATAAAGAATTCACTAATAAATCAATCAATAGAATACCAAACAATGCACGAAAATGAAGATGCGAATTTATCAACAGCAACAACCGCAACGAATTTCAATAATTCTTCGTATCATTCATTCCACAACAGCGGCAAGCGACAAGACATCATAACCATCGCAAATTTAAAAGGAAATCGAAAAGTTTTATTGGATTTACGTTTAATAACTTTATTCGGGGTATTTGCCTGTACAACATTGATTTATAAAATGGTTATTGTTAGTAAGTACAAGAAATAAAAATAAAATATAAATAACTAGCAAGTGTAAAGGGAAGGGGGTGTTGAGGGAGGGAGGATGTTGTGTTGTTGTTGCTAATGTTGGTGGTAGTTTTTCGTGGCAGTGCAAGAAAAATCGAATTGGAATTATATTTTTTTTATTTACATGTTGATATTGTGTGGAACTAAAAGAGGAACAACAAATAGTTTATTTAAATAGTTTCCCACTGCCTGACCTCGTTCATGTAAACAAATACGGTGACGAAGTGATTATTGGTGACATCACTGTGCACTTGACTGAATTACATTCACCTTCCTAGTTCTTTCTGTGTGTACTACTACTAGCCTAGCCTTCAGTAAGTTCAATAGACGGTGTGTGTTCGGTATGGAAAATAATTTCAAACTTTTTTTCACGACTGTAATATCATCCAGTTGTTAAATATTTTGTTAAATTAATGTAACAAAATACTTTTGCACAATATTTCATTTATTTGACTACCATTTTGTGGTTATTGTTTACATCTTTATCAAAGTTTGTTAAAAATTTTTGTTGTTATTTATGTCTTGATTAGCTAAAATTTTGTTGCCGTTATCGCCTTTTGTTGATATGGCAACAATAGTTAATAATTGGGACCGAAGAAGAGTTTTATAATTTCCCAAATATTTTGCAGAATTTTTTTTTATCAGAAATAAGCGATAATAATTTCAATTCGTGTGTATTTTCATTTCAATATTAATATCGAATTGGAAATGCAACAATATTGATGATACACTGCCTTTGTTGTGTGTCGACTTTACAAATAGTGTGTGCGTGTGTGTATGCGTATTGAAAAATAAACAATTCAGAGTGTGCTCTATTGAATGATGATCTCATTACCATAGACTATACTAGATGTTAGCTTAACATCCATCCATCCCACCACCTTACCTTCCGCATATAGTTTTTGTGCAATTTGATGTATACACACACATATATATATTTATATATATATGGAAGGTTATTTGTTTACAAAATATTGCGTATTCAAATATGTTATTTTTTTTTTACAGTGCCCTATTCCAATATGGAAAATGCTGTAAATTTCAAAGGATTTCTGGAAGACAGCTATCGTAATGCTGTTGTCTGGGCCAAGGAACATGAAGTGTTGCACATACTACAGCCCATTGCATGTGGCTTACTTGTTGCCATATTTGGTTACAGTTTAATATATTTGGATAGCAATGTTCCGGGTGTTAATCCTCCCTCACCATTTTCACCAAGGAAAAGAGTCTAGTAAGTAAATTATTTATTTCTAAAATGTTGTTTTTATTTACATTGATTTTTGTTATTTCCTTATTCTTCTTCTACAGTTACCATCAACAAAAAAGTAGTATTCATTTGGGTTATTTAACCGCCCTGGCAGCCGGCCTGGTCATTGCAGTTCTCATGTATTTAGATATTTAAATATCATTGTAGAGCTTCTTTCCCAATTTAATTTAGCTTTCTATTTATATAAAAAAACTTTTTATATTTCTTTTTTTATTATCATTTGATCTGGATCAAATAACTAAAAAATAATGAAATTTTCTTCTAAGTACAAAGTAATATATAGGTTCTTCCCAGATAGTTAACATAATATGCTTTATAAAATTATTTCTAAGCACTAAAAATAAGAAGTATTAATACATATATTTATACATTATAAGAGAAATAAATATAAAAAAACTATATTTTTATATATAACATATTTATAAGATGTTTTATTCTATATATGAATTTCAATTTATTTATTTTTTCATGAATGGGTAGCTAGCCACAAGGCCAAGGTCGGTTTTAAGTAAATGTTTGGATTGGATTGGTTCCTATAACGACATATAAAATATATTTGGTAAAAAAAATATTTAAAAATTAAAACTGTTATTTCTTCAAACCGTTACTTTCAAAATTCTGATACATTTTTTTTTCTAATTAATCTAAAATATTATACAGATATACGGAGTTTTTAAGAAATTAAAACAAAGTTATTTTATAAAAAATATTAAAAAACACTAGTTTATGAAATGAATTAGCACATTATTCATTTGTTTTGCTGCAGAATAAAAAACAATTTATTAAACAAAAATATATAAAAAATGGAGGCCCTGATAATTATTAAAAAAGTATTTTTTAAGAAGCCGAGGTTCGGAAAATATCAAGGCTATTAAAAATATCAATGCTATGCTATATCTTTATATAAAGCCCATTTAGTTGTTGTTGCTATTTTTATTCTGTAGCAAAACAAATGAATTAACATTTTGTAGGCGTATGAAATTCGATTGATTTATGGTTCTATTACAAGGATCTATTCTAAATGTTCTGAGGCAATTGAGGCCACACAGTTTTCCAACTACGCGAATATTGGAACCTGAAAGAATAATTTTTAGTTAGATAATGTAATAAAATGCCATAAAAAATTTACAAACCCAGTGTTAAATTGTCCACAAAATTATTAAAATCAAAATAGGCACATTGTAAAATGGGACCACTTCCATCCATATTCCTTATCAAAAGACTTTGTTCAAAGCGATGTTTACCTTTGGTAATTTTGATTAATTTTCCTGCAAAACAAAACACATGGTAACTCCAGCAAATGAAATATATTAATTCCACTTTTACCATAAACATCCCATAGTGCATTTATGTTTGGATTCAGCTTACAATATTTGATGACAAAATCCACATTACCCACGAAAACACGCATAGTTCTTTGTGGTACATCCATTGGATCATCAAGTGGTTTAACATCACTTCCAGTCTCTCCATGTTCATTTTTAATTAACGACTTTTCATCCATTTGGCCACAAACGGTGGCATTTAATTTAGCTGTTGCATAGTTATTGGCCTTAATCTTTGTTGGCATTGGCATTAAAAATAATTCCGTTTTGGTTTCCAATTTATCAGCCGTGGTAAAGGAGTCATGGGGTCTTTTAAGCGAGCGTCTAACACATATTTGGGTTTGTTTCAAGTTGACTTTTTTGCTCAATGAACTTTGAGCGGTATCAAAGCTGCAATTGAAAACTTTTTCCTCGTGGTCTTTCAATTCATTGACAAATCTACTTCTCGAATTTCCATCACGGAAAATTTGAGCAAGAGGTTTTTTCGTATCTATTTGAAAATGAAAATTATTAGTAATAAATTATTTAATTGTGTTAAAAACGAATACTTGAAAGAAACATTTTGTGGCAATCAAAAGGCACGTCCAAATATGTCAAGCCGTATTAGCTGACCTTTTTCTTTCAGTTTATTTAAGACACTTAATCGCCATTTTTAATTTTACTATTCCTTTTTTAATAATTTTTTAAATTAACTGTATTTTTTTTAATTAAAAAGCATTTTCTAGCATGGCTATCTAATTTCCTGTCATACGTTGCGCTAGCCATATGTTTTGCCTCCTTTTGACATTTATTGTTTGACAGCTCTTGAAATGGACCGCTATCTCAGTGTTGGTATGTCAAATTGTGTTGTGGTCGTTGACTATCCACGCGAGGTCTTCTGTTTTTTCTAGATAGAAGAAGAAGGAAAAAAATACATTTTATATTTAATTTAAACACAAAACAAGTAGATTTTTAAATTCTTTGACAAGATGAGTACGATTTTGGAAAAAATCGCGGCCATTGAGTCTGAGGTTTGTATTCCATATTTGTTGTTTTATTATTCGGATGGTTGGAGAAATGTAATGGAATCTAACCTCTATAATTGATCCATAGATGGCACGTACCCAAAAAAACAAAGCCACTTCAGCTCACTTGGGTCTGCTTAAGGCAAAATTGGCCAAATTAAGAAGAGAATTGATTTCTCCCAAAGGAGGCGGCGGCGGTGCTGGAGAACAAGGTAAAGTATATCGAACACATACATCTAAAAGAGAACTGGACGATGTTAATGCAATTGTTGTTATCCTGTGTTATAGGTTTTGAAGTTGCAAAGACTGGTGATGCTCGGGTCGGGTTTGTAGGTTTTCCGTCAGTGGGAAAATCCACATTGCTCTCCAATTTGGCTGGTGTTTATTCTGAGGTGGCCGCCTACGAGTTCACAACTCTAACAACGGTGCCGGGTTGTATCAAATACAAAGGAGCCAAAATTCAGCTATTGGATTTGCCTGGTATTATTGAGGGCGCCAAGGATGGTAAGGGTCGTGGTCGTCAAGTTATTGCCGTGGCACGTACCTGTAATTTGATATTTATGGTACTCGATTGTCTGAAACCTTTGGGCCACAAGAAACTTCTGGAACATGAATTGGAAGGTTTTGGCATACGCCTAAACAAAAAGCCACCAAATATCTATTTCAAACGTAAGGACAAGGGTGGTGTCAATTTGAACAGTATGGTGCCACAATCGGAATTGGACTCTGATATGGTGAAGACCATTTTATCGGAATATAAAATACACAATGCTGATATTACTCTGCGCTACGATGCCACCAGTGATGATTTAATTGATGTCATTGAAGGCAATCGCATTTATATACCCTGCATATATCTGCTAAATAAAATCGATCAAATTTCCATTGAGGAATTGGATGTAATTTATAAAATACCACATTGTGTACCCATATCGGCTCATCATCGTTGGAATTTTGATGATTTGTTGGAGAAAATGTGGGAATATTTGCAGTTGGTGCGAATGTAAGTAACAAAACTTAAAAGTGTTTCTCTTTTCAGAAAATATAAATAATTTTTTTCCATCCCTCAGTTACACCAAACCCAAAGGCCAATTGCCAGATTACAGTTCACCCATTGTGTTGAATAGTGAACGTACAACAATACAAGATTTCTGTAATAAATTGCATAGAAGTATTGCCAAGGAATTCAAATAGTAAGTCAATTTAATTTATCGGAACTGAAAGCGATTGTAATGCTTCTTTTTTGTTTTCTTTTTCTGTTTTTAGTGCCTTGGTTTGGGGTTCTTCTGTGAAACATCAACCTCAAAAGGTTGGTATCGATCATGTACTCAACGACGAAGATGTTGTGCAAATTGTTAAGAAGGTCTAAGAGACAAATCAGTTGAAAATTTTGAATTTAAAAATTAAACGGAATGTATGTGTGTTAAGTAGTAGATGCGAAGTTGAGAGAGGAGAAACAAAAATAAAAAATACTTGTAATTAATTTTCAAATAGCGTATTAAGAGCCAAAACGCCACAAATAAAGGAATAATCCAGAGCTACCTTGCAAATAGGATATATTTTTTATTATTTCCAAGTCTGTAATTAAGAGGAATAAAGGAAATGTCACGAATAAAATGTGTACTGCAATAACAAACTGTAAATTAAACCGCTTGGTATTATTTGAATAATATTTTAAATTAGTATTCATTTCATTACAACTTTGATTGCTGTTAAATTTCCTTCACAATAATTTCAACTTCCATCCCACATCCATTTTAGAGAAAGAAAACATTTCTAATTTTTTTCACTTTTTTTTGCTTGTTTATTTTTTAGTATTGAAAAAAAAAACAATATATTTGTTTTATATGTATATACATACAGATCAGTAGATGTTACTTTGATTGGTCTTATCTTTTAGAGTTTCTATTATAATCGGTATTTAAACTGTATACTTTTTATTGTGTTTGAAACTTAAAAACTAATTTTCAAAAGAAAATAATGATGATGATGGGCGGGTGGCGTGTTTATGATAACTTAGTTTTTTTTTTCATTCAAACATTACAAATAGTAGACCGACCACCACCTCTCTAAGCATATTGCTAAAATTAAAAAATGAAAACAAAAACGTATAGCTTAGAAGACAAATGTGTTATTTTTTCGTATTCTCTAAAAAAGAAACGAAGAAACGTTTAGTTTATGCTATGATTTTCCCGTAGATTTGATTTTTGTTTTTTGTAAAAGTAGTTGAGGAATTTTGGAACACATTTTAAAATTCGAAAAAAAGGAACGCAAAACGCATTGTACAATAAAGAAAATAAACAATTGAAGTTTTTTGAAATAAATACGTAAGAAAAAATGTGGTAGGCGAAATATAGTAGGTAAAGCTGATCTCTTTTTTTCAATTTTACACAATTGTTTTGTTTAACATTAATTAACATTATTTGTTGTTGTTATTGTTTGATTATTTTTAGCAACAGAGTTTGCTTCCTCATAGACAAACACAAAATAAAAAATACCGCAGTTGTGTAAAGATAAGTTTTGTTTTGTTGTTTCTGTAAATTATATTAGACCACGGATAAAGGCATCATTATTATAATTATTATTCTTAATTATCTTCCTTCCTTTCTTCGATTCAATCATTCATCCATCCAACCAATGATTTCGGTTACGACGACGACAACACTTTGTGTAAAATATGACGACGACAATGAAGAAAACTAAACAAATGTTCTTTACAAAAAATATTTGTTCTGTTCTAAACGACGGCGCTATAAAAAACTGGATCTACCAAGAATCTTAAGTGCTAGCTTAGAATGTTATATGGAGGGGAAAAACGGGTTTACGTTTTTCCGGTACGCATAACACCTCGTACCTTTTTGGTAACTGGTTGGTCGGATGTATCATCCGTCATGGCCTCAAATAATGAGGCATTTTCCTGCAAAACAAATGCAATCAATCAAAAATTAATTTGAAGTAATAGTTACAACTTACCAGAGAATTTTGATCTATTGATGATAGATGATCTGAGGCTGGACGTTTTTCTGCACTTTTTATTATTGATGACTGACCACCACTGGTGGTGGGTTTCAAGGCATTTGTTGTTACTTTCTTATGTGTCCCTAAGGTCGTTATTATTGAATATGTATCAAAAGGTATATATATTTTAGTATTTGGAAATCCAGCAGCATCCGGTGGAGGCTCTTGGAAATATAGAGGTGGTAATGTAATCGGTACATTGAATGTTTTGTTTGGCGTTAAATCACACTGTCCCATTTTGGAACAGATAATATAGTTGGCGAGATCGCAACAGGCCCACAATTTCTACAACAACACAAAAGTTTATAAATTAATAAAATATAATTTGTTTGTTTCCGATGATCGGGGACCTACCAAATTATAAGCCTGATTTTCAGCATTCGGTGTGACAACATAATGATTTTTCATCATTTCAATAAGATTCTTGTAGAAACTGTATGAGAATGTTTCCGACTTGGCCATTAGGGGTTCCAAAATGAAACGCAAACATTTTTCCACTTGTTTCAATTGGCCGCGATCCTCATAATTGGTAAAATGTGGATCGTGTACAAGTATGGGTAGGGCAAAAGCCAATATAAAATCAGGTAATATGTGCAAACGTTGTTCCTCTGTTGCATCGTGATCTGAAAAACCAAGAAAAACATTTAAATAAACCATATCTAACCATTTGGGTATTGTGGACAACTTACTTGTTGCTTGTATTGTTTTGAGATATTCTCTTCTTTTGTTGACATCAGCTTCCAAAAATTGACGTTTCAGTTCAAATAATCTGAAAAATATTATAAAGCAATTTCAAAACTGTAATCTTCTGTTAAAATAAAAAAAAATCCACTTTTTTGTTGTTCAATAAGAAGATTTCGAGTAAGTTATAAGACATTCAACCACACTCCCCCCCATTAACTTACTTTTTGTCTGTCTCATGACCCGACAATGCATAGAAACCCATAAAATCCAATGGCAAACAATTGCTGGGCAAACCCTTGTTCAGACCTTTGTGTAATTTGCGGGCAAACATTTCTCTGACTTGGGGCACAGGATCGCACTTCAAAAAAACACAGAGAGAGAAGAGAAACAAATTTTAAAACAAAACATTTTCGTTTTCACCACACACAAAGACGCGTCGTCATATTCACCATTAGCTGTGCCAAACTGTAATACTGCTCGGCGGTATACTGATCACCAACACCCTTTTGTTCGCATATTTTCAACATCGCACAGGCAGCGGCTGCCCTAAACCATGACGATTCGGCGGCAAACATACGCTTGTGATCCAACAAATCACCGCCATGGTGAATAAAAGCTATCAGCATACGAAATGTTTTCTTGGCCGAGGCTTCGTCGTCACGCAAGCCCAACAGCCAACGGGCCATTGTTTTCAGGCCCTCCAGTTTACACAACGTGTCTGTGGGCAATTCCTCCTGATCACACCAATCTCCTTCGATGCGTTTACAAATCCTATCTTCAGGTACTGGTTGTATTAACAACTCCTTAACAATGCGCCGGGCAATCATGTTCTTTATTTTCTCGGCAAATGCTCGGGGCATATTGTAGGCTATGTGGCCCATGGTGACCACTTTTGTCCGTTGTTGTGGACAATTGGGTTTGAGGGTGAGTCGCAAATTATCCATTATCTCGTGGAATATGGGATGTACAGTCTTTGGTGTGTCCAAATGTTCGGTGCCACCATTCAACTGGGCCTGGGTATTAACAAAAATGCAACGTACCGCATGTTTGGCCTGTTTTGGTGTTCCCTCCACAGCAAAGTCTTTGCAGACGGGTGCCAATTCCTCCAAAATGGCAGCATCCACGGAAATTAGTGGTTTATAGCGGCCGAGATGTGTAAGAGATTTCAATATTAAAGGCGCCGAGTAGTCGTTGTCATAACTCAGTAATGAGATCAAATGACGTAGGGATTTGTCGGTGAAAAAGTGTGGAGAAAATAAATACGATAAAGCCTAGGGGAAAGAGGGAGGGAGAACGTTAATACCATATATCCAATAACAAGGCACAGAATACTTACAGTCAACAATTTAAGGCCTTGCTCACCAGCCTCATTTACCGGTAAGCCAATTTCCTTGCAGGTTTCACCACCACGCATACAATCCTCAATTAATCTGTAAATAACAAAAATACCAACATTAATCTTAATCATAAATATCCTGTCGTCTTTCAATGCTTACCCAATTAAAATTCCCAAAGATTCCTTGTCAATCATTACCGATGCTATTCGTTCTATTAACATTTTAACAGTCTGATAATAGAGATTTGTCATAATGGGTGTACCCAATTTTTTCAACAGCAATGACATGGTGTCCGCACACTCCTTGCAGGAAACATCCCGCTTCAATATGATTTCCATGTAACGCAGCAGCGTTGGATCTTTTCTCATATTCGTACTGAACTTGCCAATAAATTCCGAAGCCTTTAAAGGATCAGCCAAGAGTTTACAAATGATGGCCTGTTTTATATTCAGCTGGCTTTGCATTGAGGGTGTCATGTCTTTAGTTTTGTGCAATTTCACCCACTCCAACACCGTTTTGCGCGTCTTCATTTGATTCTTTTGCAATTCAATGAATGCCTTTGTGGCATTGTCGTCGAATGTGCCCATCAGATGATATAATTGTTTCATACGCTCCAGCGGAGCCATTTTATAGGGCACTAGGGATGTAATTAACAAACGTTCAACCTGCAGGCGATCTTCCAGCGTTGGCATATAATAGCCATGCATGATTTTATTCTTTATCCATTCCACATTTTTCTTAACCTCCGAGGATAGATCATTTGGTTCGCATATCGCTTTGCGGTAGACAAAGGCCAAACCCAACATAGCCTCTTTACGTATTTTGAATTTTTTATCTAAGGTACGTTCGCGTACAATGTCCAGTAGCTCTTCCGATTCGCATACTATGGAAAATTCCCGTTTGGCCGTCTCTACAATAGCCATGACCACTTCGTAACGAACATTTTCATCGGAGTCATGTTGTCGGGCACGTAAACACTGTATGACTTCTTCTCGTAGGTGGGCTTGATTGAGCAGAAAGTGCATTGAGGATTGGACACACTTGACGCGTATCGAATATGATATGTCACAGAAGCGGCCGAAGAACATACGCAATAGGTTTGGATGTTTTTTCGAGATTTGTGAATCTTTTTCGGAGAACATCCGAGCTAAAAGAGCCACAGCTTCTGCAAGGGGAGAAACCAATTAGTAAATCTAAATAGATTTATTTTATGTTTCAACTTACTCAGCCGTTCCTGTTCATTTGATGATTTCAATTTACATTCCAATTGTGGCAATACCGAACACAAAATATTGGGACATATTAGATGTAGCTCATAGATAAGATCATAAACTTTAGTGCAAATTTCATAGTTTTTGTCGATTTTATCTAAAACCAGAACCTGATTGAAAAACTGCAAAGGTAAAAAAACGTACATTAAGATGACAACGAACAATGGAGCGGATTGTGGCATTACCATTTTGATTATAGTTTCTAATGAATCGGCTGTCTTGATAATCAATTGCTCGGCCAATTGATAAGCGTATTTGTTTTGTGATTTTCGGGGCTCCACAATATTTATTAAGATTAAATCCAATATATCTGTGGTAAAGTTGTCTGCCTCACTTATGAGAGGACTCATTATGTCGATCATGAAATTCTTCACTTTGGTGCTATGCTCCTCACTGGAATTGAAAACAAACACGAATCATGGCTGCATCAATTAGCTAAGGCGCTTGAAAATAACTCACTTGACTATTTTAAACATCATGCCAAATAGTTGGCAAAAAATCTCTGCACAATCTTCCAGTTCGAAGCACATATTAAACGACTTGACATAAGCCAGATTTTCCAACAAATAGAAATAACGTTTGAACGAGGGATCTTTAGGGTCCTTGAGACCATACAATTGTTTAATAAAGAAAAGGAAAATAACTTTGACTTGGTCCTGATCCTTGTAGGGTGCTTCGGGAGCATAGACACGCAATACATCGGCAATACAACAGGCCACCAACAGTTGGACATCCCGCGAAGGATGTTGCAAGAAATGGTCATCGGCCAGTTGCAGTGATAGTGGTATATACTGTTGATAAACACCATCATCCTGGCCCATGGCCTGCAAGACATTTGCCAGTGTCTAAAAAAAGCGATCGACAAATAGAGGGAATTAGTTAAAAAGGATTGGATTTTGAATGCTTTTTACCTTTAATCTTCGTATCAGTTCATCTGTGCCCAGATCTTCGGACAGCGGTCTACATCCCGCTGGATACACAATATCCGTCATAATGTTCGACGACCCCAAAAACGTATTCCACTCAGATTTATTGGTTTATGGGGTGTACCTTCAAAAAGAATGTCAAAGAATCTATAAAATAAATATTTATTGTAAAGAATTCCGTCGTTCCGACACACTCCCCAATAGATAAACAGCAACAGCGGCAGCAGCAAAGGAAGTTATTTCCAACTGCTTGCTGCTGCTTAATTATCGGTACAGGCAAACACAAGCTTTGGGTATTGTTTGTATAGGTGTGTGTGTTGTTGCGTGTGTCCGCCTTTGGCTGTGTGTTTGTGTGTGCGTTTTAAGGGGGCACTGCTTTTTAATAACTTTCAGAATTTCTATTTTTCTATTGTCCAACCAAAGGAATTTTGCATTAAAACTAGAATTCTTTTTTTTTATAAAATATCCACAGCACTAATCACGTCCCATTTTGCAATAGTTGACATCTCTGTTAATCGTATCTTTTTTTCTGTGTGTATTTTCGCTAAACCATTATTTTTCTCGCATTTTTTTTTGTTATTACTTCGTGGACTGCGCTTCTTTTATTTGCCTTTTAGCCGCTTGCAATCTGTGTAGCACTTCTTTACGGACACAATACGCATTGAGTTTTTATGAATTTAAAGAAAAAAATTTATTTGGATTCTATTAAAAATGTTTTATTTATTTATTTTTTACTTTTCCCCGAGTTATTTTATTTTTGTTAGCACTTATCAGAAATTAACGCCATCTTAAGTCAACGACAGACGTCTAAACTAAAGCGCACGACGTATGTGTGGCGTAATGTATGAGAATAAACACAACAGCTGTCAAAATATGGTTTCTTTTGGCAGATGTCAGATGAATGGCTTTGACGTAAATAAAACAATGTTTACATGGGGGAAAAATTATTGGAAGAAGATGTATAAGAACATTTTTAAGTTGAATTGAAAGAGATTAACGGTAGTTAAAGAATGTTTACACGATAATGGTTATTTCTCAAGTTTAATGTCAAAAATTTGGACTTTGTTTACATAATGCAAGTCAATTCATGATAAGGGATTTGACATCAAACTCGAGAGAGAAGCAGCTGATATCTAACTAGTCTCTTTGGATGACATTAATACGCCTTGGGTGACATTTTTTTTTAACTTTTCACTTATGCTCACCATATGATTATTTAAATTTGATACCCGTTGTTGTGTTTTCAAATTGTTTTTTAAAAGTTTCTAATAATTCGGATATTTCCTATTATTAAAATAAAATACAAAGCAAAATTATTTTTATTATATTTGTATATAAATATAGATATGTTATTATATACAAAACATATCCCGACTCGACTTTATTACTTATTTTTATTGTTGTTAATAATTTAAAATAAATAACTTAATAATATTAATATATAATATATAGTTAGTTCAAGTAATATAATTTTGGATTTACATACTAAATATTGGAGTTTTTTGTTTTAATCAGGTATTGCATCGGAAATGCGTTGGTACTGAGATTGATTATTGAACTTAGAGATCTTACGAAATGGGCAACGGGTCATCATACGAAATACCAGAGACATGCATATTGCAAATAATAGCCAAAACACATAAATAAGTAAGTACACAAAACGATTTGGCAACCAAAGGACAGTATAACGGAGATCATAGTTATCTAAAAAAAACACAAACAATCAAACATACATTTTATATATAAAAAAGACTTCTTCACATACCCAAAACCGCATAACCAATACCAATATTAACTTTTCCCATTCGATAGGAAGATGTAGGCACCATTATTTCCAAATAATTGTGTTTTTTTTCTTTAAGGTCTTTCAAATTGAAACTTTTCACGGCTGCTTTATCATAAAAATTGATCACTTTAGTGGAGGGATATAAAAATATACGAGATTCATGCCAATGGCCAGAAAATATAATATGTGGATCCAATTCATTGATCACAGAACGCAGCAATGGTCCACCACCAATGAGTATGGGAGCATGCGACAGGCCAATGCGTAACTTTTCATGATTATGCATTTTATCGGGATTGGTAAAATCCAACATCATACGATTGATTTTGAAAAAACGTAAATTCGATTCATAATCAAAAATATCACGTTGGGTAAAAGCCTCTTCAAAGCGGTGTATATTTAAATTCGATATGTATTCACCATTTTCGCCGCCAATATCATTATCGCCGGGTACATGGACAACCTGGTGAAAGGCAGAAATCATTTGAAACTTAAATAAATATACGTTGCAATAATAGCAAATATTCCAAAAATACTAATAATACCCACTTTTATATCATCTTCGGTATGATAAATATTGCGAAAACGTTGAATATAACTTTGAAATTCTTGTGGTGAGGCCACATTTCCCTCATCTAGTAAGTCACCAAGGAAACAAATAATGTGAGGCTGGGTAAACTTAAGAGCTTGTTGGAAGGTACTTTTTAAATACCTAAAATATAATAATATTATTATGTTTATATTCACAAAATTTAATAGCAGTTCCATACCTATCAGAATCATAGCGTGCCAGGCCGCTAAGTATTGTCTTTTCATATGTTAAACCTAAAAGTTGGGGGTCAGCAATCAGCAACATTCTCGTGCAGTTTTCTACAAAACAGGAAAAAAACACACACACAGTGAATCAAACAAAATGTCATTTCCTTGTGGTCACTTGACCAACTTACCGAAACGACAATTGATTTCCTGCCAAGAGGATCGATTAAAATGATAGACAAGTATTTCATTGTAGCAACATAACAATAGCGTAAGAAGCAGAAAAGTCCTTGTAATCCATCTACAAAAACAAACGTAAAGAGGAAAGTAATTAATTGGATGCCCCATTCAATTCATTCATCGATATTTCTTACCTGTACACATAACGAATAGGCATTTTGTTAAGCAAAATAAATTAAAAGAAAATAGATTTTGCAGCTGGTGTGAATATTTAGGCCATTTGTAAGAATAATGCTTTACATTATTTTTTGTTTCTCCCAACGTCGCTTCCTCCTTTTCCTTACAGTTTCTGCTGCACTTTAAAGGGTCATCATCATCTGAGCTCAGCTATATTGGGAATTTTGTGTCAGCAGCTATAATTGAATTAGTGGGGGTTAATGAATTGTTAGAAAATATTATTTTTCTTATGGATAAACTAATGAATAATGGAAATAAATTGTATTTATTAATAATTTTAAACAAAAAATAATAATTATATATTTATTGTTTAAATAATGGTATAAATAAAATATTTATTAATAACTACTAACCCACTGCAGAAAACAAGTAAACAAGCCTGGTTCAATTGAACTGTTCACAGTAAGGAACTGTGTGATGTAGTGGTGACTTAAAGTGTTACGTAGAATTGTGTGACTGCTGTCAACACATGTTGTTTTTTTTTTTGAGAAGACTTTTTTTCATATGTATATTTATGATGATAAAACCACCTGATCTTCTGTGAGAAGACCTTTTTTTCTATGAAGAAGCATTCGTTCTTATATATATGCCTGCTATGAGAAGATCTTTTTTCGTATTCTATTGAGAAGGTTTCTTTTTGGGATTCAATAATAGAGGAACTTTGGGTATTCTTTGTAAAAACCTTTTGGTATTCTATGCGAAGACTTGTTGGTTACCTATTAGAATTAAATTTGGACGTTTTTCGGAAGACTATTGGTCTTCTATAACAATATTTTTAAGCAGACCTCTTAGTCTTCTTTTGTCGTTCATGAGAAGTCCTTCTGGTCTTCTATGGGAAGAACGTCTTGGGCTTCTATAAGAATTACATTTGTGTTTCAATGAGATAGCCTTAGGTTCTTATGTGAGAGGTAATTTTTGGATTTCTATGAAAGGACAATTTGTCATCTAAAATAAGTTTATATCGTCTTATTCGAGAAGACTTATTGGTCTTTGAAGAGACTTATTTGTAGACCCCTTGGTCAAGTCTGAAAAATTTTTACGGTCTTCTATGAGATGACCATTTGACATTTCCGAGAAGCCTATTTGTATTCCATGAGAAGACGACCTGGTGCCTACTAATGGTAGACCTTCTGGCCTTATATGAGGACCCCTTCTTGGTGGCTTTGAGAAGACATTTTAATCTTCTTTGAAAAAAATATTAGGTTTTCTATGTGAAAATTCATGTTGCTCATATAAGAAGATATTTTGAACTTCTAGGTGAATATTTTGTACTTTTTCCTCGAATTCGTTTTCCATAAGAAGGCCTTTAAGTATTTGACTAGAAAATCTATTGGTCCTCAATGAGAAGACTTCACTGTGGAGATATTTTTGACTTTAAAGAGAAAAGCTTTAGTATTCTAAGAGTAGATCTATGAAGACCCTGGCCACAGTTCACTTTAGTGTCCTCATCTAAAAGAAATCGATTTCATTTTCTAATTCAAAGCATTTTATAATAATGATTTTTTTATTTGCCAAATTTGGAATATATACATATGTATATAGAGATGCATGTGTGTGCATTGGATTGCATTGAACATATTGACGTGAAATTGTTTGCTTAATCTGCTATTCACGCTTCAAATGTTATTTTTCATCAAAATCCCCCTCAAACAATAGTCGGAACGTCTGTCGTCTATTAACAAATATTTCATATATAAAATGTTAGTATGTAGGTGGTCCTCATTTATACATACATATGTATGTATATCCTACTACCCATAGCCATCATGTATTAGCCCATGAATTGTTATTTTGGTGCATCATACCAAAAACGTTTCATTTGCGACTTCACCAGCCATGCCTATGGAGGTTTTGTCAATAGTCATCAGAAGCGGCGATGACGGCTGCTGTTAGTCTAAGCAAAGGCCAACAAAATGGTTTGTGAGAAATGTGAAAAACTAAACTATTTCCGCCCCATGGCTCATATTTTCACCTGATGTCATCGATTGTGTTCATCCCATCACAGAGATGAATGAATGCACTTTGCTGGATGGATGGATGGAATGGATGCAATGCATATTGGCGATTTGATATTGTGTTTGCCATTTACTTTGTACAAACATACGTATATAACATGTTGGTACATGTGTAGATATATATGTGGATTCAAATTTTGTTGGAAACAATCATTTCTAAATGGCCTTTCTGAATATGAGATTCTCTTTCTTTTTTTTGCTTCTAATTGATGTCCATGAAAAGTTTTATTGCCACTGTAAATGGCTTAAATTCAAAATTTGTAAAAATTTTTCCAAATCGGCTTGTTTGCATTTCTTGTTAGCAACAATAACATATGGTCATGTTTGGTTTTTGGTAGTAATAGTGCAGGTGGGAGGTTTTTTGAGATGGCATTTTATTACCAAGGAAATAAATGTAGCTATTAAATAAATAACTCTGTATAGGGAGTATGGGTGGATACGCTAAATCTTTAATAAGGTTATAGAGTAATAAAATATTTTTTTAAAATATGAACTAAATAATTTTTTTTTGGTTTTATTTATTTTATTATGTATGTTTGTGTATAAGGTGTATAATAACTCAACCTCCATTCCCCCTTTTTTGGAAGAAACGCACAAAAACAGTCCCTCTCAAAAATTCATAATTTCATATTTTTCAAGTGGATAGCTTCTGTTGTTTGTTGGCTTATGATGATGATGACTGGCTGTCAAGTATGCCAATTATTATTTCATGGAACGTGTTGGCAAATAATATAAAAAATGAACTTGTAATTGCAATTCCTTGGGCAAATTTTGACGATGACTACGGAAGTGAATGAACGAACAATGTAAGTGAATGCGAATGTTTGAGGTTGAGGAGATTATGCGTTATTCTCGAATCGGGAATTCTTGGCGTGATGGTGCTGATGCTTTCGCGTGAATTAATTTCGAAATGCATTTTATAATGGGAAAAAAGTTGTAGTAATAACTGTCATGTGTTTGGTTATGTTTACTTGGCAAGGAATTGGTAGATATGTCATCATCATCATCGCCAGCAACATGACAACGAGTCATCCATCCATCCATATATCCTGCAGTGCTTGATTGTTTTACAGTTAATTAGTATTTCAGTTTAATAAGATGACAAGATGGCATGCAGATGACGATGATGATGATCGTCATAATCATCATCACCACAATAAGGACCTTACCTGCTGTTGTGGAAGTATATATGTAGCTATGTATGTATGTGTGTATAAATTACTGGAAAATATGAAGCATATCAAATTTGGGAGCATATACCATGCTGGCTGGCACCTTACATTCCTTGACCTATGCAAAAACTGGACGACTAACTTAGCAACTCAGGGAAGTCACATTGATGCTAAGGGTGGGCCTGGTGGTTGTTGTTGTTGTTGCATCTGATTCCGTTGTCAAGTATCTCATTCAAAATACATTATTTACATTATGTTTTTTTGTTGCTTCAACATTTTGTGTAGGCATTCATGCAATTTGTTGCATTCACCAGATCCTTGCATTGTTCAAGTGCTCCTGTTGTTCAGGACAGTATATACCCAGCAATGTACCGGGCTGTGTGCTGTGCTGTCGTTACCATTCACTGTTAATATATATTCGTTGTTAGTTTAACAGGGACCAGGCCAGGTTGTTTGGATTGTCTTCGGGGTACATAAGGTTATCCTATCAGCGCCACCCTACCCTACCCCCGCATTACAAATGATTTGGCAAGCAATTTCATAACGTGCCATCGCTAAGGACTTTTCTTTTGTATGGCTTTTAATAATAGCAGCTGGTATTCCATCAACATGACGAATAATAATAAGAAGAAGAAGCAGTAGCAGCAGCAGTAATTCAGTGGGAGTGTTATTCATTCATACAATGTTACTGGCTGGGTGGTTGGCTGCCTGGTTGGGTGTGAGTACCACAAGGTGCTGGCACTTGGTATTCAAACTGGTTTTTTCTTGGTTCCTCTTCATTGCATTTAAAAAAAAAACGAAGAAGACCCCCCTCATTTTGAAGTTAGGGATAGATGTTGTTTGTCTATGTTTGTCATTACTGGATAATGTGATGGAATGTTGTCGTCATCGTCATCGCCATCATCACCAGCAACATTGTTGGCGCTAGCTGGGAGGTGAGAGAGTATTTTGGTCCGTAATTATTTACATAGAACAAGTGTTAAATGATAAGATACCAATTATAACCGAACAAATAGACGACAACGACGTTCAATGGCGATAATGAACACGAAGTAGTAGGAAACAATTATGTAATGTATATAGAATATATTTGGAATCTATGCAAGAGCGATTGTTAACAGATACTCTCTTCCAAAAAGTGAGGGAATTCTCTGAGCCATGACATTAAACACCGAAAACCTTTGGCGTCAGTCGTTCCAGTTAAATTGATAAATGATTCCTGACAATCCACCAAAAAAGTGATCTTGTCCGAAACCTAAACAGAGGAAGAAATTAAATAAATACTGAAGGGCTGTTTTGTTCTGAGAATAAAAATATATACATTCCAAATCATTTATAACATCGATCATAGGACCGGCAAAATTGGTAGCTATAAGCTATATGAAATAGAGATGAGAACATTTTTCGGGACTTATGGATACACTCGCTAATGATTCGATTGTTATAGATTATTAGAACGAATTATCTAGTTACACGCCTAAGTTACTAGACAAGAAGTACAAATATTGTCATGTTTAGTCGGGAAGAACTTTTTATACCCGTGGATTGGCCGATTGACGAAAAAATCGCATTTTACTCTCTGCAAATTCTTACTGAGTAAATGTTACTGGGGAAGTAAACGAACGAACTTATTGCTAAATGGATATAGAATTTTTTTCCGATCAAGGATTTACCGTGAATATTTCGAGATGTTGCCGTCTTCTGGTGGAGGGTATAAACAATTTTTCTAACTAGTGAATACAAAAATGTATTCTTAAATGTTCCATAATGCAACCAATAAAGACGTCTTTAAATCTCTATTTTGGCTCCATTCGAGATGAAAGCAAAACTCTTTACCCTTTTATGTTTAAAAAATAATAAAATAAAATTTTATTAAACAAAGCCCAATGCTTTAATCTTTATTTCGTTCTTTTCTTTAAAGAAATTTTCATAAACATTACTTTGAATTTATGAAAATTGTTTTCAAAGAACTTGTTTTCTTAATACACTTCAAAAAATCACCGCCGCCGCAATTACAATACAAACAACAAACAAAAGAAAAAGTTTTGCATTTCTTTGGAACTTCTCATCAGACAATTTTCAAAAAACACCTAACCGCATTGGAAATGCATCAATCGAACGGAGAAAAAAATAATAAACAGCTGGTAAATTCTACAAATTGGCTTTAAACTCCCACTCCTCCTCCATGCGTCCTCAGGAAACATATCAATTAAAAAATCCAAAAATTATTCTAAAATTAAATTTACTTGCAGCAGCATCATCATTATCGTCATTATCATTCACATCATCATCAGCTAATTTCCTTTGATCAATGGGCGATAATGCCGCCGACACAGTCGTCGTCCTCAAAAGCATCTACAACAACACCAACAACAACATGTTCAAGTGCGGTGTTTACCAAAAAAATACACGCACAAACAACAACAACATACCTAACTAAAAAGAACACCCAAATGAACACACCCAATACACATTGTCCGACCGACTAGCACACGCCAAATGAACTCTATTAGCAGCAGCAACAACAACGAAAAGAAGATTGAACAACTGCAGCAAACACCCCAGACGTAATCGATGGATGGGTATGAAGAAAATCCATCAGTTAACAAGTACATTAAATGTAAACATTAGACAGGGCATCATTGCAGCGTCATGTGCCGAACACATTGTGGTAATCACATCCGATAGATTTAAATACTCTGGCCCCTCTCTCACACGCTCTCTCTACCTCTCTTCATTATTTCTGATCTTGTAAATAAAATGGGTTTCATTCGATTGGGACAATCAAGAAGTAAAAAAGACATTATTTTTAGTTTTTAGGCGTTCTTGGGTTCAAATACGAAAGACTTGTAAGAAGTTTGTGGGTCAAGAATAGTCCTAGTTTAATCCTAGTCCTAGTTTAATCAAGCAGCATTATTGATGATGATATGAGAGAATATAAACGTTTACATACCTTTGGTTTTACTTTCATCTGAGAAATATGAAAATATCCGCCACAAAAAACCACACTGAAATTATGCTTTCGCTCGATGGAGAACGGATTGCGACCACAAATTACCCCAATATATTGGGTGTAATGTTCAACAGCCTTTTCATGTCGCCTGTGCTATTTGCAATAATCTAAGAAGTAGGAACGAGGTCCACAAGTTACTATTCAGCAATACTTTTGGCTCTGACAAGGAGTCCCTTATTGATCTCTTATAAAGAAATAGACCGATCAGTGGTAAACTGCGAATGTAAGTAAATGGAAACACATTCATACCATCCAGAATTCCACCCTGAGAACTGCAACAAGGCGTCTTCTCATGACACCATTCGACAAGCTTCATGAGGAGACGGTGGTAATTCTCGTCCGTCGACATAATCAAATGTTGTCGATGTAGTACCAGCTTGGGTGTAATTATCGAGAAAGCCCCTTCACAGACTTCCCTTGTCCAGGCAAGTCTGGGAAGATCTTAAAGATCTTAGAGAGAACCCTAAAAGTATAATCGTATAAATGTAGAACCTCCAGATATGTCTCTGGATCCAGCAGATCTGAATAGTATTCAGTAAAAAAATATTCACAATTTATCGCAACAGAGAAAAAACCACAGCCTAGATAAACACGAGTATCCTTCGCACAGCTAATATCTGGACTGTGCAATTACCATAGTTTCTATTTGGCACAGTGAATAATATTCATAAAAAAATATTCACAATTTATCGCAACAGAGAAAAAACCACAGCCTAGACAAACACGAGTATTCTTCGCACAGCTAATATCTGGACGGTGCAATTACCATCGTTTCTATTTGGCACGAATTGATAGATCGATACCGAACACATGTCCAGGATGTAGACTAGGATCACACGACACTTTGCACCACTTCAACTGCTCAGTCGTGCTCATCTCATCTGTCTCCCAATTCCCTATTGACTCGGACCATACAGGTTGCAAAATTCATGAATTTGGATGGAGACAGACCCGGGAGAAAAATATCTGTTCCCTTCTTATATTGCAGTCGTTTTAAGGTATTTAAAGAAAATATCAGTTTTTCGTCTTTAAAATGTTGATCTATTATTGGGTAAGTCCCAGATGGAGGGAGCCTGATATTGGATTTAGAAAATTTTTAAAATTATATTAAAATTATCTTCGAACTTGAACTAAGAAGAAGTGCAAAGTGTGGATGAAATTGATTAAGCCCTTCGAGAGTTATCGTGCGCACCGGCCAGCCAGACGGACAACGGATGGACGGACATTCGTTTACCGGCAGGTTGATTTTCAACCTGTTTCTTCGGTTCATTCCAAGATCAGTTTCCGCCTCTGTTCCTCATATAGCAGCTACTGTTCTGTCCTTCAATTCAGATCTGTTTATGCCTGTTGGCTGCAAACTAGTAGATATAGCTTCGATTACTTATGCCAAGACACCCACATCTGTATGAAATATTTGCAGATTAACGACAACCACTGGTACTAAATTATTTGGGTTCTGCATCATAACTCTTTATTAGGGTTTTCTAATTTATTTACAATCTATATAGCGATAAAGGAAGTTTGGTTTTATGTATTTTAAAGACTATATACTATAATCGGCTGGAAATGCTATTCAACATTTTTATAGAAATCTGTAATAGTACCTTCATAGGTATTTATGTAGATGCCTACATTATTTTATAAAGATAAATAATACATTTTATAAAGATTTTTATTATAGACAGCATGGTAAAATTTATTCCATAAAAATTTCTATTTTGGATTTTTATAGAAGTTTTCCCATGGGGATATAAAATGTTGATTAAAAAGTTCATAAAAAGTAAACTACTTGTAAAGATTGTGCTGCTTTCCTATATCCCTTATAGTCTTATATGAACGATTACTCTATTTAGAGACCCATAAAACATATTTGAAGAGGTCCTTGATATTTTTATAGTTACATTTTTTACTATTCCCACAAAGACCCAGAATTGTTTGTGACATATACAAGTTTATTTTTTTTTTGAAACACAATTCTCTTCTCTTTTCAAAGAATCTCACATCACATATATATGTATGTACTCGTACATGTGTGTGTCCTGTCAAAACCGCAATTCAAAGAAGATGTCAAAGAGCCAACACACCACACAAAAACAACAACAGTGACAACAACACAAAGTAAAACTTCGGTTTTTTGTCACACTTTGTGTCTGTGCCTGTGTCGGCGTGGTTGTTGTTGTTGCTGTTGTCATTTGTTGTTTTCCATTCTTTCCATCATTGATAATGTATCATTAACATTCTTTGTTGTTGTTATTGTAGTTGTTGTTTGGTTTATGTTGGTGTTATTGACAAAAGCAACAACAGCGATGGCAACAATCGTAAAACTTTAATTATAACACATACACTCTCGCACACACACCAACACTCTTGAAACAGATACCGTCATGGGGATAACACAAAGGACGACAACAACGACGACGTACAGCAACAAAAAGATATTTAACGGCGTTACAACGATGGTGACGACAGCTCGCCAAACCAACCAGCCAGCGAATCAGCAGAGTATTAGAAAATTATTGTTTTTGTTATGGCGCGGCTGCTCCTGCTTCTGTTGAACATTTATGCTGATTATTGAAAACTTTGGTACGTCATTTACGAAAAAGTTTACGACTTTTTTATGGCAACATTTCATGACAGACAGCAACAAGGAATTAAACTGTAAAAATGGGTACAAGAACAACGATAGCTACATTGTAGAAATTCTACTACTGTTGACTGACTGACGGACGACTGGTTGGTTGGTATGGTTGGTTGGCTGGCTGGCGCTGTTTGTCATTTGGTAAGGCCTCATAAAGATAGCAAAAAGGAATATCAGCCACACACACACAAACACAACAACAATTTCACACATACAAGTTCTCTGTGTTTTGCCGGTTTCTAGAATCTTAGCATAAATATCACTTTATGACATGACAAACAGTAACTCTGAAGGATATCAAATGTGACAGTGTGTGTGTGAGCAAGACCGGCATTCATCGCTCATAATTTGCTTTGGCCAAAAACAAAAAAAAAATGTTTGCCACTTTTGCACCAACACCCATCCATACCAAAGCAATTCACATTAAAACCCTCCAACACACACACACACATAAATGCGTAAACTCAACTCAACGATTCGTAAGACCCAGCCACACGAAGATATAGCAAATAAAAAATATCCTTACAGGAACTAAAAGAAAAAGAAAAAACAGCAGTAACTGAATGGTGAAGAAATTGAGCCAAAAGAATTGAACATTTTTACTAGCCATGGGAGTGGAATGATTGCGACGGAGGAGGAGGGCGAGAAACGGGGAGAGGTTTTTACGAGCATTTTTACGACAAACACGAGTCAAACATAAAACTGTCTTAAAAATTCAAATGTTCCTTGAACGAAAATAATACTCACACATACATACACAAACACACAAACGCAGACACAGACACACACACAGAGTTATGTGTTTTCTTCATACATGCAAAGATTGAATTGGTAAACAAAATGTAGTCATTGTTGTTGGTGTTCATTCGTTCATTCATTCATTAAAGCAGGATACTCGATTCCTGTTTGAATTGTTTGGTTGGTTAGGGTTTATTTTCAAGTTTTCGAAAACAGTGGAATAGATGGATTACTTTTTATGAAAAAGTAAAAATGACATCGAACTCTTTATATCCTCCACCATAAGATGGACTTTCAAAATTAATCGGTACTTTTTAAAATTTCTGTCAGGATAATGCAAATCCAACAAATTTTCAAAACTCAGGTTTGCATATTGGGCAAGGACCTAACGAAAATGAAGTGTGACCTTTCTATGGGGGACAATGTAGAAATGTGGACTTATATTGGGTTCTGTAGCAAAGTTGTTTACCCCCCAAAGGTCGCGGAATGCCAAAATACAATCGAAATACCTAAAAATGAGAGGAGAGGGCACGAGGGAAAAGTGTACCTAAGACAGTCAAAATTTAAAAGCGATTAGGCCTTTATATAGGGTATATTCCCATAGGTACACTGATATTTAATCGAACGTCATATCTCGACTAGCTGAGTCCATCTAGACATGTGTTTCCGTCCGTCCGTCTGTCCATTATAATTTGTAAACACGATACAGGCCACAGTAATGGAACAATCTTCACTAGATTTTGCATGTAGGATGGGTTCTGGCCAAAGACCCCTATTGTTTTTGGTAAAGATCGGTTAATGTTTGTCTGATTTTCTGGTCGCTCCAGAGGCCGCAATTATGGACCGCACAGCACGAAATTTTACATGGAGAATGGGATCGGGCCAAAAAATAAGTATGCCTGTTTTGGTAAAGATCGATCGTTATTTAGCGGGTCAAATAAACCCTGACTTTTGTGTGAAAAATTACAAAATTTGTAGTTGTCGTTGGCATTTAAATCGATACGAATTATATTGTCGTATATATTCGGATGTGGGAGTTACACTTAAATATTTACAGGTGCTTACGTATTCAGATATTATTTAGTAAACCATTAACATTAAAGGGCAGAAATATAGCGCTGATCGCTTTAAAATTTTCCAAGAGGTTCCAGTTATGGTCAAGGGCAACGTCTATAATTTTTGGTGATGATCGCATAAAAAAATTGACGTGAAGTGAACCGAAAACTTAATTTTTGTTTTTTTTTTCGAGTCGATTTACAGGCCACAAGCCGAACTTCACAACACAACCCACGGCGAAGGGAATCTGGACAAGTAATTAGAAGGGCTGTACTGAATATTGGAAATATTCGGAAAATATGTCAGTGTAAGGATATGTGTTATTCCATGAGAACTGAAAATACTAAATCACAGCCAATTCGGTTGAAAACCCTTTCCAAAATCCCCAAAATATCGAATATGGGGGGGTACCGTTATATGGAAGATACCCTGAAACTTGAGTCAATATTAATAATTGTTTGTAGGAAGATTTCTTACCCAATGACAAGTGAAAATGAAGTGGGACCATTGAATGGTTTTCTATGAATAAAAAACATAGTCAATATCTTTTTAATAGTACGTTTACATTTAACCGGATTTCGTTAACCCAGTGGGTTTCAAATGCCAATTCCTCTGCATACATGTCAAATAAATCCTCATAAAGTACGTTAACCTGGTAAAAAGTTCTAATGTGTATGCCGTTTAAAGATCCAAAAGTTTCCAAAGTCCCCTAAAAGTTCTCTTATTCCACAATTGTTTATTATTCCTACGATCTCCGCTTAAAGGATTTAGCGACGCCCTAAAAGCTTTTTATACCCATAGGTTTGCTAAATAACATCCGATTAAAAATATTTGTATACGATTTCATTATTATATTCTATTATATAAATATAAACGCTTTTATAGAGCTTTTACAGGTACACTTTATAAACATCCGATCTCCAATGGAAGATTTTTTTAAAGGCACAATTGAAATGTTTCTTCTGAATAGAAGACTTCGTAAAAAAGACGGGTAAAAAAACTTTCGAAGGTCCCCTAAAAGCTCTTCTGTACCACAGTTGTTTATTAGAGCTTACTTATTAACAAAATGTATATGGGGGTGGCCGGCAAAATCCGAAGAGATGAGAAAGAGTTTCACTTTTCGTTCTGATTTCTCGTTTTTTTGTTTTTTTTTTTTTTTTTTGTGGGCGAGAAGTTTTGTTTTAATCCTGACAATGATACTCTCTAATGACGATTATTGTAAGGTCGTCGAGAAGACCAAAACAGAAACACCGACACAAGGGAAACAAAGCAGTAGTAAAATTCAAAACAAAAGCCAGGACGAATAGTCCAACCAAACATACTACTACAACAGTTGGAAGTAAGCAATGAGGAGAAGAAGAAGAACAAGAAGTAAGAAGAAGAACAAAAACAATAAAACACAAAAACCAAAAAATGGAGGAAAGGAAACAGGGACTGCTTGCTGTTTTACTACCGCACTTCCGAGCGGTAATTCTCAGTTTTTATAGTTTTTGTTTTGTTTGTTTGTTCGTTTGTGCCAGCCAGTCAGCCAGCCTGCCAACCCCCAATTTATCCTCCTCCTCCTCCTTCTCCTGCCATCAATAAATGCAATGAGTATTTTTATTTTTATATATTTTTTATGACTGTTGAGCTGTGTGGATTTGTGTGTGATTGCGAATGTGTGTGTGTTGGTGATATGCAGATACCCGAAGGTAAGCAAGCAAGTTTAGTGATCCTTTTTTGGGTTGGTTGCTTTGTTGGCTGACTAAAACTGGGCGCTTCTGCTTCTGCCATTACTGCTTCTCATGCCATTCTTCTATGCTGCTGTTGTTGCTGTTCCATTCCGTTTGTTTGGTGCGGCATTATTACCCGAAAAATGCTATAAAAATCCTTTTTGTTTAGTTTCATTTTATATCGTGGCATTACAACGTTAACCTAACCATCCCCCCTCCGACAATCCGTCCTTAGGTCGAGGGGTGGAATTTGAATTTGGCACACACACAGACAGCCAGCCAGTAACGGGAATATGCTGCTGATAACGAAAATACGCAGACACATATCGGACCTTAACACAAACCCCACATAGCTTACAAAAGCAGTTAAACGCATAAAACCGAGCATGAGGTTGGCCTGCGAGGACGATGAGGACGAGAACTTCTACAACGACGATGACGACGAATGAACTGAACTCGACGAAATCATTTCATTCTTTGACATTTATTGATGCCATAAACTTGAGAATTTATGTTTCACGGCGTCTGCTGTTATTACAATGACAGCGGTAGCAGCAGCAATGACAAAGGCGACGTTGACTGCTCGCATAAACACACACATACACTCTCACGCACGCACACACACACATTCACTCACCCATCTAATGGAAGAAATGCTAAAATTTTAGACGCCTTAACTTAACAGTTACTTTTACTATCGCTGCTTGGCTTAGAATTGCCACTCTTTTACTGCCACATATTTTAGTGGCCATCATTGGCCTGGCTGGATAACTTGCTGGGTGACTGGCTCAGGCTGTAATTATGGTCTCTGCCACTGCCAATTTAACTGCTTTCTGCACTGCTGCCGCTGCTGTTAATGTTAATTTTGTTGCCGCTGTTGAAAGCATATCCTTTTTTTGGTTGATCCTAAATCCGGTAAAACTAAAATGGGTATTATGTTGATTATGGAATATGTAAAGCACCACCATGACTGCTACCACCCCACCAGCCCTGCCATCAACGTGAACAACAGCAACTAAGTTTTTCATAAATTGAAATTAAATATGGGCTGCAAGGTTTCGCTTTGCGGAGATGAGTAATTTTGTTTTTGACTTATTAACTGGAGATAGAAAATTAAAAATATTAAACATTTTAGGGGGAATGGGAGGAGGGATGATCTAAGTGAAGGGGAAAATATCTTGGAGAAAGGAATTTAAGAGGAAATTTAGAAATTTTATATATCCTCAGGAGTGAAAAGGTTCTACAGAAGATCGTGTCTTCTGGAAAATATCGATAAAAGTCCAGATAAAAGTCCAGTTCTTATATATGTGTGCCAACCTTCAGGAACCCTTTATACCAAATTACAGCCAAATCGATGACAAAATGCGGCTAAAGCCTTCAAAATATCAAATATGGATCGGTACCTATATATGGGAGCAATACCAACATACAAACCGATATTGACATCTTTGTGGAAAGATTTGATATCCCAGGATAACCTGAAAATTAAATTAGAGGCAATTCGGTTAAGAAACAAAGTCCCCATAATATCGAATAATAGGGATCATCAAATATCGAAATTTTTAAGGTACGGTTATATGGCGCCCAAACGAAAAAAGTTTACCAATATTGATAAATTTTGGTAGGGAGATTTACTACCCAAATGAGAATCCAAAATTACATCAAATTCGGTTGAAAAGTAGGTCTGAACTCCGCTAAATACCGAATATTGGGGGTACTGATATATGGCGCCCAACCGCCAATTTTTATTAGGAAGACTTAGAATTCAAAATACTAATCTATTCGGTTCTAATCTATTCGGTTGAAAAGATTCCGAATATTCCCAAACTGCTGAAATTCTTGTAAGTACTGCTACATGGCGCCCAACCGAAAAAGTTTGCCAATATTGGTAATTTTTGATAGGCAGATATGCTACCCAATGGGAACCCAAAATACCAAATCAAAGCCAATTCAGTTGAGAAACGTGCATAAATTCCTCCAAATACCGACATTTTTTGTGGTACCGGTACATGGCGCCCAACCGAAAAAGAATTTATCAATCTTGATAGTTTTGGATAGGAATATATTAAATTATGGCCTATTCGGCTGAAATTGGTGTCCAAAATCTTCAAAATGCCGAATATCGGGGAGTACCGATTTATGAGGGCTTTACATAAACGCAGACCGACATTGATAATTTTTGGTAGGAAGATATGCTACCAAAATTATGAATGAATTATTATGAAGAACTTGATCAAACTATCGATTTTGTATAAGTATCATTATATGGCGCCCAACTGTTGTTTGGATTTATTTAATTTTTTAGAATCTCTTTATCATCAGATTTCCTTTCTCGAAGTTCGTGGAAGTTTTTTGAACCGTAATTGTTTTGCTGCCCTAACCTTCCTCTGATAAGTCTCCAGAATTTAAACCCAGTTCCGATTGTGATGGTCCTGAAATTGTAAACCTGATTTATCTTTGAAGAAGGAGCATTCTTGTGTGACCTTCCATTCTTCAACCTCGTTAATCGTCAGTTAATTACAAAGTGTTGGGCGCCAGAATCATTCTTTAGAAGATAAGGGAGTTTGAAACCATTTTTTGGAAGATTTAGGAGTTTGTAAAAAATCGGCCCGTTTGAGGTTAGGTCTTTAGTATTCCTATCTTTTATAAAACGCGATTGAACTTAATAAGAGTCCTCTATAAACGCCCAAGGTCATTTATGAGCTTACACCTGGGGTGTAAAATCAGATAAATTGAAGAAATGTTCCTTTAGAAAATTTAGAAAAATACCATTACCTAATGAAGAGCTAAACCTGATCTATAGACCACTATAAAAAGATTCTTCTATATCACTAATGCACAAAATAGTACAATAACGGTGATGGCTAAATACGAATTCTCTTTTCGTCAGATATTTTTAACGATGATCTCTCAGTTAAGCTCTCACACACCTACTCTCAATTTAATTTAGTTTAACACTGTTCAATATTCAATTGTCCGTAACGGGATTTATTTTTTGGGCAATCTCTTGACAGTTATAGTTCTAAAAATCCTCCTCTTTAAAAGAGTTATTATGATACTCCCTCAACTCCACTCTACTCTCATTTCTTTCCGCTCTCTAACTGTCATTGAAGTGTATTCCGTTGTTTTCTTTGTTTTGATGAGATTGAAGAGCTTTAGCTAATAAATTGTCTCGAAAAGAATCCGTTTTAAATGTAAACAAAAATAAATTCTAAAGTGCACAAATGAAAGATGCAATTTATTAAAAAAGGAAAAGAAAGCAATTCAAAAAACAAAACAAAAAATCACTCCTTGAGAAAAAACAACAACCACAACAGACTAAACAAATTTAGACAATAAAACTACAAAGGCCTGGAGAGGAGAAGAGGAAAGGAAAAGAAATCAAATTAGTTGCTTGTTTTATGGGCATGCATTTAATTTTTATTTCTTTCCTGGCTAGAAACAAAAAAAAAAACAACAACAAAAAATGAAGCAAAAAGAAAAAAAACTAAAACCAAAAATAAGAAGCTACCAAGACGAACACATTCAGGGCAATAAAATCAATGGCAATGGATGCTGGCATTCCTGTTTCGTTCAAGCACACACACACATAAATGCATACATGGATACATATATGCGATGGATCCATGAGTAGAAGATGAAGCAGCAGCACCAACAACAGACGATCATTGACTCCTGAACTTCAATAAAAGTGCAATAAAAATACAAATTACCATTCAAATGCAGCGGCATCAGCAGCAGTTGCATCCATCCAACGCCATCATCTCGTTCGGCTCTTTTGGTCCGATGGCGGATGGTTGGTCGTTTTCGTCATTGCCACCAGTCTCCTTGTGTTTTTTTTTTTTTTTTTTTTTTGAAGACACTGACTGGCACTACTAAACGTCCATAATGTAGTCAAATGAAGTGATGTTGAATGACTCCCCCTTCCCTACGTCCCTCCTCCCATTTGGAAGAGGAAAACGTAATGTGTCCAAACATCAAAGAATAAATCGCTGCTCCTGAAAGAAAATAAGCAACAATAAGAACAGCAACAACAACAATGTAAACGATGTGTGTGTGTGTGTGTGTGTGTGCGAAGAATGCAAATGTAGTCATTTAATTAGTAGCTGTGTACGTTCTCGTCCTCCTCACGTCGTTCGTTCGTTTTTTATTCGTCATCTTGATTTTTTTATGATTTGATTGGATCTAAGGTAGAGGAGTGAAATTGGGGGAAGTGGGAAGGGGAGCTGCTGGGTGAGAAATATTTACAACTTGAGTTACAAGATCAAATACGTTGTGTGTATGACGACGATGATGATCAGGATCATCATTATGTTGTTGATCATAATTTTGTTGTTGTTGCTGTTTATATAGCCACCCGCAACACAAACTAAACTATGAAATAAAATACATAATAATAACAACAACAAAAATAAAAATAATAATAAAAATGGAAAAACATCAGCTCATAAAATACAACAAAATGTTGCAGCTTTGTTTGTCGGCGGCATTAAGTGGTGTTGTTGGCAGGGACGTGGCTAAGTTGGGGGAGAGAGGAATATAGGATTTTTGAAAGGAAATATTTTCGGTTTTGAAATTTCAATGGAAATGACATCTCCCTTGGAAGATTTCATTTGTTGAATTTTCTTCTAAAAAAGTGCATCGAAAATTAGTCTCTTTGAATTTTTTTTGTCCAGAAGAGCGGATTTTTTTAAATATTTTTTTTAGAAGCGTGAATTTTTTAAATAATTTTTTCTCCAGAAGCTTGAATTCGTTTTGAAAAAATCCAAGGCGCGGATTTTTTTAAATATTTTTTCCAAGGTGTGGATTTTTTTTTAAATATTTTTTCCAAGGTTTGGTTTTTTTTAATAATTTTTTCTAATGCGTGGATTTTTTAAAATAATCTTTTCCAAGGTATGGATTTTTTAAAATAATCTTTTCCAAGGCATGGATTTTTTTAAATAATTTTTTTCAAGGCGTGGATTTTTAAATAAATTTTTCTATGGCGTGGATTTTTCTTTAAATAAGTTTTTGTCTAGGCGTGGATTTTTTTTAAATAATTTTTTTCAATGCGTGGATTTATTCAAAAACTATTTCCAAGGCTTGGATTTTTTCAATATTTTTTTTCAATTCGTGGATTTTTGAAACATTTTTTTCCAAAGCGTGGATTTGTATAAATATTTTTTTCAAAGCATGGATTTTTTTAAATGTTTTTTCCAAGGCTTGGATTTGTTTAAATAATTTTTTCCAAGGCGTAATTTTTTTAAATAACTTTTTCCAAGGCGTAATTTTTTTAAATAACTTTTTCCAAGGCTTGCATTTTCTTAAATATTTTTTTTCATGGCGTGGATTTTTTAAATAATTTTTTCCAATTTTTTATTTTTTTTCTATTATTTTTACCAAGGTTTTCATTTTTTGAAAAAAAAATTAATGCGTGGACTTTTTAATTATTTTTTCAAGGCGTGATTTTTTTTTAATATTTTTTTCAAGGCGTTGATTTTTTTAAATGATTTTCATCAAAAGTTCATCCGAAATGACTTTTCATTCAAAGAAGTTTATCTAAGGGGACCTTTCATTCAAAAAATTTTCGAATAACATTTCATCAGCGATGCTTTTCTCTAAATACCAAAATTTTTTAAAAAATATTTTCTATAGTAAAAATCTGTTCCATTTCAAAAAAATCCCCCCTCCATACCCCTACGTCCATGACTATATGTGTGTGTGGCTAATTTGTAATTTGGTACGATTTATTTCAGATTTTATTACGCTTATTTATTTATTCTAGATGCGGTTGTTGATAATTTCGGAAGTCACAAAATATAAAACGAAGATCACAAAAAAGCACTTGCTAAGCAACAAAATCCAAACATCCCCACAACAGCAACAAGAACAATAACAACAGACGATCCAGCAACTGCAGCAGCAGATGCAATAAAATGAGAACTCAATGTGTTATGGTTATTCTATATTTTAGCGGTTTTCGTAAACAAAATACGATGTTATTAAATGCTCATAAAAGTCAAAAAAAAGGAAAAGAGAACAACAACAACAAAAATCGGGAATAAAATTTTTATAAATAACATAAAAGGAAACAAGAATGCAGCAGCAGCAAGAGAGAATGAGAATTCTTTTCAAATAATGAATGCATTTTCTTATTGGGAGTTTAGAGGCCGTTATTACATTATGAGAAACACATCATTATAACAGGACAAGAGTATGATGGCACGCTCTCGCTCTTTTCCTGTTGTTACGGGGGATACATTCACGTACTCTCTGTATGTGTGTGGTGTGTGTGCATGTGATTTGTTTTGTTAAAACCGGCTTTTTATTGTTTTGCCTCCTTGTATTTTGTTTGGGAGCCATGAAGAGAAGAGAGTGTGCTGTGTGTATGTGTTGAGAGAGTACTATGCAACTCTATGGAGAAAGTGAGTTGTTCATAGAGTTGCTGCATTTTACCATCAGTTGTTGTGCTTCAGTTTAGTTTGGTTAGCGTACGGAAACGGTTGTTCAAAGCGGATACGGAATAGACAGACACAGCACAACAGTGTTATAAAGGAAACAAAAAACACACAGCATATAAAAGAAGAACAAGAAAATGTTAAGACAAATTTTGTGAATAATAAAAGAAAATATAAATTCTCGAATGGAATAAAAAAGAAACTGAAATTTTAAAGGAATTTGTTTAAGTAAAAAAAAAAAATAAAACCCTTTATTGTTCTGAGTGAACCCATAAAACAAATTAAATGCACCAGAAAAGGTGCTTAAAGATAATAACCAAAAACCCATAACAATAAATGTTTTGTGTCTGTGTGTGTACGTGAGCATAAAATTAATGCCGCCATTTGGCTGGGTGTTGATAATGTTTCGATGTGTCGACGACGATTGTTGTTTGATTAACAATTTACGTTTACTTTGAAGTTAAACTGCCAAACGTGATAGAACCTTAGATAGATGGAAAGAGGTGAAAAAGGAAAAATAAACATAAAAACTAGTGTGTTAAGATAAAAAACCAAAGAACACCCAGACTCGGAATGCATGAGGGAACAAATTCTTCTATCTACCTTTGAGTTGTTGCTGTTGGTTTTTTTATAACTATCCAAATATCAATTAATATTAAGTGAAAACAAATAACACAACATATCACCATCAGTGATGTTTGTTGTTGGTGCTGTTCTTATTGTGCATTTAAACGTGTGTGTGCATGCTAGTTGTTTAACCAAAGTAAACTGAAAACCCATGCATGAATGCATTTGACAATCATCCATTGCCATAAATGAACTCCTCACACATTACATAGGAGTAGACAGACATACAGTTCTTATTACTTCATGGACATTTTGATGGAGTTCGGACCAATATACAAATTAACTGAATAACAAGAAAAACAACAACAAGGAAAAATAACATCCCAACCAAACTCATTTGCCGCCCAAAGTATTTGTTGTAATACACGTTTCGTTTAATATTCGTGTGTTTTTATGCCTGTGATTTATAACACCAAGAACCAGCCAGCCATCGAGACAGACAAACAATCTGCGCACTGCATTTTGGATACAATAACAAAAACAACAGCCGCTAAAACCAAAGACCCAGACAAGAACCATTTCTCCCTACTAAATCTTCCAACAGTCCACACTTTGATTTACCTGCCAAGAAGCAAATGTTTTTTTTTGTTTTCTGTTATAAATCAACAAAGTCTTCCTTGCCCTCGAATGCCTTACCAGCAACAATAACAAAAACAACAACGACAAAAAACACATTGGCCAAATATTGAAAGAGAACACACAGCGTCCTTCTCATCTCACCGTAATCATCATCATTATTTTACCGTTTGTGTTGTGCTCAAATAAATCACAGACTCTTTAAAAGCAAAGAGTGAACGAGAGAGAAAGAGAAAAACGACAACTTCAGAGAATACTTAAGAAATCATTAAAACAAATACAATAACAATAATAGTTAAAGCAAAGTCTTGCCAAAAAATAACAAAAAACAAGGAAAAATAAACGGAAAAATGAAAAGATTTTTATAAAATAGAAAAAAAGGACAAACATTTGCTTTTTATTCATTCACTCGACTCACTTAGACAGTTTTTGTCCGACTGTTGTCAGTCATCAATTAACTAATTGGATACTTGAAAACGAGAAAGGCTAGAGAGGAGAGAGCTGCAGTAGTAGAAGAAGACGAAGTAGTCTTATCATCACATTTCATCATCATGGATCTCATCAACATAGTAAAGGATTTAAAGTTATTAACTGTCTTGTTAATTATTTGCAGTAAACAAGGTAAGTGGTTGTAGAACAAACAATAGGGAAAGAATTTTTATGTATATAAAAATAACAATCGAACGAAAAATGAAATTTTTTCGAAATTTTTAAGATAATTTTTTAAATTAAAAATCATCATTTTGTTGGAATAGTGTTGTTTTAGAAATAAATTATGAAAAATGATCTGAAATTGTGGCGTTATAGGAAAATTGTTATGTAGCCACGATAAGAATGAGAGTAGATTTGCAATTTATAAAAAAATTTAAAAAATATTCATCGAGGATGACCTTTCATTCAGAGGAATTCATTGGAGATGATTTTTTTTAATGACTTGCTCTATGGATATGAATATTCATCCACAGATGTTGTTCAAAGAAGTCCTTTATTCAGAAAAGTTCATGGCAGTTGATTTTTCTTTAATGAGATGTTCATCGGAGATGACATTTCATTCAGAGATGGTTATCAGAAAAGAAGTTATCAGTGAAGTTTATCGGAGATGATTTTTTATCGGATATAAAAATTAGATATTTTTCTAAATGTTTAGTTTAGTATATATTGGGGAGATTGAAGTTTTTATAATGTAAAATTATATTTTGGGAAATTAAAACAACACTGGAAGGACCTAAAATCAATAAGAGGTCAAAGATGATATTTCATTCAGAAAATTGCATTGGATATGATTTTTTATTAACTTACTCATCGGATATGACCTTTTTCCATATATGATAGAAGAAGACCTTTCATTCAGAAAAGTTCATTGGAGTTGATTTTTTCTTTAACGAGATGTTCAGCGGTGATGACATTTCATTCAGAGATGTTTTTCGGAGAAGACCTTTTACTCGCTGAAGATTATCGTATTTGATTTTTTATCGTATAAAAATATGATATATTCTCTAAATGTTTAGTTAATCAAATATTGGGGAAATTCAAGTAACATCGAAGGACCAAAAATTAATAAGAGAAATATTCAACTAATAATGGACCAAATGAGAAACAAAGAATAGAGATATTTCAACTGTGGTCTTTTAGAAAGAATTTTTGAACCGATTGGGGAATGAAGTATTAAGAAAAATGAAGCTAGTTCGGATTTTATTAAAAAATAAAAAAAAATTTAATTTTTTTCTTTATCACATAATGGGTAACACTAAACGCTTCTATCCGAAATACGGATTGAGAAATAAAAAGAGATCAATTTTGACTTCTAGAGAAAATTGTATCGCTAATCTAACCTAAATCTAACCTGTGTTGAAATGTTCTCCAAGAAATTAAAATTTTGGGTACATTTTTAGGAAACGGTAATGATACTTTCTTTAAAGAGGTTCGTAACAATGAAAATTTCTGTAGGAACTCATCTGAATTATAGAAGTCTTCATCGAAGGTGGTTTTCTAATAGACAATAATTAGTAACTGATTTTCATATACCCTCCTCCATAAGGCGGAGTGAGTATTAAATTTGTAATTCCACTCGCAGCACCTTCAAATAATCGTCGCAGTCCCCATAATGTATAATTATAGTAGATCAATTAAAAAAATCGAAGTCTGGATCACGATAGACATATTCAAGACTTAATATTGAGCTCTGGAAATTTGCACAGATATTGTTAGTCCTTCTGGGATGTTTGATATTGCTGATGGGATATATCAATCTACGCTTTGGTATAGCCCTCATATAATGTCCCTCCTTAATAGCCATTCCCCTTTTCGTAATAAATATTTTTTCGGGGCATAGTTTTAAGGATTTTGCCTGATGCACTTATATTTAAGAATGCATGTAGTGTACACAACATGCTGTTGCACTATATTGTTAAGATTCAAAGAAGGGTGGTACATACATAAGCATGTTTATTATACAATGATGTTAGGTTTCAGTTCTTTACCCTGATATGTAATTAAAGTTTTGATTAAATAAAATGGCCTAGCCAAAAAAGAAAAGAGTTCCCCTCAATATAACCGCATATGTTGGGCAGGTTATTTAAGCGAATTTGCTGTTTAAGGTACTCATGGTATAGAAAATCTACATTCCAAAAAATATCAAAGCGCTTCGAGGTAACTCCCCCACCCCTATAACGGTAACCTCCACAATATGGTATTTTTTGACATTTTGAGCACTGACTTGGCTATAATTTGGTATTTTGGGTTTTAATTGGGCCGCAACTATGTCTACCAAAAACTGTCCAAAATCTCAGTACCAAATATTTTTATTATTGGTGCCCGTTTTGGTATAGCTTCTAGCATATTCTTCAACTGTCTCGCCTAATTCAAAACTTCAACTTTTACTATACAATGTATTTTCTTACAGGAAATTTAATCTATAATTAATTTTCTTGCAAAAAATTTAATCTGTGTTGAAATTTCATTTGAAACAAATCCATTTTCTTTTATAAAACAAATTAATTTGGATATTTGTTTGCAATTTAATTTCTTTGCCAAATAAATTCTCTTTGTTACCTTTCTCTATCGTAGTTATTCCTTTTTGTCTATTTGTTGTGTTGTGTTGCCAACATCACAAAAGACCACAACAATATATCCAAGCACTGAGTGTCCATTCTCTATGACAATAATAACAACAACAAAGAAAATCATCAAAAGGATTTGCTATACACACAAAGAGTGTAAACAAATACATACACATATCTACTCATAAACATTTGTCCTGGACCAGCAAACAATTTCAATTTACCCCCCTCTAGGCCACTTTCCATCGATATATTTCCGAATACAAACATTTAAGTACTTTTCCTATTTATTGATCTCGAAAAATCTCAAGAGGATATCTTTCTTACAAAGAAACAAACAATCGAACACACACACAAAACGAAGTTCCTTTACAAGATAGCAAATTTTATTCAATTTTCACATACACTCACACACACATACATACTCGAATACCTTCACTCACAATGCTTTGCCTAAAGAGTCTCCAAGAGATTTAAGTATACTTGTAAAACATTTGAATAAACTATGCCATGGCAATGACTATTGATGAATGCCAATTTTCGGGAGAGTTGATAAAGCTGATTTATGTCTTGTATTGAGGATGAGAGGGAGGTAGAAGGTGATGTGAAAGGGAATTTCTTGATAGAAAACTTTTGGGGATTAGCATAGTAGATGAATTCACACAAGAGATTTTCCATCCTAGAAAAAAAAATCATCCTGGATGAATTTTTCTGTATAGAAAAAATATAAATAACAAATGAACGCTTCTATTAAAGAAGTTGATGAACTTTCCTGATGTCAACTCTACGGAACATTTCAATTGAAGAAGTTATAACTAATTGATATATGAACCACTCGACCGATTAGAACATTGACCCCCTTATTTGTGTATTAATTATCCGGGCTAAGTAGATGTCAGGCCAATGTTATGGGTGAACACACACACTCTTATACATGTATGGCATTCTATGGCATCTCAATCATCATGCATCCGAGAAGACATACATGATTTTCCCATTGCATAGCTTAATGAGTTCCGACAAATAATGAATACTCAACGGCAAAAGGATTTGACATACATACAAAGATATGTATATTTTAAGCCGAAGGATCAAGGATATAATTACAAACATTCCTACTCACATTTGTCCTCCTCATACATTTCCATACAAATTACGACTATTTTATGGCAATTGCTGTTCGGTGTATCCTTCTTTTGTTTGTGGAGTTTTTGTTACAAATCATAACCTGAAGTACACACTTCGCAAGCGAACTAAGTACCTAGAGAGTCATATCCACAAAGATGCATACCGACCTGCTACCATTTAGCCCACGTACCACCATCATCATATTATTGTGGTAATTCATCCAGTCAGCCATATAGGAGGAATACAATTGAATATCAGCAACAACAACAATGCCACCAAACACATGGATGAATAGCTGCCGCATGGCTTCGGTTGTGGCTGGATGGCTAGGCAGTTACATCGAACGAAAAAAAAAACTTAAGCCGGCCACTTCAAGCAGATAATTTGCACTCAATGGTCGGCCAACGACTCCTGTAGACCATGAAAATGAAATTGTAACATTTTCCGCACACACACACATCGAGGGAAATCTAATACCTGGACAAACAACCACAACGAGAACAAGAAAAAAAACTAAACTGGTCACAAAACAATGACCACAAAATGAAAACATGCGTAAAACTACCGATGAAATGATGAGAATCCCAAGCAACAGCAAAACAAAAATGGTCCAATTATTAGTTGTTGTTGTTGCTCCTGTTTGTTGTTGTTGCAATATTCAACCAAGCGACTTACGTGGGCCAGTTGGACAACACTTATCTCCATTGTTTTTAAAAATTCTTTGAAGAGGCTGTGTCCGCTCTATTATCTCTCGGCCGCAATGTGTGTGTTCGTATGTGTGTATGCGAGCATGTTCGTGTGTGCTGATTTGCCAGGGATTTTAAAGATTCGCACAACAAATTTTTGACATCAAACTTGATGTGTCAGCGGCATTATCATCAAACCCTATTATTAGCATTCTCAAAACAGACCCCATCCCGCTCTTGTCCGTAAAACCAAAAAAAAATTCCCTGAAATTCTTTGTCTTTACTTAAAAAAGAGTACATTTGTGTGTTCATCGACTAGCTTATCGGCAAAGGAAATGACGAACCCAAATTCGCCATTTGCACAACTTAGGAATTGCGGATTCCTTTTTTTTTGTGTCGAAATAAAGAGGGATTGACAGAACCGATAATTATGATAATGATGATGACGGTAATGATGATGAACCCCATCGACACGAACATGAAACTATCGCAACACACGAAGATACGGATACACACACACACACACATCTTGAATATATACAGATGAAGTTAAAAGGAATTTTGCTGAGTTAGCGTAAAAATTCCTTTAAAAGAAGTTGGCATTTGAGATGAGAAGCCAAAGAGGAGGAGCGGCACACAAAATTGGGGAACAAATAAAAAATGAATAGAATAGAAAAATTCATCCCCGAATGAATATAAAAAAATATCACGATTGAATTTTTCTGAATATAAAAAAATCATTCCCGGATAAATTTTTCTGTATAGAAAAAAAATCATTCCCGGATAAATTTTTCTGTATAGACAAAAATTCATCCCCGGATGAAATTTTCTGTATAGAAAAAAGTTCATTTGAATTTTTCTGTATAGAAAAAAATTCATCCCCGGATGAATTTTTCTGTATAGAAAAAAATTTATCCCCGGATGAATTTTTCTGTATAGAAAAAAATCATCCCCGGATGAATTTTTCTGTATAGAAAAAAGTTCATCCCCGGATGAATTTTTCTGTATAGAAAAAAGTTCATCCCCGGATGAATTTTTCTGTATAGAAAAAAGTTCATCCCCGGATGAATTTTTCATCCATCCCCGGATGAATTTTTCTGTATAGAACAAAGTTCATCTCCGGATGAATTTTTCTGTATAGAAAAAAATTCATCTCCGGATGAATTTTTCTGTATAGAAAAAAAAATTCATCTCCGGATGAATTTTTCTGTATAGAAAAAAAAATTCATCTCCGGATGAATTTTTCTGTATAGAAAAAAAATTCATCTCCGGATGAATTTTTCTGTATAGAAAAAAAATTCATCTCCGGATGAATTTTTCTGTATAGAAAAAAAAATTATCCCCGGATGAATTTTTCTGTATAGAAAAAATTCATCCCATTCATTCATCCCCAGATGAATTTTTCTGTATAGAAAAAAACTCATACCCGGATGAATTTTTCTGTATAGAAAAAAATTCATCCCCGGATGAATTTTTCTGTATAGAAAAAAATTCATCCCCGGATGAATTTTTCTGTATAGAAAAAAATTCATCCCCGGATGAATTTTTCTGTATGGAAAAAAATCATCCCCGGATGAATTTTTCTATATAGAAAAAAAAATCATCCCCGGATGAATTTTTCTGTATAGAAAAAAAATCGTCCCCGGATGAATTTTTCTATATAGAAAAAAATTCATCCCCGGATCAAATTCATCGGATGAATTTTTCTGTATAGAAAGAATTCATCGGATGAATTTTTATGCATAGAAAAAATTCATCCGCGGATGAATGCATAGAAAAAATTCATCCCTGGATGAATTTCATCATGGATGAAATCATCCGGATGAATTTTTCTTTTCTCCCAAAATTCCCATACTTCTCTTTGATAATATTAAAAACGGGCTTTCGAACCCATGTGAGAATACAACAAGAGCAACAAAAAATCGCAACGCAATAATTCCATGTGAACTCCGCAGATTCGTGTTGTCTTGCTTGCTGACTGACTGCTTGGTTGGTTGGCTATATGTCCGTTTATCTGTCGTTCTGTCTATCCGACTGTCATTTAATAAGTTAGACCTTCGCTTCACATTGATGGTGGCGATGACGGTGATGATGATATTCGGTGGCGGCTACAAACGCAATACATGTTTTCTGGGTTTAGTTTTAATGAAAGTGTGGCCTGGTCCCTTTTGGCTGCTGCCATAGCCTGACTTGCCTCTCCGGCTGGATGGCTGGCTGCCTGGAACAAATGCTCTGATGCTGTTGATGGTTAATGGCAAAAATCGATTCTTCATGCATGAACAGTTCAATCTGTAGTTTTTTTTGCTGTTGTGTTGTTGTGATTTTTATTTAATGTTTTGCGTTCTCCATTGCGAGCAATGTGAAGCGTAGCGATATGTTCCGGTCCATGTTCTGGATAATATAGATTAAATGCCAAATAACTTAAGTTCGGTTATGTGTGTGTTTGGAATTAATATTAAAGTTGTAAGATTCATGAATAGTTTTGTTTTTCAAATTTGTTAGTTAGTTCCTATGGCTCGGAATGTGGGTTTTTGTGTTTCTCTGTTTTGTGCTTTTAATCAATGGCAACGGAGCTATCAGTCTGCCTGCCTGTTTACCTTTTGGCATAGCCCCGCCACTTTGTTTGGGGATGGTCGCCATGTAACGTGTGATTGCTCCATAAAATAATGATTTGTTCAGCACTATTATTTTTATCCGTAACCACACACACAGGCACACACGAGAAGACACACATAGGAACGTTCACACACATGTATGGAGACAGGCAAATATTGATTTCATTGTCCTTTTCTTGTGTTAAAATGTGGGGGATAGCTGAAGAGATAACGTTTATTTTCTTTTCCAAACCTGAATGTTATTTAATTTTTTGTTGTTTTTCTCCCTTCTCTCGTTATTCTAGTTTTTTGTTCCCTGGCCGAAACATCATCACGTTTCCTGACTTTGCCCCAGTCACAGTCAATTGCCGAAGGAGATACAGCTGATTTTAATTGCCATGCCACACCCACCCGTGGCCTAATCTATTCCTGGACATTGAATGGTAATTATCTGGAAAATTATCTCAATTATTTCCAAATTTCTTTTTGTTTTATTTTGTTTAATCACAATTCATATTCATGTTCATTTCTAGGCCAATTAATTCAAAATTCCAGCCGCATCTATCAAAACGGTTCCGATTTACATATTGAAGCGGTTAGCCGTGAATCGGATGCCGGTGATTATGTATGCATAGCCACTAATGTGGCAAGTGGAGCACGTCAGGCATCGCCACCGGCACGTTTGACTGTCATATGTAAGTAGCGAAATTTCGATATTTTGAACATCAAAATAAAAAAATCATAAAAAAAAACATAAATAATTTTTGAAAAATCCCATAAGAAAAAAGGCGTGGATTTTGAAAATATTTTTTTAAGGACTGGATAAGCGTGGATTTTTGAAATATTTTTTTCAAGGACTAGAATAGGCGTGGATTTTTAAAATAATTTTTTCCAAGGTTATAATAGGCGTCGATTAAAAAATAGGTTTTCCATACCCTACCACAAATGATTGCCATGACAAATTTTTGATGTGGCGAATTATTTTTTCCAAAAAAACATTTCTCCTCCTCACACTCTCCCATACATATGTATGAATGGTTGTGTGTGTATAGCATTGAATTTGCGACATTCTTAAAATTCATTTAGGTGTTTGTGCTGCTGCCTATTTGACATTCTCCAACACTCGAATGGTTGGGATGATAATATTCATGATGCATAATTTGTGTTCCTATTTTTTTCCCGACCTGGCAAACATTCAAATGTATGGGAGTGTGAATGCGTGATGAGTGTGTGTATTTGTATAGAATTGTGAAAAGCTTTTCATTCATTCATTCATGTTTTTTGGTTATCTTCTCCTGCCAATTTTATGTAAATTGGGTAACGAGAAATGCACACAAAAAAGGAACACAACAAATGAATGAATGGAAGGATGGATGGGTGGAGGTGAGGTCCTTTTTCTCGCTTTTTTTGGGAAAAATATTTTCACGTATTTTTCCCAACTTCACACTCAACTAATTGGTGGTAATGTTGTTATGGGGAAAGCTGTTGTCAGGTATTGTGGTATCCTAACTAACCTTAGACATGTTGAGCGGAATTGTTCATTTTTTTAATGAATTTTTTTGACAAATGCAAAATATGTTAGTGGAATATAAATGAAGAATGACAAGTGAGATAAACTGAGAGTGAGGAATGGGACACACATAAATAACCTAGGGCAAGGAATGGAAAAATAATTAAAATTTCCAAAGAAAAATAAATAAAATATAAAGAAAAATTCATCCGATAAAAAAGTCATCCGATGAATTTTTTTCTATAAAAAAAAATTCTTTAAAGAAAAATTCTTCCAATGGATTTTTTTTCTATAAAGAAAAATTAATCCGTTTTTTTCTATAGAGAAAAATGCATCCGATGTTTTTTTTATTGTATGATGAATTTGTGCTATAAAGAAAAATTCATCCGATGAAATTTTTTCCATAAAGAAAAAATTTTTTTCTATAAAGAAAAAGTCATCCGATGAATTTTTTTCTATAAAGAAAAATCCGATGAATTTTTTTCTATAAAGAAAAATTCATCCGATGAATTTTTTTCTATAAAGAAAAATTCATCCGATGAATTTTTTTCTATAAAGAAAAATTCATCCGATGAATTTTTTCTATAAAGAAAAAGTCATCCGTTGAATTTTTTTCCATAAAGAAAAAATCATCCGATGAATTTTTTTCCATAAAGAAAAATTCATCCGATGAATTTTTTTCAATAAAACAAATTCATCTGATGAATTTTTTTCAATAAAGAAAAATTCATCCGATGCATTTTTTTCTATAAAGAAAAATTCATTCGATGAATTTTTTTCTATAAAGAAAAATTCATCCGATGATTTTTTTCTATAAAGAAATTTTTTTTTCTAAAAAGAAAAATTCATCCGATGAATTTTTTTCTATAAAGAGAAATTCATCCGATGAATTGTTTTCTATAAAGAGAAATTCATCATATGAATTTTTTCTATAAAGAGAAATTCTTCCGATGAATTTTTTTCTATAAAGAAAAATTCATCCGATGATTTTTTTTCTATAAAGAAAAATTCATCTGATGAATTTTTTTCTGTAACGAAAATTCATCCAATGATTTTTTTCCTTTAAAGAAACATTCATTCGATGATTTTTTTCTATGCAGAAAAATTAATCCTAGGAAGGATTGGCTTGGGAGAGTCCTCTAACATTCCAGGTCTTCAACTTGATGATATCCCATCTATGGTATTTCATCTTTGAGGACATCTACCCTGTCATAGGTCTTTACAATCCCCACTACTAATTAATTTCTTCCTAAATACAACAACAACTTCAATGACAAAAAATTAATTAAATCAAATTGAATTCAATTAAATATTCATTGGCAATTGGAAGTAAAAATTAATTAAAAAAATGATCCCAACTTCGAAATTCCAGAATATTCCTTTAAATCATTTTAAATTCCCCCACAATTTAAAGGCAACCAATTTTTTGCAATGATTTGATTTTTTTTTGCTCCTGCTGCTGTTGTTGTTCCTGAAGTGGTAGCAACAACAACAACAACATCTCGTTATTCTCATCATCAACACGTCAACGTTAAGCAAATACCAAGAGGCAACCAACAACAGCAGGAGTAGTAGCAGTAGGCAAGCAAGGAATGGCAGTAGCTGTTGTTGTGTGGCAGTTGCATGGCAGGCAAATATAACGAACAAAAATAACAACAACAACATGAAAATTAAAATGTATGTTGCAGCACACATAAATACTAGGGCATATACAAATTCAACTAAGTACTTATATACATACATTAATGGATACATATATACACTCACACACATAACAACATACATATCACATTCATACGTTTATACGTAAGTGTACATTCGTGTTTGTGTGTGTGTCTATCCAGCCTAGCCCATTATAAGTGTTTGCATATACAAATTTTAAGTGGTTTTTGAGTTTGCATTTTGTATCCACTAGTGGGGTATCCTTAAGGATAATAAATGCAGTTACACTTATACTGCAACATACACACACACAAACACACCTCTACACATCGCCCACACAAATCCATATGCATATCATATTCATTTACCTAGGCAGACAAGTTGCTAGCTTGGTTACTTGCTGGATAGCTAGCTGGCTGGCTTGCAGCATTTTCAGGACCTCACCTCCCCTCTGCGCCCACCCTTCGCCATCACTCTCCCTAACTTGTTTACTCTTCTTGACTTCTTCCAACTCATTTCCAGTTAAAATAATAATAAAAAACCAACAACACAAAACATTGCAATACAAATGTCCTGAATATCAGCACCACGACCATATGAGCTCCGCATTTCTTGTTTTTTTTTTTTGGCTGAAGTGCCAGATGTGTACACTTGGAAAGCGAAAAAAAAAAACAAAATAAAACATGCTCTAGGGTTGTTGCTTGTTTTTTCTTCTCGTTTTTTCATTTTTTGCTGTTTAAGTAGTAATGCCATGTAATATTCATTAGAAGTCGAGGAGGATAGCAGGAGGGTAGTTTTTTAGAGTTAGGATTAGGATTAAATTAAATGGAATTTAAGTTAGGGAGATGGATTTTTAGGTTGTAGTTTTTAGAACAAAAAAAAAAAAAAAACTAAAGGAAAAGGATAATTAAGTAATTGTTGGATTTTCGAAATTAAGGGCAATTTTTAATAAAAGCAAGATAAGGGTATCGGAATAATTGTAGGATTTGAGGATTTACAAATAGGTATTTTTGAGGCAATATATGTTAGGAGTTTGATATCGAAACCTTTCTAATTATCTTGTATAGAGTCAAGATAAGGAATGTCTAGATATTTCAGCTATTTTTCAAATAGGCCCAATTTTTCAAATAGGCCCAATTTTTCAAAAGAGGATATCCGGGGTATTCCTATGAGTTCATAAACGTTAAAAGACAGACAATTTCTATAAGAAGGTCTTGTAGTGATCCCAGGGTTTTCTTGAGGTAATCATTTAAGCTTGTATAGGGACATTTCTCAACTTCTTCGTCGGAAAATTCTAGGAGTATTTAATATGATCTTCATGGTTTTTATGGGGACATTTACCATCACATTTACATTTACTAGTCCTCCTTTTCCCTAAGGAGTCCCACCAGATATTCTATTAAAATATTTCTCCTGGCTTCAATAGGAAGACTTCCACGTCCGTCTATGACGAGAGAACGAGTCGTCTAACACTCCAAGAATTCAAATATTGCCCGACTTCTTAAACAATTTTCAGAAGATTTTTTTAATTTTGTTCCCAAAATAACTTTTAGGTCTTTAACAAGAAGCTCTTTCTTTATAGCTTCAATAGAAAGGCCTATCGGAACTTCTATAAGATTTCCTTCATGGATTCTTGAAGAAATTATTCCTGATCTTTAAATTTATATTTCTGCTGGTATTTTATTAGAATCCCTTTTTGGCCATTTATAATAAGGGTGCTATTTTTAAAATTTCATGTCTTCAAATATTGTCCGAAATCTTACCTTCTTGGTCTTCTAAAATTGGTCCAAAGTAGGACATATAATAGGACTTTCCAAGACTTTCATAACTTGAACTTCATAGGCGTTCTTTTTCTGGATTTTCAAAAAACCTTTCGGTTCTTCCCATAACAATACCTACCTGATTCTCTATAAATTCCTTCCTAATCTTTTATAAGATGACCTTCGCAGATTAGGAGATCTCTTCGAATAGTGTGTAAGATAATTCTTTCATGAGCCTCCACTTGACATTTTTTTTAACCGGTATCCTTGGGTCTTCTCTAAGAAATTCTCAAGAAACCTTCTTAGGTTCTCTCTAGGGAAAGATCTCTTCTCTATGATTACTCTTCCTGAATAACTTTTCAAAAAGAATCATGGGACCTTTTCTAAAAAATCTCAAAGAGTCCTTCTAGGGTTCTTTCACTAAGATTAGGTTTGTTTATTCTCTTGAAAAGACATATGTAAGATTTTTTATAAAATGATGCCTTCATGAGTTTCTGCCTGAATAATTTTTCTTGTTTTTTTTTTAAATCATCGTAAAATACCACTCTAACTTTTTGTAAAATATCTTTAAAAATCTCGCTTATTTACTACTTCTATAGGAAGAGCTTCTAGAGTCTTTTATGAACATAGATATTCTATAAAAAAAATCCTGCAAATGTTTTATTAAAAAAAAAACATTTATCTTTAAAAACCATTTTTACCTTCTTCCTTCCATTTTATTACCTATGATCTTCATTAAAATTGATATTTTATCTCTAGTAAAATGCGCAGTTTATATGTCTACCGACTTTTCTTATAAAATTAATTTAAATTACGAGGAATATGGGTTAAATCAATTTACATTCTAGTATAAGGTTTTGAACTTTTCTGCCTAAAAGTATGCACCAAACCTTTGTTTATAAATTTATTTTAATTTCTTATGAATATCCTAAAAAATGCATTCAAATATTAATATGAAAATTAATCCTAGAACTTTACTGCCTAAAAATATGCACCAAATATTTGTTTTTTAAATTTATTTTAAATTCATTTCTGATTGTGTTTCAATATCCTATATAAAATGCCTTCAAATATTAATAAGTTTTTGGTCTCTCTTAAGAATGTGCCTTAAGCTCCTTTGTATTTTGGTTTTGGCTTTTTGCTGCCTAAATGTAGGCATCAATATGACTTTAAATTTATGTTAAAGTCCCTTAAGATTTCATGGCGAAATTGCCTTAGAATGTTTTTTAAAAATAAATATTTTATCTCCTTAAAGAATGTGCAAAAACCTCCTTTGACATTGGGGCCTAAAAGTATGCACCAAATGTCGTTATTTAATTTGTTTAAATCCCTTTGGACGTTTTTTTTTTTGAAAATATCTTCTAAAATTCTTCCTTAAAATAAATAATTGATTTCCATTAAAATGTTATTTTTAAGTCATTTACCTTTCGTCTATAAGGTCTTCGACATTCGCTGCCTAAAAGTATGTACCTGTTATCTCTTTCTCTCTAATTGATTGCCTAATAAAACCATTTCTATAATTGATTGCCCAATAAAACGGCTTTCAAAGCTTCTATTAATTAAATATCGAATCTAATTTAAGCATGTGCAAAAATCTCCTTTCACGTTATTGCCTAAAAGTATGCATCAAACATAGTTTTTTTTTAAATCCTTTTAGATTTCTTTTAAGAATACCTTAAAAAATTGCTCTAAAATTTTGCTTAAAAATAAATAATTAATATCCATTAAGAATTTGCATTTAAGTCCTTTACTTTTAGATTATAAGACTTTTAACCTTTGCTGCCTAAAAGTATGCATCTGTTATCCCTTGCTCTCTCTCTCTCTCTCTCTCTCACTAATTGATTACCATTTCCTCTGCTAATTGTTATCTATCTGCACAGAGTAATCAATCACATTAATTATTTACTACTTGGCCGGGATAAATGTCTTCTCGACAAAATATTAAATATTAACAAATTAACAGTGTGTATTGTTGTGTTGAAGAACCTCCCCTCTCCCCCTCTTACTTCATCTGGCACTCTATCTAACAATGTCATTATAGAGAGCTCATAATGCCTGGGAATACTACCTATCATGTCGTTGTTGTTGCTGTTCTTGTTGTTTGGCAGTTGACTCTTGTTGGTGTGGCGTGAAGAGCACTTATAAAATAACTCATACCCTGCTCCTACAAACATAATAATAACAGCACCACCTCCCTGCCTTCCTCCCTCCCTCACACCGCTGCCTTAATTGCTGTACACAACAAGGCAGGCGGCACGGCACGTACATTGACAACAAATTACGACGCAACAAAATATTTTTCAACACCCCAATTTAAATAAATTTTGTAAGGATCGTTGAGGAGAAGATGAGGAAAAAGGGGAGAGAGTTAGAAAGGCAAGCATGGAAGACAGGCAGAAAGGCTGGATGCCTGTTAGACTATTAAACAACAAGCCAAGAAACCAGCTTGTAAATTATTCCTCATTATGGACTTGATGATGACGAGGACGATGATGATTTTGGGTTTCTGATCTTCAAGTTGTTGTTGTTGCTAAAAAATACAGTGACATTATGTCAAAAATTTATTTTATGAAAATTACAAAACTACCAGCCAGGCAAACATTGTTTAGTTAAGTCAACAACAACAGCAAGAACAACACCACGAACAAGGACATCACTTTGAGCATATTAAGTGGCCTTATATCCTTTGCTTGACTTCCTGCCTGGCAGTGGTTATGATGAGTGGTATTTGTTGTTATCCTTTCGGGTTAATAGTACACAAAATTAAGTTATTATGCTGAGGAGTAGTAGCAGCAGGACACAACTCACACGAACGCGTAATGCGACGACCTACTACCCTTAAAACTGAAAAATTGAATTTTTTTGAAACATATTTTTTGAGGAGAGTGTGATTGAGGAGTGTGTGTGTGATGTATTTTGTATGCGTGACATTTGCCTTGTCATTTTGGCTTGTAAAGCATAATTCCCAAGAATTAGTGACGTATTTTTTTGTTGTTCTTCGGCTGGTGCTTCATTAATCCGTTGATGAATCACTTAAACGTTTTGAAAAGATTTGAGGAGATTTGCTGATTTTTTTCTTGGGTGCCCAAAAGGCAAAAGGGAAATGATGTCATGTGGCATATGAGATGCTTAAAATGTCCCCAAAAAACTGAAATGATTTCTATTAAGTTGTTATGCTGGAGGGGGTTGGAACTGGAGCCTTTGGTCACCATTCTAAGTTCCCTTTCTTTTTTTCCTTAGAAAAATCATCAGCAAGGAAAAATGTAATAATTATCCTTAGCCCCCACCCCTTTGCCATGCAATAAAACTGTTGTTGTGGAAAAAGTCCTTCAATTGTTTAAATGTGTCTACAGCAACAACAACAACGGAGATGATGATATCAACAGCCAAGCTTGGCAAACACAGAAGAGTATGTATGTGGACCATTATCCAGCCACCCACAGTGGCAGTAATAACAGAAGCATCAGCAGCAGCAGTAACAAACATCCTGGCTTGGCTGACGGTCTGTCGTAATGATATTGTCGAGGGAGTCATAGATTTAATGTTTTCAGCTTTGCTCATAAAATTTTATGTGTTTTTTTCTTTGCTGTTGTTTTCCCAAAAAATGGAATTGTTTCAGCTTGAGGAGTAACGGCGGAGAGTGGTTGTTATTTTCCTAAAGCCAAGGGGAGAGTCTTGGGTGTTGACTATTACCAGGATATGACGTTTGTTGCTAAGCAGTTCACAGTAAAAACAAAACTTGTTATGACCATAAAACGACGACAACAACAACAGAACAACATCAGCTCCTGCTGGCTCCCAATGTTTAGCCAAATGTTGTCGTTGTTGTTCGTGCTGTTGTTGTTTTCTAGTTTATTTTAAATGTTTGTTGGGTATTTTTCAAATTCAATTCATCCTTTCTTTACTGAAGTCAAAATGGGGATAAAGGCAGCAAGAACAACAGTAAGGCTGCCAGACAGCTTGCTAGCCAGTCAGCCAGCCAGCCAGCCAAGCAACTGTAAACAATCAGTGAGCCAAAAAATATATACACACACACATACACACTCTCTCATACCACATTGGGTTGTTCATTCATTCATACATTTTGGTTGTTTGCCATGAATGAGAAGAGATTTTTTTCCTCAGTTAGTCTAAAATAAAATATTAGAGGGGGTGGTATGGAAGTTAGGGGAAATTTTGAAAAAATATGGAATTGAAAAAGAATTAAAAATTCATTGAAAATCTTTAAAGGTCGAATTAAGACCAATTTTAATAAATTTTAAAAGGAATGGGAAGCGAAATAATATTTAAAAAAAATTAAATTTAAAATAAAATAAAAGAAATTAAAGATCCGTATCAGAAAATATATTTAAAAAAATTAAAACAAAAATTGAAAATTTTTTGACAATTCATTACGAATTTTTATGAAACAGAAGTCCTGGGAATATCTATACGAAGAAACAAAAGAGAATTGATGAGGATCAGTGCCGGTATCCAACTGTGCAGTATCTAACTGTGCAGCGAAAATTAATATTCTGAAAAAGATCGTGGCATTGCAAGAAATGAGGTCCTCGAAAACCACAACACACGCACTGATAATTTCTTAATCTTCAATATTTTTGAGAAGACATTTACCTTGCAAAGTACTAATTATTAATGTGATTAATCTTTAGATAGATAACAATTAGAAGAAAACGCGTAATCAATTAGTGAGAGAGAAATGTATACTTGGTGCATACATTTAGGCTGCTAAGGCTAATAGCCTTGTACTTTAAAGGCAAATGATAGTTCAGGCTCATGATACTCCCTAATTTATATTTAGAATTTCTATGAGATTATTTGCAGCAGCAGCAGTATGGCTTAAATATTTCTTTATTTAAAAATAAAAGAAAGAATATGCTGACGCCTAAAAGTATGCATCACTCATATTTAATACAACCACAATAACATATACATTATCACGAATAATCTATAGCTTTAGTCCATGGAAATAATACAGTAAAGTGATATCTACATTATCCTGTTTTTAAACCAATCTATTAAAAATACTCTTATAATAAATTTTAGTGCCTTAAAGTATGCATCACTCGCACTAAAAATAATGGCTCATGCTCATGATACTCCCTATTTTATATTTCGAGTTCTTGTATGATTATTCGAAGCAGCGGCACTATGGCTTATATATTTTTTATTTAAAAATACTAGAAAAAAACTGACGCCTAAATGTATGCATCACTCATGTTAAATACAATTCAGATTCATAGTAGTATAGTAGTATACAGGATGACGAATAATCAATAGCTTTAGTTCTAGACAATAATACGTAATCCCCAAAATTCGTTTGGGTCAAACACCTATCACCTTCTTACAAGAGAAATATTTTAGGAGCCACAATGTTTAGGAGGCAGAATTTGTACGCTTTTTTAATAAAATTAATTTAAATTCAAAAATGGATCTGTTATAATTAATTTGAACAGAAAAAATCGAAATTATATAATGAACAATTATTTAATGAACAAATTAATTAATGAACAATTTATTATTTCCTTATAATTTGTAAAAAGGGATTCATTAGACTTTCATGATCTAAAACTTCTCTTGCAGCTAAGTATAAAATTTCTCTGACAAATTCTCTTGAAATAATATAACCCCCAAAACTATGCACCATTTTAGGACGAGAATTTATTAAGTCCATATAATTTTTAATTTAAGTATTAATTCGACATTCAATATGACATGATAGAAAACATTCGTCTGCTTGAGTGGACAATTACTTTGAAAAAATCGGACGAAACCTCTAAATGTATGCACCATGATTTGAAAAACTATTCATTACTTCCGTATGATTTTTATCTCTGTAGTTAAATGATATATAAAATCACCCAAAATATTTAATTTTTCTGAGTAGAAAATTTCATTGAAAAATCTTCCTAAAATATTTGTTTCCCCAAATTCCCTCCCTTACCCTCGTTTCATTTATAAACTCTGAAATAAATGCATTTTTTTCTACGGCCCAGCATAACAGAATAGACACTGTATTATTTTTTATGGAGCTCTGGAAGTTGGGTTCTTTTTTTAATATTATTAAAAAAATAAAACTTCTAACTCCCTATTATTCTGTTGGCAGGATTTTTGTGTTAGGTTGCGACCATTGCGTTCGTCATAGTCATCATCAGCATCCTCATGGTGATGGTGACGAGTGGAGGACGAAAGAAATAAAAAAACAACTCCCAACGACCAACTTCATAACATACTCGCACTTGTTTCCGCAACAATGGTCATATTCAATGGCTGAAGAGACACTTGAAAAAAAGTTATATATTTGTAAATATTGAAATATGCCAAACAAATTGAACAAAACATTTTAATTGTTTTGAATTTTTTATATTTATTTTGCATTTTGAAAAAAAAAAATTGAAAAAATGAATAAAATCATTGTGTAGACATGGTTGACTTGGGGCTTGGGGTTAGATATGAAATTCAAATTCAGGAATTTAAAGAACAAATAAAACATATGGTTTACAAATAGGTTGCAGTTGTGATGACTAAATTAAAAAATGGTGCATATTTTTAGGCTATTTAAATTTGGTTAATATGAAAATTATTGAAAATATATATTTTTTATAACAAATTTATTATAAGATGTATAATAATTGAATAAATTGTTTTTATTTACAAAAGTGGTTATTTGCCTATGTTTGGTGCATACTTTTAGGCAAATATTTATTTTTAATATTTGATTTCAGCTGTTCACTAAAAATCTTTGATAAAAAACCTTTTTAATTTTTTCTTTCAGATTTTTTTAAAAAAAACTTTTCTAATTTATAGTGCAATTCTATTACTTCCTTTGACCTCCACTTTAACCTTAAATTGAATTTAATTCTTTTTTCGTTTTGCTGTTTTGCTCATTTCACATAAATTTTCCAGCATGTCTGCATACATTTCCATCTCTGAACTATTTTCATGTTTACGTTACATTTATATTTCCATTTTTTTGCCCTGCAATTTTTCGTTCAGGAATATTTTTTCTGTGTTCCACAAGAGCCAGAAGTGAAATACCATATCCTCCATGTCCGCAGTGAAGTGAATGTGTGTGTGTGTGCGAATGTGTGCTTGTGTTTCAGAATGTTTTTGTTCGAATGTAGCCACCATAGTTAGAATAGAAGAATAATAACTTGGTCCTTTCCAGGCAGACAGTATAATAATATCGACATACATAGAGTGAACGAATGTGCAGTGTTATGTCTGTGTGTGTGTGTATGAGTGCGATTGTATGTTTGTTATTGAATGTCTGGTTGGCTGTCTGCCCGATTCCTTAGGTATATAGGATGTGTTTTATTTTTTTTCACTCTCTGTGCGGGAACAGGGGGCCGCGAAAGTATTTGGAGGATATTTTTAAAATGTGTTTTTTTTTCTTTTAGGAATTGAAAAAATGGATAATTTATGTGGATAAAATATTTTCCACACTATGACTGGATAATATATAAAAAAACTTTATCAACGTTATGTGGATAATATTTAAATTGTATCCATGTTATGTTTTTAAGTGTAAATCATTATTCACTTTATCCACGTCATGCAGATAAAAAATCCATATCCACCATATGTGGATAAAGAAAAAAGTTTATCCACGTTGTGTGAATAACATAAAAAGCTTATCCAAGTCATGTTGATAATGAAAACAATTATCCATATTATATGGATAATCCAAATCCCTTCATCGTGTGGATAACGTAAAAACCTTATCCTAGTCAAGTGGATAACGGAAAGGCCTTATCCACTTTATTCGGATACGGTAAAAAATTTATCCACGTTATGTAGATCCACGACATACGGATAAGCCAAAAATCCTTACCCACATTCATGTGGATAACGTAAATGTCTTATCGACGTTATTCGGATAAATTAAAAATTTTATCCACGTCATTTAGATAAAAAATAGTTAATCTCTGAATGCGGATAATATAAAATTTTATTAATTTCTTTGATTTTTTTTAATTTTATCCAGACAGTTTTTCTACATGTATAAGCCAAACGGATAATACAAAATATACCATCCAGCCTTTTGATTATTACTATTTTTTTAATTTTATCCAATTTTTTTTTCAAATTCATCCGTTTAATTTCATTGCACCCTGTCTCTGGAGGGAAGCTATGTTTGAAATTCCCATATTTTCTGTTGTTGTTTCCTTGTTTTTATTTATGTTTTTGTTTTTTTTTTTTTATTATTTTATTCGCATATCCATTGCATATTTTTCTCTCATAAAGTTCGTGGTGGTGTTGTTGTTTTCATGGATTTTTATTATTTTTGTTTTGTTGTTGCTGTTTCTGTTCTATGACTACAACTCAGCTGAGCTTTTTGGCTGATGACTAGGTCTGGTGTTTCTTCGTTCGTTCTGTCTGATTTTTTTTTAATATTTTTTGCAATTCCATTTGGAATGAATGAAGCTGCGGTGGCTGGCTGGCTGACTGACTCGCCGTATGATGGGATTCTAGCCAGCCACATATGTTTGTGTGTCTGTACGTTTGTGCGTCTGCATTCGTTTCTAAATGAGTCGAGAGTTCAGTTCAGTTGAATTGAACAGAATAGAGCAGAGCAGAACACAGAACCGAATGGAACTGAGTTGAAGTTTTGCTACGGTTCGTTAGGTTTTGGTTATGTCAGGATATGATGATGATGATGTTTGTTTGTTGGTTTGCTTGGTTGTGCTACGTTGTTGTTGTCTAGAGAGTGTTATGGCTGCACAATGCCATAAATGAAGATGGGGTTGCCTGGCAGAGTGGGTGGCTGGTTTGGGTTGCATGATATCCAACCAGCCAGCCTGCCTGCCAACCATCCAGCTAAGCAAAGTGGTTGATAATGTTTAACCAGTCTGTGTGTAACAAACACCAATAACAACAAAAACAAAAACAGGAGCAGCAGCAGGATGACAACTACCCTTATACACACACTCGCTGAAATGATAGACTGTAACTTTAACATTGACTTGTATTCTTCTGCTTCTTCCTGCACACAACTAAACAGCATAGGTGAGACTGTCCGTATGCTTGCATACATGCGTGTGTGTGCATGTGGAAGAGAGTTTGTGTTTTGTTGTGTGTATTTTTGCAAAACTCAATGATGTTGTCTTCGTATATTTCATTGTCGCTGATGTTGTCGTTGTTGCTGTTGTTGTCTCATCATATCTCTATGACTTCGTTTTTTTCGGTGGCGTTGATTGTCTATCCAGCTTAAGGGGCTTTTGTGTCATAGCTCTATTTTGTTGTTGTTGTTTGTTTCACTGAATGGCATTGGGTGGCTGATGATGTCGTTGTTGCTCTCCTCTCTTCGCCTGCCTGCGTGTGTGTATAAATGTGTGTAGTTGCATTACGGGTAGAGAGAGAGTGCACAAGGAAAGAGTCAGAGGAGAGCGTTAAAGAGTCCGTAAACATTTAATTCCTTGCAAAAAGATTTTAATGATAATTTGTGTGTTGAAAATTGTCATTGAAATCAAATATGAAATTGTAACGAACGAAGGAACAAAAAAAAAAAAAAAAGAAAGGAAAAAATAAAAAAAAAACTGTAGAGTACCCAATGAGACTAAAAGAAAAGGCAAGGGATTACATTAGCGTATTAATAGATTGCTATCATCAGACACAAAAGGGGAAGCAGCCAAAGAGAGATGGAGAGAGAGAGAGAGAGAGAGAGACGAGAATTGGAAGTAGTGTATCAGTTTTAATGATTTGAAATTAAATCTGAATGAAATTGTAATGAAAACGCAACTAATCTGCCGAAAAGAGGTTGTAGACAATGTCTAGTAACTCTTTTAGGAATTAACTTTAAATTATTTTTGGAGGGAAATTTGTAAAGGTATCGAAACATTTGTGTAATGAATAGCAACTATAGAAGTGGTTGGGGTGTGATGCATAATTTTAGGAGTTAATAGAATTGATATTAATTAATGTAATTAATTAGAAACAAATTAATTATTTTTAATGTTTTGCCTACCGGAAATTTGGTCTATTAAATTATTTTTAATTATTAATTTTTAATTAACTGGTGCATAATTTTAGGCATTAATTTTCATATGTTTGTAAATATTGCTTATATTGAATTATGAAGTAATTGCTTTCAATTTGAAGGTGCATATTTGTTATGTTCACAAATAAATGAACGTATCTTAAGAGATTATTTTATCTTTGCTGAATTTAGTGGTGCATAATTTTAGGAGTTACTCGCATAAATGAATATATGCAGTCAATATTGAAATTTGGACCGATTATTCGATTCGGATGTCAATACTTAAATTAATTAAACCTTGTAGCTACTATATTTCGCTTCGGAGGCCCATATATAATTTGGCTAGAGATATATGGACACATACAATGTATTAGAATTGTTTATGCTTAATTTATTGATGCATATGTTTGGGAGTTAATTGCATGATTTACAAATTTACTATTCGAGTAGGTACTGGATATTTTCAGTTCAGAGGTCCTCAACGATTTTGATTATTATGTTGTGTGGTGCATACATTCAGGCGCGCTTTCATTTCGAATTCTCAGCCATCCTTTTGGTATGAATAAATAAAGTTAATATATGAGTAATAGAAATGGATGAATTATTCGATATGGAGGCTCATATGAATCTGTTTCGGATATCGAGAGTACCAGATGATCGTTCGTGTGAGAACTAAAAGTGGTTCTTTGTTCCTAAGTTATTCCTCCGAAGTTGTCTGTATATAGAATACATTCCAAAGGTATTCTAGAGAGCTTCTAATAGTCGCCCGATCATCCTGAGTTATTCTTATGAAGTCTTCTGCGGGTAGAATATATTTTAAAGGCATTGTAAAAAGTTTCTAACATTCGCTTGACCGTCCCGAGTTGTCATCTACCGATTTGCTAAACATTGTAGATGCCTTCCTAGAATAGATTTGGTCTCTTTCAACTCGATGGAGATTTTGCGCGATTTTTAATTCGATGGAAATTTTGCGCGATGATAGACAGAAAATAGAATAATATAAAAATAGTTTTCATTTTGGATTCTTAAAACCAAGTGAGGTCGCTTCCATCCGACCAAATATAAGTACTTTTGGTCTAGTTTTAAATTGTATTAAATAACCATATGTGATGCATAGTTTTAGGCGTAAAATCTCATAGCACTGATTTTACTACAGATTTGGAAAGTTTATTAATCGTTTCTTGCCGTAACATTTTACTAGCATTAATTTAATAATTTTTTTTTGAAATAGCAGCGATGGATCATATCTTGTTTAAACCGTAGTGTGGTGCATGCTTTTAGGCGTGAAACCTTCTATCCATATTTCGCCCATTTTTTTCGAAGTTTAAATGATTTTATTAAAGTTTTTTAGTTATTCCAGACAACAAATATAAATTCTAAATCCCCTTTTCTCCCTTAATCCCCCTCAGCCCCCTTTTTAATATATTCCATTTACCTTTAACTAACTTTCATTTAAAGTCACAGAAATTATTGATTACATTTTAAAGATATGTAAGGGATTTGTTGGCATAAATGCCTATAAATTATCACTGCCTTCTCATGGCACCATTTCCCCCTTTGTTTCATGTTGGAGTGGAGACAGGCAGACAGACATAGACCTGGATATGCGTGCAGCGTGACGACCAGGGTATTTGTTGCTGTTCGATGCGATTGGGGCACAAAATAAAGGGGGTAAATGAAATGTGCTTACATGAATGGATGGAAGAGTTTTTTTGCTGTGGTGTTCTGCTTCTTTTGAAGTTGCCTTATCAATTCCAAAGATAACAGACATTAACAAAAAGTGAACGTTGTGGCGGCAAAAAGCTTTTGTTGTTCCTGAAAAAAATTACATAAATAAAAAACTGCCAGCACTGCACTGAACAGCCATCGGAATTGAATGCAGCGAAAAAAAGACATGTGCATTTCAAGGGAAAAAAGTGGAGAACTGTTGGGCAGCGGCCATAAAATCAACATTAAACAGAAAGCCCGGCAACAAAAACAACAACACCACGAACACACCGAACACCATCGATATTAATATGAACATCAATCAATGCGCCTCCTAACAACAAAACGAATGAACGAAGGAAGTAAGGTGTCTAAATGCTGCTTGAAAAGTTGGGTGGAGGGAGGCAGTGGGGAAGGGGGTCTTTGGGTGTTGACTGATTGAAAGTTTGGGGGCTGGGGTAGGAAGTGTTAGGTGATGATGAAGTGGGTGTTGAAGACAAAAAGTCTTTTTACGAGGGCTTTACACATACATTTCTTTTTCTTTACATCCTTAAATGTGTGGATGGGGGGAGGGGGTATCCCCCGTCCAATTGTAGGAACTGCTATGAATATGAAGAGTGGCAGTTTTAATATTGTTGTAAACAGTCATAGGAGGAAGGCAAACGAAAACGTGTTTGGCATTTTTAACTAATCAGAGGCTCACACTTACGCACGTAACTATGTACAACTATGGATTTTCTCATCACCCTGGACTCTGTCAGTGGAATATCACTCTCGATTTATTTGCTCACGAACATTGATCAAATTTAGAAACCCATACAGTTGAGCCTACATAAACGCAGTACACGTTTGCTTGTTAATGCCATGCAGAACAAAACCAACAAGAACATCAAGCCGAACATCGACAGCAGCTAACCAAAAAATAATAAAACAAAAACTGAAATTGATTTGGTGTTGAAAGAACGCCAACAACAACACACAAACCAACAACTTTGTTTAGGTATTTTCAACGCAACAAAATCTCCCGAACTCTCCCCCCTCCCCCAACTCCTTCTTAAAAGTCTTCCTTTATGGTAGGTGTGTGCGTGCGTGTGTCTATGTGTTTGCTTGTGTGAAAATTTACGATATGCTGACTGCAATAAAACAAAATAACAACATAAAATTCCCATTTCATTTGTTGGATGTCTGTTTTGTTGTTGTTGTTGTTGCTGTTGTTATGTTTACCTAGACTACATATTTTTTTTTTGTTCTCCAAACCATTTTACAACAAAATCCAGAACACAAACAACCATAAAAATTTTAACATGTTTTGCATTTAGTTGTTGGTGTTGTTAATAAAACGCCTCCCTGTCAGTCTGTCATTCAGCCAAACAACCGGCCGGTCTGTGTTTGAGTTCGATGTGAAGGATGGGGTAGTTGAAAACTCTCACACATGCCTGCACTTTGTAAATGCAGCCACTTGATTAGATAATATTATTTTCCCTCCTCCTCTTCCCTCACATCAAACCGTGAAATGTTTATTATTTACGTTTGCCCAATTTTAGTGCTTGAGTTTTTTCGGAGTTCTTTATCCCTTTTTTGTGCTGGAAAATTAATTAATTTATTTGAAAATTTCTATTTACTTTGTGATGAGTGATAACCATCATCATCACCACCACCAACACATAGACAACCAAAAAAAAAAGCAGAAAAAAATATTTAACTTTGATTTGTTTAAAGAGGTTGATAACAAAAAATTTACTCTTCTTTTTGATGGGTTTTTTTCACAAAGGGGGAAAATCGTAAAAAATTCAAATACAAATATGATATATACAAATTGATAAAAGTTTTTGTAATAAAAATATATATCATATACAAATATGATATATACAAATTGGGAAAAAAGACCTTCTGAGGAAAAATCTGGGATGTTTTGTTTTTGGAAAATTGATACAATCGACATAGTATTAGCATAACTCTAGGAGATCTTAATGGGATCGAAGAGCTTCTGATCACCTCCTTTGTAAAGAGGATCTCTAAAGAAGACTTTCCTCTCCTATTGCCAAGCATTGCCTCGAAGAAATTAAGGCTTTCTAGAGACAAACTAATTTCTGGAGATTTTTAATAAATAGAAAACTTTTCAGAAGTTTGTCTGTGGATAGAACATATTCTAGAGAGCAGGGACGTACGCAATGAATGAAATGAATTTTTTTCACAGTAAATTTATGTTTGCAACAGCGAATTTTTCATTTTGTACTACCGGGTCCCCCGAAATGAAATCCTGTGTACGTTGCTGCTAGAGAGTATCTAAATCTCGTTCGATTGTCCTGAGTTCATCTTCCGAACTCAGGCATACAGACATTCTGTAGACAGTCGTTTGATCATCTTGAGATATTCTTCCGTAGTCTTCTGTTGGTAGAATATATTCTAGAGGGGCTCTAGAGAGCTTCTAAAAGTCGTTCGATGATCCTGAGTTATTTCCCATGTCTTCTATGGATAATCTATGGTCTAGAGGCATTCTCGAGAGTTTCTAACAGTCTTTCAGCCTTCCTGCGCTATTTTTCCTAATTCTTCTAGGGGTAAAATATATTACAAATGTATTCTAGAGAACTTTTACCAATTGTTTGATTTTCCTGAGTTATTCTTTCGAAATCTTTTTTTGAAGGAACTTCAGTTATCTTAATGAAGTCTTCCGTGGGTAAAACATATTTTCGAGGGGTCTAGAGAACTACTGGCAGTCGTTCGATGATCCTGAGATTTTTTTTTTTCGAAGACTTCTGTGGATAGAATATATTTTAAAGAGTTTCTAGAGGCATTCTCTAGATAAAAATCTTAGATCTGTTCTTCTAAAGAAGCCATTACGTTTCGGTAGGTCTTCTAAACAATCAACGACTTTTATTGGTCATCTATACCTGAAAAACTCTTTGCAGATCATCTAAGAAATGACTGGAGAAGACAATATTCAAAGGCCTTCCGAAGAATACTTTCCAAAGACCTTTCATAAAACTGTATTTTCCAGAGATCGTCCAATGGTATTTTCTATATATACCTAAATCTAAAATTTCTTCTGGAGATCTGCAAAGATCAACGACATTCAAGATGCATTTTAAAGACAGGAAGTCTTATAGAAATTTAACAATTTGGTGGAGATTGTTTAATTTCTAGAAGCATTTTTTCTTAGAGTCCTTAGTAGTACCCTCTATATCAGATAGTAGATCTCCTAGAATCATTATAGATAGTATCTTAGAGACCTTGCCAGTAGACCCCCAAGAGGTCTTCTAAATATAAGATGCTGTAAATTTTCTGGAGATCTTCAAAAGGGCGAATCTTCATCAGTTAGTCAAAATAAATAAGTTATATTTTGGACCTTGTCAATAGAATTTCTAGAGGTCTTCTACGAAAAGAACATTCTATAATTATTCTGGAAGTAACTTCTGAACATGTTCAAAATGGAGAAGACAAAAAATACGATAGAAGTCTTAATCAGATATTTTAACTTCTAGAGGCATTCTTGACAGAACATTTATTTTGCAAAAGTTCTCTTACAGACCTTAACAGTAGACACCCCATTAGAGGCCTTTAGGCAACAGCAGAAAATGAAGAGATCTCATTTGGTCCGTAGTTTAATGGTCTTCCAAGGATTTTCTATGGTTTTCAGATGTCGTATATAAAGATAAAATTTTTGTTTAATAAAGGCTGATGTCTTTTACAGAAGGACCATTTATAGGCCTTGTAGAGGATTTCTATTAATAGATAATATTTTAAAGGTTTTCTATAGACAGAGTTTCTTATAAGATCTGCCCTGCGTCTGGAGGTTTTCTAGAAGAGATATATATCGAAGGTATTATCTAGATAAGAATCTTTGAAGAGATATTCTGTAGACAGAAACATTTTTATATGTTTTATTTTATATTTTTTTTTTATATTTTTATCTTGAAAAAAAAAGCTGGAGAACTAGACAAAATACCATGTAGGGACTTTCTATGAACAGAGGAACTTCTGCAGGTTCTAGAGTTATTTGATAACTTTATTTTTTTTTTATTTTCTTACTTTTCTATGTAAAATTCCTCCGGATTGTCTGTTATTTCTAGAAATCCTCTAAAATATCTATAAAAGTCCTCTGAAATATTTCCTGTTTATAGGAGGTCTCTGCAAGGTTTTCTGCTTGTGGAAAACCTGTGGAAGTTCAAGTCGTCAGGTACTTCCATACATAGAAGATCTATAGAAATTATTCTGTTTTTATCTGCTAAACTGGTCTAATAAGGATTTTCTGTCTACGAAAGACCTCTAAGTGGGTTTCGATCTATTGAAGTAGTCAAGAAGTTCCAATGCCCGTATAACACATCTTGAAAGTATTTCGTCTAAACAAGATCTGTGGCAAAGGCCTATAGGAGATCTTCTGGCTCTACAAATCTTAAATTTGGATATTTCCCCAACATTTGTTTGTGTTTTTTGTTTTCAATTTAAATTTGTTTATGTGTCATCACCATTTGATTTACCTTTCCCACCATCTGTTTGATAATCCCTCCCTCAAAATTATCTTTCCCCAAAAAACTATCTAGGGACATTAAGGTTTTCAGCTCATTATAAATAAATTATAACACATATTTACACACATCTACAGATATACAGATATATGTTTAATGCAAATGGGATATATTTATATTTAATAATACAAATAATCCTATAATATAGCAACAGAACAACAACAACAAATTCCCATAAATGTAGTTTTATCATGTCCGGAGAGTCGATGGGATCGGGCATTCCACAAGACAAACAAACAGTCAACCAAACAAATAAACATAAAACCACACAGATGGTGTTTTGTTAATAACCACACACTTGCACACTCACACACACACACACATTGACAATGACAGGAGTTGAAAAATACATAATTTAGCTTTAATCTCTCTCTCGGTCGGTATGCATGTCCCTCTCGGGTCTGTGTGAATGTCAGTGTGTGTGTGTGTGTGTTTGTATTTTAAATAGTTTAATTTTAGTTATTATAATAATAAAATACATAAATCCCATACTCATGGGAGGCCATGGGAGGAATATTTGTTGAGGCAGGGATATGTTTTCATATTTAATGGAGTTTTAATGGATTTAAAAGGGATTTGTATGGAATTTCAATTAAAAATTAAATTTTATTTTCCAACGAAAAAAGTAAGAGCTTAAATGCAGTATTTTATTTAAATGTTTTGTTTGTTTTTTCGATATAAGTAGAAATGAAATTAAAAATATCTTTCTCTTTCAACACACACACTCACACACAAAACCCCAGAAGAAGAATGCCTTTATTTGTGTTGAAAAGACAAATCCACATTTCAGTATTTTATTTTCTAAATTACTTTTTCCCCTTCTGTCCCATTTCGTTGGTGGTGGAGTTCCATATAAACACTGCCAACATGGCACATGTCATTTTAAGGTACCAAAACCAAACAAATCATGGAAGCTAACATTCAGCACCAAATTGCAGTTGCAGTTTGCTCTGCAACCCCAGCAACAAACATCACTTGCTTGTTATATTCAATGTTGTTGTTGTTCTTGTTTTTGTTATCGTTGTTGTTAGTTTGGAGATTACTTTTAAACAAAAAAACCATGGCTACTCCCAGATTCATACTCCAGCCACAATACTCCATCATCCTCATCACCATAATAATCTTCAGTGAATAGATTTGTATGCCTGCAATGTGCTGCAATTTTTGTTTTGTTTGCTCTACCCCATTTACCCGCTACTCCCCATCTCCTTCCACTCCTGGTTCCCACCTCTCTCCCTCCTGGCTTAACACATTCTTGAGTTTTGTGTTTTTCCAATAAATGAAATTTTCGCCTGTAGCAAGTCACAACATTTGCCCATGGAAGGCTCTGCGTTTATTTGCTGACTAGCTGGATGGGCAAACAGCGCCTGGTTGGATGGTTGCTTGATTCGTTGGGTTCCCTGGCTGGCTGGCTGTTTGTCTTCCTGCCTGCCTGCCATGGCTTGGTTTGAATGCCTGGCATTCATGACATTTACGATTGTTATGGAAATGCATTAAGTGCAATTTATTGTACGCTTAAATAATTTTTTTGTTTTGCATTCACACGAATGTGTTGTTGTTGTTGCAATTGCTGTTATCGTTGTTGTTGTTGACGCTGCTGCTCCTGGTTTCCAACTCTTCTGCCTTCAATTATGGGCCTCTGCAAAAAACAGAGTTCAACTTGCATTCTAAAGCTTTAAAATCCACTCACACACATACACACACGTCAAAAATTTCCTGCTTGGTTGTTAACACCAAATAAAGCTACGGCAGCAACAAAAACCAACAACACCAACCAGAAAACATTGTAAGCAGGATAACTGCAGCATATAATGGGGTCTTATGGATTACTTTACGCATGCATAAATGCGAGGGGGATTTTTTGTATAGCCTCTCTGCATGCAAGGGCGGAAGGGTATTCTTAGATTGTCATGTTGTTGAAAATAACTGCAAGAGATCTCATAGAGAAAACCATCTAGGAATGGACCCAAGCTCATTTTGAAGAAGTCCTCTGAAAGTCCTATGGAGACCTGAGGGTCTATGAAAAATTCTAAGTCACAAGAAGTTCTAAAGTTCTATAGGCTTCTTTAGACAAATTTCAAAAGTCCTCTGCATTCTGGTTTCAGTATAGCCTGTCTAACAGGGACGGGAGGGTATTTGCAGATTGTCATGTTGTTGAAAATAACTGCAAGAGATCTCATAGAGAAACCCATCTCATAATGGACCTATGCGCATTTTGAAGAAGTGCTCTGAAAGTCCTATGGAGACCTGAGGGTCAAAAGTCCTCTGCATTCTGGTTACAGGAGACGCCTAGTCTTTCCTTTTCGATGCATTGAAGAACTTGAGAAGTTCCTATGGAGATATAAGACTTGAGAAAGGCCTTCTGTCTATAGGCGATCAGTTGAAGGCCTCTGGGAGGTATTCTGTTAATTTAAGATCTCTGTCCTTTAAATCTCGATGTCCAATAAAAGGTTTTCTATCCAAATAGGGTCTTTAAATGTTGTCCTGTCTATAAAAGATCTCTAAACTGAAGATCTGTTCAGAGAATATCCTTACAATGAAGCCCTCCTGTCTTTAAAGATTACTTTTAGGGGGTCTATAGACATTTTTATATAATTTCTTTTCCTATACAGGACCTTCACAAGTTCTTCTGGTTGTAAAAGGCCTCTAGAAACAAGTTCTATAGAAGATTTCCGGGAAAGCTTTAGTTTTTTTTTTAATTTTTAAAATTTAATGTCTTTTAGAAAGCCTCTACAAGGTCTTTGGTTCAGAGAATACGCTTAAAAGGAACCCCTGTAGAAGATTTTGTTTGTGTAGAATACCTCTAGGGGACCTCTAGTAATTCTTTTACACATAGCCTCTATAAAAATTTTTCTAAGGAAGACCTGCAGAAGATCTTATGACTATAGAAAATAATTTGATAGTTATCCTATAGCCTTCCGCACAAAGAAAATCTTGACAGAGACTCCAGTGTAAAACAATTATCTGGAAAAGTCAATAATTTGACCACTTAAGAACCTACTACCATGGACTGCGGATAGGTCATATCCAAGAGAAGTTTTCTGTCAATAATGTTTTTGTGAATACCTATATAATATCACCAGTCTTTAAAAGGTCGTCTTGGGTTTTCACAACATCTCTAGAAGATATTTTAGAACTCTTATATTTAACGAGGTTCTTTAAAAGGTCTAGTGTATAAGAAGGCCTCTAGAGGTTAGCTTTTCTCGTTAACTCTCATTCCTATGGGGGACTTCAAACGATATCCAGATTATTTTCGGAAGGCTACCTATCTATATGAAATTTCTAGATAATTTTCGAACGCCCAAATATGGGATTCCATTGTCAATTCTATAAAATTACTCCTGAAGGTCTTCTCTCTACGAGATTTCCATAAATAGTCTCCACCACATTGGTATTAACAGACTTTCCATCCTTGATTTTTGTAACAGAATTTGTACCCATGTTTTATTGCGGATTCCTATTATTATTACGTGTGTTGGGGTGTGCGTTTTATTTCTTCATATAATTTGATTCCATAATTCTCCTCTTATTTTCATAGTTAATAATTTGTGTCCTCCTCTTGTCTTTCTTTGCAGGGATTCAAACTGCCAACGTTCAATTATTGGCCAATTATCAGCACGAAGTGATTTTAAAATGTCACGTTGAGGCATCATCCGGTGATGGCATGCTGGAAATTGAATGGTTCCGTAATAGTGAAAAATTAAGCAGCATCAAAAATATCGAATTGGTTGAGAATCGTTTAATTATACGCAACCCAACGGGCCAAGATACAGGGCTCTATCGTTGTATTGCCTCCAATGCTGCTGGGCGTGTTATGAGCCGAAAAGGCTACATTTTAAAATGGTCCAATGTCAAGGAGTCAACAAATTGTTTACCACGTCTAAAGAAAAACTACATCATTCCGGATGGCATGAAGGATATGTTTTTGTGTCGCGGCAAACGCGGAGGTGATGCTACTACACATGGCGGAGATGATAAATTACCTGCTGCCACGGATGTACAAATAACCCAGCCACCTCAGAAACGTGCCACTGTCAAAGAGAATGATCCAGCGGAATTATCCTGTCAATATTCCATACCGGAAAAATATTTGAAAAGCGCCGAGGCATCAAACGAAGTGGTGTTGCGTTGGCGTAAGGATGGTAAAATTATACGGCAAATGGAATTGAATGGAGCCGGTGCATCATCGTCATCGGTGTCACAACGTTCTTTGGATGCCAACAAGGATCCCATGTTACGTGGTGAGGATACCCGGGTGGCCATCAGCAAAGACAATGGTTCTCTGGTCTTTTCCAGTGTCATAGCCAGTGATGCTGGCCAATATGTTTGTCAAGTGGTGATAGAAGGTTATCGCCCTGTCACTTCGGAGCCGGGTGAACTGCAAGTCATTGAACAATTGAAATTCATGCCACAGCCTACTTCGAAAAATCTTGAATTAGGTTCGGTGGGTAAGGTGCATTGTAAGGCGCAGGGTACGCCAACACCGCAAGTTAAATGGCTTAAGGTAAGTTTTTTTACCCTCTTCCTCTTTATTCCTATACCATTCTCTCCCTCTCTTTCAACATTCCTGTGTAGTTATTTGTAGTTTTGTGTTTTCTTGTGTGTGTGTTCCCTTGTTGTTTTGTTTTTTGGGGTGAAGATTTACTGCCAGAGTTAGTTAACAGCTACTGCCAAGTTAGCAGCAGGTGCCGTGCTAAGACAGTGGCTTAAGGGCAATTATGTGAAAATCGACCGGAAAACATAAGACAAAGAAAAGAAAAAAAACAAACACACAACAGATAAGAAAGAAAAACTTTTATGTGAAATAGTTTTATTTTCGCAAAAACAAAATGTTTTTTTTTTTTATTTTTGCACAGTGGGGAAATTTGGCAAACAAGAGGAAAAATTTGCCTTAACATCTTTTAGACTTTTAGAATCTCTCAATTATGAGTAAGAAATGTGGAAAATTTTCTGGGACTAGAAAACTTTTGGGAAATCGTGTAAGACTTCCAGAAGTCCCTCTTTATATCGACCTATTTAATAACTTGTGTGAATTGATGTCATTGATAAAAAAATATAATAGGAGCTCCTAATAGGGAGGAGGGAAGGCATTTGTGGAGGACTGTCTATGAACCCAAACGTTGTCTAACGATAGAATTACTTCGGAACATTTTCAAGAGATAGCCGACATGTTGTAAAAATATTGTTGAATTTCTAGAGGATCCTGTATAGATCGAAGACGTGCTGGTTGTGGAAAATTACCTTCTATCTTTAGAATAGCGTCGACAGACTTTCAGTATTTCATTTTTTAAGAACATCTTAATAGGTATTTTGTCTATCATGTATCGAAGAAGGATTTATGTCTAAACGGGACCTCAGAATATATACCCATATAAAATCTCAGGAGTTTATATCTACACAGAATTTCATTAGGAGGAGCATAAGCCGTCAAAAGTTCCTTAGACTTCAGGATGTATTTTATCCGCTGAGAATTTCAGGAGGTCAACAGCCTGTAGACAAGGATCTGGATTCAGATATGCAGAATATCTCACGAGGAATTTTGTCTACAGTAAAGCTCAGAGAATTCTATCATAGAAGATCTTAAAAGAAAAATATACATACCTATAGAAGAATTCTGCAGGTATATTTCGGCATATAGAAGGTCCAGAAGAAGAAGTTTAAATTTGAAGAGGTACCTTGTCTTCGGAAAATTTGTGGGGTCTTGTTTGTGCAGAAGATTTCAGGAGGCCTTCTGTCTAAATAAGTTATCAGAGCTCAGAAGAGCTTTTTCTAGAAGAGTTGATCTATATTTAAGGCTTGAATAGGTGATATGTATATATGACTTCAGGATGACAAACATCAAGAGAGATTTTCTGTCTATTGACTTCCTCAGGAGGATATCTGCCTACAAAACATCCCCGGACCACGTGTATTAAATCTATTAGAGAGCTTTCCGATTTATTGCGCAGTTTTCTATCTTAATAAGAGTTTGAGAGAGTTTTCTTACCTTACGAGGTTTATAAATAAGGAAGACCCCAGGAGGTATTCTAGCTAAAGATTTACGTGCTCTTGGAGCTTCCTACTGGACATATTTCATTCTTTTGCAAGATTTCGTCAAGTAGATTACTGGCTAGAATCTTGAGTAGACTGAGAGATTCCCTGGATATGGATAAGCAAATCTTAAATTTTCTCTCTCTCTATGCCGGTCCCACTAGCTTCCTCTCTCTCCCTCTCTTCACAACCACTGTGCCAATGACCAACAATCCCGAACTAACTTAATGGGGGAGCAGTAACTAAACATGAAGCAAACAAAAAAATAATAGTTTGAATAGCTTCGAGAAAAAAAAAACACCGATGCATAAAATAGCCCAACTACAACAACAAACAAATTTATTGAGAATGGGAAAATTGTGGAAATGGCAGAAGAAAATGGCACAGAATTAGTTTTATTTGAAAACATTATACTTTTCAAGATAAATACTTTAAAGAGCTTAGAGTTGTTCGCACAGTTCGCAAAAAAAGAAAAAAAAACAGTCAGTGGTGCATTGGCAAATATTGCTGCTGACTAACTGGCTGGCGGGATGGCTGACTGGCTGCTGAAGTGTGCTTCTAAACTTATGGGGAGGAAATTTGGTTGTTGGTGTTATTGCTGCTGCTGCTGTTGTTGTTGTTCGTAACAACAAATAAAACAAGTCAATGACCAACAACGACAATGGCTGAGAAGTGTTTGATGTCCCGCAGGCAGAAACACTCATTTCGAACAATGGGAAACCATAGAAGCATGACGGTAGGTTGGTTGTTCGGCCGGACGGACAGACATACGGTAGTTCGGTTGTAGGTAGCTTACTTGGATGCGGTATGGGTCAGTTTATTAACTTGGAGTTTGTTTCCGGCTCGTTGTTGTCCATTGTCTGTGGTGGTCGAGTAGGAGAGACATTGTAGGTGGGTGGTAGTGAAAGGGGAGGAGGGAGTGCAAATAAAAATAAGTTTGAAGAAGAGTTTCATTTTTTCTTGTTGTTATAAATTTGCTCACTTGCTAACCAACTTTTCTGCTCTTCTCCTATTTTTTATTGCAGGATCTCAAGGATGACTTGCCAGATACATTGGAGGACATTAATGGCACATTGACTTTTAAAAATGTCACAGCTGAACATCGCGGCAACTACACTTGTGTGGCCATCAATTCGCAGGGACAAATAAATGCCACTGTCAGCATTAATGTTGTGGTTGCACCCCGTTTCCTGGTGGCACCCGAAGGACCCATTGAGAGTGTGGAGTCCGGTGTGGCCCTAATGCATTGTCAGGCAACGGGCGATCCCAAACCGACCATACAATGGGACAAAGATTTACAATATCTGAGCGAGAATAACACAGACCGGACACGTTTTCATTTCTTGGAAAATGGTACACTGCAGATAACCAATGTCCAGCCGGAGGATGAGGGTAGTTATGGCTGTACGATTGGCAACAGTGCCGGGCTGAAGCGAGAGGAAGTGCGATTTATTGTAAAGGGTAAGTGAAAATGGAATTTAATCCGAAAGATAAATAAATAATTTAAATTTTTTTTATTCACAGCCACCGGTGATGTTGAAGTGGAACCCCAAGAAGGCTTCCTTATCACCCGAGCCGTTTTAATAACCATGTCCGTGGCCTTTGCCTATATCATATTGGTTGTGGGTCTTATGATTTGGTGCCGTTATAGACGCCAGGCCCGCAAGGCCCGTCTCAACGAGGGTCGTGACAATCCCGAAGCCGGTGAAGGTGAAAAGAATGCCGAAAATGAACCCTGCCTTTCCGAATCCAAAACCGCTAAAGTACGCAAAGCCAATGGCAACAACAATCCCAAGGCCAATGGTGGCAATGATGCCCAAAAATCTGATGACACTGCTTGCAGCAATCATTCCAAAACTTCGAAAAAATCCAATGTCTATGACCAACTAAGTTTCCCCCGATCTGGAATAACTGAACTGCTTCAAGTGGGTCGCGGTGAATTTGGTGATGTTTTTGTGGGTAAAATTAAATCATCCCTCATAAAAACCACTGCCGATGATAAAGACACCGATACGGAAAAGAATAGCAACAGTGATAATGGTAATGGTTCAGCGGCCACAACCTCAACCACAGTGGAGAAACGCCGTTCGAAAACGTCCATGGATGATATTGAAGAAATCAAAGAAGAACAAGAGACTTGCAGTAGTGATAATGAAGCGAATGCAAATGCCAATTCGGATGAATATAAACTGGTTATGGTTAAGGCCTTGAACAAAATCAAAGATGAAACGGCATGCCAGGAATTTAGGCGGCAAATTGAAATGTTCCGCACACTGACACATAAGGGTGTTGTACGGCTGTTCGGTTTGTGTCGTGAAAAGGATCCACATTATATGGTCTTGGAATATACCGATTGGGTAAGTTGAGAGAAGAAGGAGAATACCTCATAGATGGTTTTAAGAAATAGGTAACTGTGAAAATAGAAGATTTCCAAAGGCCGTATAGATGCCAAGGACCCAACGTTTATTACCTTTAATATTATAATGACCACTCAGTTGTACTTAAGATGTAACCTCAGAGTTTATCTGGACTTATTATGACCTAAATGGTGCTCCTATTACATCTCAAGGGTACTTATGGTACATCAGGAGTCATTATAATTTCATTGGTAAATTCTTATGTTTAAATCCCTGGATCCTTGTAGAATCTGAGATCGAAAGCTATACTAGTTGCCTATTAAAAGCCTTTGTGTTTACATAGTTTTTTTTTCGAGTATCAGGACACTATAAAATCTTAAAAACTTTACTTCTCTCCTAAAGTCGTCCTCAGGTCTCGATTTTCGGAGTTTCTTTTCAATTTTCAGACTTTCTCGAAAATCTTTAGACGAAATCAGGGGTTTTCAACGATTTTTTTTCGAGTCCCTTCGGTCATCATTTCGACATGTAGGTCTTTTTCGAAGCCTGTTTCGGCCTTCAGGGCATTTTAGAAACGTAATAATAGCATTTCTTCGTTAAGCTGTCCCTCAGGACTCTATTTTCAGAGTTTATTTTCAAACTTTAGACTTTCTCGAAAATCTTCAGATCATATGAAGGCCTTCAGTTCAGAACATGATATTCAGATTTGCTTTTTGACCTTCAGGCCTCCTTAGATAATTTTAAAGGTCTTTACATACCTCAAAAAGTCCATCAAAATTGTGCCTCAACACATGCATTTTTTTAATTACCAGAACCATTCCGTAACTTATTTTTATACATCGTCGCAAAAGCGTTTGTTTATCGATCTTCAGGTTTGTTTAGGTCTCCCTCCCTCCCTCCAGGCCCACCTAATATTTAATCCCCTTAATTTTATAACGATTCGATAAGTAATTTTATTTTTTTCTATTATTTTCAGGGCGATCTCAAACAATTCCTTTTGGCCACAGCCGGTAAAGTCAATACTTCCACAAATTCCTCCTCACCACCACCTCTGCTGACGGGACAAGTTTTGGCTGTGGCATATCAAATTGCACGTGGTATGGATGCCATCTACCGTGCAAGATTTATACACAAGTAAGTCCAACAAACAAATTCCCATAATTCGATAACATTTTAATAAAAATCCTTTTCTTCTTCCACCTCCGCAGAGATTTGGCCACCCGCAATTGCATAATTTCCAGTGATTTCATTGTTAAGGTTTCATATCCCGCCCTAAGCAAAGATAAATATAGTCGAGAATATTTCAAACATCGCAATACCCTATTGCCCATTAGATGGTTGGCACCCGAATGCATCCAAGAGGATGAGTACACCACGAAGAGTGACATTTTCGCATTCGGTGTGGTGGTATGGGAATTATTTACACAAGCCACCAAATTGCCATTCGAGGAATTAACCAATGAAGAGGTGATACAGAGGAGTCAGTCACAAAAATTGGAATGGCAGTGTGCCGAGGGTACCCCGGAGTGTCTCAAGGAGATATTGGTATGTTATGAACTATTTAAAACAACCGAACACATTTTAATTATTTATTTTCTGTTTTTATTTTAGACTTCCTGCTGGAATCACAATCCCAAAGAAAGACCATCATTTAGCCAATTGGGTTCGGCTTTGAGCAAGGCCATACAAAGTCTGGACAAGTAAATAGAACTTCCTGCTCACTGTGCAGTGTGGAAGCTGATATGCATTTATTCATCATTCAATTCAACTGAAAACAACAAATTTCATTCAAAAAAGCCAAAAATTACTTAAGTCTTTTTTTATACTGCCTCATGAGAACATAAACGAACGAATAGATTGATAAATTAAATTAGTAATTTTTAAGAATAGCATGACATAATAATTATTACCAATATAATAATAAGAATAAAAATAATAATTATTTATTAACATTTACAAACAACAACAAATAATCAATAACTTTGATTTTTAAGTTATGTTTCTGTAAAAAAATCTAAAACAATGAAACCTCTTAATTTTATTCACATTTATTTTTACTTAAGATTAAGTGTACAACACTTGTGACTTTCTTTGTGGTTTTTATAAAATTAATGATGAAAAAAAAACGAAACAAAAAGAAAAACATTTTAATTAAAGCAATTTTTTATATTTATAAGAAAGAAAAAACAAACAACAAAAATTACAACAACTTTTAAGAAGCCATAATTTTATGCTAATTTAAAAAAAAACCAAACAAAATCTGTAAATCTTAAAAAAAAAAACAAAACAAAAAACAATGTGTAGTCTCTTAGCAGTATTCCTTTCTATTTCATTTTAAATTCTATCCACTGTATATATTTAATTTTAGCCAACGATTTTCTCCTCTCATCCCATTTTTCCTCACACCCACTCTCATCCCCATATATATGGAAGAAGAAGTTGATTGATTAAGTAGTAAAGAAAAGCGTATTTTGTATAACCGAACGCTGATCATAAAATTCAGTTACCAGATAAGCATTTATAGTTTGTAAAATATAAAAAATAAAAATGAAAAGAAGGAAAGCCATCATCACCATTAAGAAATATAAATTAATAAGTGAAAAATAAAAATTATAATGATAAATAAAATATGAAATATATAATTAATATTTAAAAAACATGAGTAGTTTTTTTATTAAAAAAAATTAACACAATTTTTTATTTTTTTGCGACATTCACTTATCTTTAAATTAGTGATCTTCCAGATAAATAGGTCTTTCTTACTTGTATGCAATCCGATCACCAGATTTTTCTTTTGACTTTAAACCTCAAATACCTTTCAATGTTTTTCTAATTAATTGGAAGTATTTATTTGGCCTGAAGTCCTTTATGAAAGCTTTCAAAAATTTCTAAAGCCCACGAGATATATTTGATACCCTAGTTTCTTTAAATCTTATTTAGGATTTCTGATAAGTCCTGACAATTAAATTATGAGGGATTTTAAAGCCTTCAGGTGTTACGAATGTCTGAAATACTCTGAAAATATCTTGAACCTTATTAAATCCCTTCATATAAAAATACATACCGTTTTAGGTCGCCTTTTACAACTCCAATCGGCCTAAAACATAAAATATAATTTCAATTATTTTTAATTAATTACATTGTGGAATAGGGCGCAGTTATTGAGTTATGAAAATATTGATCATTATTTGTCACCATTTAGTTTACAAAATATAATAATAGGTCTCTAATTAGACCACCATTTGTCATTAAAGATCCCAAAGACTTAATTTTTATTCCACTAGCCTTATGGTTAATTGTGGTATATACACTTTGCTACAGCAAAAAAATGTCACATCGAAATATTGGTTTCAGACGCCCATGTTGTTTTGGACCAAATCCGTTTCAGATTATTTGGGATCGATTTAAAAATGTCCGTCTGCCGGACTGGTTGATGTGCACTATAACTCTCGAGGGAAGTAATTAATTTCATCCAAACTTTGGACATCGTAATATTTCTTCAAAACTTAAATCAAATTAGAATATGTGGAATATCGGTCCACTCCTTTTGCTACATCCCACACAATAAGGTCTGCGTTTTAATGATTTTTACTATTCTAATATCATGCGAACGGTCTATCCGATTTGAACTAAACTTTGCACAACCTTATATTCTCCTGGTTTTAAAAAGGTGAAATATGGGTCTCATCGGCCCACTCCTTCTAGTACCTCCATCAAAATATGTCAACATTTTTAAAACTTGTACATCTCATATGATTATGTCCGAAGATGGGACCAGTCGGTTTAATCCTTTTAGTACCTCCCCCACAGGTCTATATTTTCTTGTTTGTTTCTTAAGCGAATTGAATGTCCAATTTGATACAAACTTTGCAAATTGTAATACGTTTGTGGACTGATATCTCTCAAGTGTAATTTGGACATCAAGTCTACCTCGAATACATCTAAAGGCCTCAAAATATTCAAAGCTTCAGATATTTCAACCTCCAGATGTCACGAGATCTCTAGATAGATCCTGACGATTGCATCTCTCTAACGTATTTTCGACTGTCTGTCCATTGTAGAGACATTCGAATATCTGTAAAGCCTTCTAGATATATAGAACTCTCGAGGGACGTCAATTAAATGTTTAGGTTTCCTTAAAAAGTTTCCTTCAGACACTTTGGGAAGTTTTATATCCATATAATCAGATTTTATTTTTGATCTACAGCCACATATACCTCTCGACATTTTTCTGATTTCTTCAAAGCCTTGAAGTCTTGCAAATTGTAATGAAACCTAAATGTAGTCCGAATATGGAAACCACTGTTCCACTCTCTGTGATACCTACGCAATAAAAAAATAATAAAATCTAATGATAATTCCGTAGAACTCCGCAAAACATAGGCTGAGGGTTGACATAGCATCATCATAAAGAACCCAAGCCCATTTTCGATTAATTATTACGTAAATATTAAAGACTTTTTGGTATTAGTGAGGGTCTTGAAGTAATGTAGCGCTTCCCAAAATATAATTTTAATATCTACAATGTCATCTGAAGATGACTAGATCTTCTGATTTTAGTAACAGATATTTTTATTTATTAGCTTTAGTAGCTTATACAATCCCAGACTTATTTCTAAATCTCCAGACCTTCCGAAGCCTATGGAAGTTCTGGGATCCCAATGATTAAATTATTTCTTCCGAAGCCTATGGAAAACCTGGATCCCAATGTTTAATTTATTTCATTTCTGTGTTTTCTCTCGATATGTAGGTCTAACTCAGTTTTCTTTTATAAAACCTAATAATATGATAAGAAGTATAAAACAAGCTTTGCCCATCAATATAAACGTAGCTTTATGTATTCGAGTGACGCACTTCCATTACGATACCACTGAGAAGATATGCGGGTGACTTTCTTTGGTATTTTATAAATTATTGTTGTCATTGCTAATGGAATATTCTTTGAAGCTTTCAAAAGCTATTTTTGGCACACATAATAGCTTTTATTTCCCTTTAGCTTTTTGGTTTAAAAATACAATTTCTATGTGTACATAGCTTTTAAAAGCTTTATGGAATATTTTCACACAACGAATGCTTTTATCCATTTTCTTTGTGAAGGAGCTTGGGGTGTAGCAGCCATGCGCTGTTAATTGATGGGCCACAAAATAAATTCCACAATTCATTTTCGAAATTTATTTAAATTTAATACCTTTTAAAATATTGTTAAAAATTATATTTAAATTTATAAAAATTATATTTGTAATCGAGATAATAATTTTTTTTGATTCCAAAAAAATATAAAAAAAAAATTTTTTTATTAATTTCTCCGAAAATAATAGGCGTTGTCATGACCATACCTTGCAATGAAAATTATAAGAAAATCCTTTTAATATTTTTTAGTGAATATTAAAAAAAAAAACGTTAGCACCTGCAATATTAAGTCGATTTTATGTGTGGGACATAGTATAATATAATTGGTATCAATTTAAAGGCCATCCATTCTTCTTGGATATATTTAACAACATTATATACGATATTTTTTAATTTTGTTTTGTTATTGTAAAAACAACAAAACAAATAAATGAAATTGTTGTAAAATAAACAATGCCGAATGTTTTTAAAAAGTTACAGAATAGGCCTACAGGTGGAATTTATGTTTTTGAATTAAATATTTTTTAAAATAATTTTTTCAAGGGTGAGATTTGTGTAGAAAATTTTCAAGCCTTATTTTTTTGTCGAAGATTACATTTTTTTCTCCATAATTTATTGCAATTTTTCCTAACTAATATAACCATTTCTTATAAAACATAAAATAATAATTATTTTTAAAAGAATTCAATATTCCTCGTCTTCATCTTCTTTTCTTCATAACTCTAATACAAAAAACCATAAAATGTAATCCAATTACCTTGATTTGTAATTAAAATGTAACACAAATGAAAGCAAAGCCATCATGTTGATGATGATGACGATGATTTGGGCAATATTTTTTTTTGACTCAAAAAATTCATTTGAGTTGCTACTTTGATGTAAAATTAAGAACGAAATGTTTCCCTGTAAAAAAACAACAACAATCATCCGTTTTTGGACGTAAATTTCTTTCCCAGGAATACTAAGAAAAATTAAAGAAATATGAAATGTTGAGCGCGAAAGACAGACAGACAGCCTGGCAGGCAGGAAGGTGAAATGGCATTAAGGCGTAAATAACTGACAACTCAAATATTTTGATGGTAAATATCATGACAAGGATTTTGGAGTTGTTTTTTGTTGTTGATGTTGTTTTTGAACGGCAAAGGGGTTAATTTTTTGCGTGATGTTTAAACTTTGTGGCCACGTGACGGAAGTAATTTATATTTTCAGAGGAACGATGGTAAGGGGTTGTGGGGTATAGTTATGAATTTTATTATTGAAAGATGGAACAGATAGGAAAAGGAGGAAGAGGTCAATTAGTATTTTAATAATTGTTTTTTTTTTGTCTTTGATTATGGCCTAAGGGTCTACTATGAAGGAAGACATTTTGGTCAGCTGTAAAAGAAGGCACAAAAGGGGTTTTATATAAAAATATCTATGGGACATATATAAAGGACACACATAAGGCATAGACAAATTTTTCAAGCATAGAAAAATGTGGTCCTAGTGGTCTCCCCTTTTTTTTCCATTAAATTTTTAATATCCCTTAAAAGTCCCTACCAAAAACCTTGTTGCTTTGGCTTAAAGTTTCACATTCCACTTTTTCGCGCGCCCACACACACACTCTTACATACATTTGTTTTAAATGTGTAACACTGACATGCATTACACACTATGAAGATTTGCATCCGATGACAGCTGTATTAGAGAGCATAGAAAAAAAACTGCAATGCTTACAGCACATCTGTCTTCGATGCTGGCGGGAGGATATTGGATATCATCATGAGCTGCGTGATTGGAAATGAGGAAACAGATGATGACGACGATGATGATGCTCATGTTGCCGCGTTGATAATGGGGTAACACATTGACATTAAATGAATTATTCTTACACGCTCACAAACACACGTACACACACATGAGGAGAGGAGGTAATATATCAAACAGGAAACAACACGTTGTTCGTGAAGAAGCAGAACACAAAAAGTAAAACAACAAAATCATGATATGGAAAATATCTAATAAGAAAAGTGGGTAAGGTTGGTTGTTGAGTACAAAAAGAGATGGAGGAGAAGAAGAGGGAAGCGAAGGCGACAAGCTGAACGAACAGGTGTCTGTAGTTTGTTGCCAATGTGTATTCATATTTTATGCGAATGTTGTCGGATTTTCATGCTTGGCATGGGGAAATGAAAATATCAAGATGTACAAATTTAGATTTTTGACATATGTGTGTCAAATATGATATTAATATTTAAGAGCAATGGAAACCAAATTATTAATTTTATATTTTTTTGGGAAATTTTGTTTCCAGGCGAGACTAATCTCATTTAAGTTATCTAAGACGTTTTTTGTCTACGTCATGCCCTTTTGATATTCATTTTGAACGATTATCAAATATGACACAAATCGTTTTTCATAGATTCGCATCGTTGTCATCAAAACCAGAAGCACTAACATCGTTTTTTGGGGATTTGCACTTTTTTGTGTGCAAATTTTAGGGGTTTTGTATATCGACACACACACAGAAGACCTAGTAGACGATGAGCAAGCATAAACATCCAAAACAGAAAACCCCATTAAAATGTAGTTGAATTTTGCCAAAGAAGAAAAGAAATATTGAAGAAAAGCATCGCACACAAAAAAGAAGGGATAAATGGCAGTTCAATATATTTTCTCTTTTTTGGAGATGATTTGGCTGTCTCCTTTTTGAAAGGATATTAGAATGCCAACATAATGGAAGGAAATAATAGAGAATAAATAAATAAGGAAAAAATAATCCTTTTAAATGGAAACGGAATTTAAAAAATAGAACAATTAAAAAATCTTTTTAATATTTTCTTTCTATTTTTGGAAACACCCACTTAATTTTAACTATGTTTTGTATAACCCTGTAAACATCCTTTTTTCTTTTGCTTACTCCATTGTGCGACGACTACGTGCTCCATATGTATATGGCTACGTGCGAAAATTACTCAAAAGTTTCCTAATTGAGTTCAATTTTTAAGCAATTTTTCACAAAAAGCTGATAGAATTTTCTATGCGAAAGGGAAATGCATAATTTTTGTTGGCGTAAGGTGGCGTATACGTTATGCCAAAAGGGTAATCTCCAAGGTAATATATTGATCATACGCCATAATGGATGGCAAAAAAAATGAGGATATGAAGGACAATATTATTAGAATAAATTTTATGTGAATTTCTCAAAAATATGTTACTTTAAGAATATTTGTTTTCAAGCCATTTAGGAGCTAGAAACTTGGATTTGGATTTTCAGGATCTGGAAGGAGCATTTTCAAAAACTTCTGGTATCAAATAGTTGCGGTGAAGAGGATACCCCAGAACCAGTAATATATGACGGTATAGAGTGTATACCACCTAGCCAAGATGAAGTCAGAATAGCAATCAATCGGTTGAAGAATAATAAAGCAGCAGGTGCCGATAGGTTACAAGCCGAACAATTCAAAACTGGTGGTCAGATGCTGGTAAGGAGCATGCACTAGCTGATTAGTACAATTTGGCTAGAAAATTGCATGGCCAATGATTGGAACCTTAGCATCCTGTGTTCCGTGCACAAACAAGGAGACAAGACGATATGTGCCAACTATAGAGGAATAAGTCTCCTTCCCATCGCATATAAAGTGCTATCCAGCGTACTGTGTGAACGACTGAAGCCAATGGTCAATGACATTATTGGACCATACCAATGCGGCTTTAGACCTGGCAAATCCACCATTGACCAGATTTTCACTCTGCACCAAATCCTGGAAAAAAACCCCACGAAAAACACATTCCACCTATTCGTCGACTATAAAGCCGCATTCGACAGCCCTATCCGTTCAGAGGTGTATAAAGCCATGTCTGCTTTTTAATACGGCTATGCAGGATAACTTTAACTGGCACAAGATCAGCAGTTAAAGTCGGAAAGGACCTCTCGGAGCCTTTTAATAGCGAATGAGTATTCAGACAAGGTGACAGTCATACGAGAGGCAAAAGTGAAAAGAAATGACACTATGTACACCAAACAACACATGGTACTCGCCTACGTCGATGACATCGACATAATGGGTCGAACACTGAGAGCGATAACAGCAACATTTGAACAAATTGAGAAGGAGTTTGCCAAAGTGGGTCTGGCAGTAAACGGCGAGAAGACCAAACTGATGGTATCAACACGCAAGACGTCCAGTAGACTCGGACCAATTGTGGAACTTGAAAACTACAGCTTCGAGGTAGTCAAAGGACATCAGTTTTGAAATTCGGAAAAGAATAGTGATGGCCAACCGATGCTACTATGGTCTGAGCAAACAATTCATAAGCAAGGCCACCTCCCGCCAGACCAAACTCACACTCTACAAGACGCTGATAATACCCGTGCTGTTATATGGATCTGAAGCATGGCTACTTGCGCAAGCAGATGAGGCAGCTCTTTGAGTGTTTGAGAGAAAATTTCTCCGAATGATCTATGGGCCGATCTGCGTTCACGGTGAATATCGCCATCGAATGAACCATGAGTTGTACCAGCTATTCTCAGACATCGACATTGTTAGAAGTATTGAGCTGCAGCGACTAGGTATGTTGTGAGAATGGATGAAAATGCCCCAGCCAGCCCAGAAGGCATAAAAAAGCGAACCAGCTGATGGTTCACGCAGAAGGGAAAGGCCACGAATAAGATGGAAAGACCATGTGGAAAACAACATTGCCGAATATGGTCTTTCAAATTGGAAAAACTGCGCAAAAGACCGACGCGCCTGGAAATCTTTTTTAAGCTCGGCTTATGGTACGAAAGTTCTGTCACAAGCCAACCAAGTAAGTAAGTATATTTTCTTAAATAATTGTTTTCAAGGTAAAGAGTTTTTTTTTTAATAATTTTTTCAAGTCGTAGATTGTTTTTAAATAATTTTTTAAGACGTTGATTTTTTTAAATATATATTTTTCAACGCTTAGATTTTTTTAAATAATTTTTTTCAAAGCGTAGACTTTTTAAAATAATTTTTTTCAAGGCGTAGATTTTTTATTTATTTTTGAAGGCCTATATTTTTAAAATTATTTTTTTTAAGGCGTAGATTTTTAAAAATAATTTTTTTCAAGGTGTAGATTTTTTATTTTTTTTTAAGGCGAAGGTTTGTAATTAATCCTATCAAGGCGAAGATTTGTAATTAATCCTTTCAAGGTGAAGATTTGTAATTAATCCTTTCAAGGCGTGGGCTTTTTTAAATAAGTTTTTTTCAAGGCATAGATTTTTTTAAATATTTTTTTTCAAGGCGTAGAATTTTCTAGTATTTTTAAGGCGTAGAATTTTTAAAATAATTTTTTTCAAGGAGTAGAATTTTGTAAATTTTTTTAGCTATAATTTTTATTTTATTTTTCCAAGCATAACAATGCGTGGAATTGTGTTTACCAATTTTTTATATTTATGATTGTATTTTTAGGTCTATATCTTCTACCTTCTCCCTCGCCTTCGTCGTCCTAGATAATAATTTAATAGACTTTCATTTGTTATTTTAATGTTTATGGGCCTTTTGGCGCTTTAATGTGATTAATTATTTATTCGGCTTATCTACGCTCGGTGTCAGCTTCTTATCTTTCCGTTTTGTTGTTGCTGTTGTTTTTGCATAATTATTATGCTGTGTAAAGTTGGTCAGAATGTAACAGAAATTTTATTTATGACATCCTGGCATAATGTTTTACAATAAGGCGGCAGCAGCAGCATATTTTTTTAAATAAAAAACCAGAACTTGAAACAAAAAATAAACAAATGTATTGTGACAGGCAACAGCAGCGAAAATTTAAACAAAAGAAATATGTCAAAAATTATTATAAAAGTTTCCATCGTCTCCTCCATTAACGTATTCGGCGTCATTCGTTCGGTTTGTCAACATGTGCTGGTAATTAGAAAATATGACACCAAAACTTCATTTCGAAGGAAGCAAAAAGGGAAACAAATTTTGACTTTTGGAAAAAATCATTAGAAATGTCAATGTCACAAAGGGGAATGTCCTGTGTGAACCCTTTTAAATTTTATGTTCGATTTTTCGGAATTAATAAAACAATAACAATTCCGAAGTGAGTTAAATGGCACCGTAAAATGTTTCTTTTTCATTTCCTTTCTTCTAAATATTACCATACCCCATTTCCCTTCATGACATTTGTTGGGGCTCCTCAGTGTGGTATTTAAATAGGTTAGGAGGCAGAATTTTTCTTGTGGCTGATTTTCTAATCTTCCGAAGCCACAGGAAGTATGCAGACTAGAAAATATTTTTTATTAAAAACTCAGCAGATATTTTACCCAAAAGGCATGTCAAATAGGCAGACAACAAGCCCCGACCCCAAAGGCTTGGTGTTTTGAAACATAAATTGAAATCATTTTTGTTGATGATACGCAACATCGAACCACAACAATGTACACAACAGTCTCGCACCCCAAACAACCGCACTAGACTTTGTCACATTACCGCCCCTCCCTTCCCCAATGACAGGCAAATAAACTTTAAGGGACTCTTCGGCAGCGTCAACCACAGCCGTGCCGAGCAACAGGAAGAAAATGTTGCGGTTAGCCTTGCAAGACATCATTTAAGTTTTAACAACAAAGGCCAAAAATAAATAGCGGAAACCGTTAACCGAAAAAATAAATTGAAATACAATTTGGCATAAAGCAAAAATCGTTGTTCTGACCTTCGTTTGGTTGGTTGGTGGCCGAACGCCATTGTATGTTTTGCTCTCTCTCAAAAAAAGGTTTAAAATCAACAACCGAATGAATCAATTTTGCTGCAACCAACCGACCGAACAACAACCGGATTACCCAAGCAAAAGGGTTATTTGTTGTTTTTCATTATTATTATTAACAACAACAACACACAATTACATACAATTTTACAACATGCTTGTGAATTTATCGAAACAAGGACCTCCTTTGCTGACTCTATGACATAGTTGATGGCTTGTAAAGTGTTTCTTATGTTCGGCGTTGTTGTTTTTCTTTTTCTTCTTTTAAATGAACATGAACTTTATTTGACAGCTGTTTTGGGAGGCAGGGTTGGAGATGGCGGAATATTAGGTTGGTTGTTAAAGGGAAAGTGCAGATAAATTGGTATGGGAAAATTATTAAAAAAAATTAATGACTTAAGACCTTTAATAGGATTTTTTTATAGTTCTAAGATTTATAAGTCTTCGATATTTTAAGCATTTTAAGAGTTTTTTTTTGGATTTTTTTTTCCTGGACTTTAAAAACTTAAATTTTATACTAATCATAAATTTAATACAATTATCTCATATATCTTCGACCCAATTGAACGAAAATTTCATACAAATGTCAGGATCTGTATACTGTATACATGTTATAGGCAATTTTATCGAAAAGCGTGAAATATTAAAAAACTGTAAGAGCTCTCAAGGTTATTCAGTCATTAGGTTGGATCCATTTTAAACCCTTAATATCGTAATAAAAAAATATCGACGTCGTTTGAGTCATGTCCCGTCTGAAAATATTTCTACTACTCCTAGGTTATTTGGTATTGAAAATGGTATATATCGGTCCATGTTTTAGTGCAACTTCTAATTTTTCCTGTACGCAATTTGGTATTTTATTTTCACATTATGATAATAGCTCATGTGGATCCAAGTTTGAACATAGATACCATGGAAGGATGTTGACCGATTTTAAGTATTTTGTATGGGTTGGGGGACAAAAAAATTCACGACCCACAGAACTTAACTTGTCACTCACTCTCAGTTGTTTTTTTATATTGTAAAAAAATTCCAGTTTTTATTTAAATTATGATTTTTTGCCGTGAAATATTTTTGAACACTATTTTAAACACTATCTGGGCCAAGTAGACTATTTATAAGATAAAGCTAGTAAAATCGTAATAAATTACATTGTAGTTCAGACAATTCCAACAATAAGTTTTTATAGCGTAGTTACAATTCCGAGATCATTAGCAAAGGCACAAACACCAATGGCGCTATCTGGGCGTAATTATCTGAACTACAATGTAATTTGATACGATATTGATTGCACCCTAGATGGTGGAGATCGTAGTGTAGACACGACTCATCAGTGGCGAATTGGCGCTACAACTCAATGATCGTTAGCAAAGGCATAAACACCAACCGCAGCGTAGACACGAATCGTCGTTGTTAAATTTCAGTTACAAACCTGTAATCGATAGCAGAGACATAAAGCACCAACCGCTTCATCTAGCGGCAATTGTATAAAATACGACGATACGAATTGGATTGTTCTTTCTCATAAAATCCCTACTAAGTCAAAAAGCTGTGGAATTTTAATAAAAATACTTTTTTCGAATGGAAGATTCAAGTTGCGAATATATTAATTCCAGTAAGGAGAAGCCAACTCTGGGGAGAAACCAGTAAGTAAAGGAGAACATTGGCTAAAAATAAATTATATTTTTTGCAATATTTTTTTTTTATTTAATTTTTACAACATAATATTGTGGGTTTCATGCATGTTCATGTAACGGCACACACACAGTCACACATCGACTTACAACACTTATGTCTTATAGCTTTACATAAATATAAAATGTAATATGTTGTAATATGCACAATTGTTGGAATATTAATCGATAAGTGTCCTTATATGACACACACAAACACACACTGAGACACATAGGCACACACACATACGTACATTAGCAGAACACAATGTGTGTGCATACATTTATGCTGTTAATGAAGTCCTTGTTGAATTGACGGCATAAATGTGGTACTGAATGTATTTTATCGACATTTATGTGTCACAGGCAGGTTTTCAATGGATGGGAGGATGGAGATATGAAATGAAGGTGGTAGGGTAGTAGTTATGGTAAGTGTAGTTCTGGGAAATGTGTGTATGAATGGCTGGGGAGAGATAAAAGGATATTAACACAGATGCCAATTTTAAATCTCTGGTGCAGTAATGACAATGATTAGTCCGCATTTAATGAGTGGATGAAGAGTGAGCAATAAATAGTTTAGGAAAGGAGGGATTAATACCAATTTTAATCACTTTAATGTGTCACTAAATAAACTAAAGCAGACAAAGTAAATAAAATATCAAGTAAATAACATATCTTACTTATCACTTTCAAAACAAACATTGTTTGGGTGGAAAATCCAATATCTTTTCAATATTACAAAACTTTACATCGATTTCCCAAATGAATTCGAATGAAATGATTTTCTTTTCGCTTCTACTCAAAATTCCAATAAATGTTTTATTAATCTTTAACAATAACAACAACACAAGATCAAATATATTATACTAAAGCCCTTGAACTTCGGGTTCTATTTTGTTTTGGTCTGGGCAAACAAAGAAAAACGAAGTCGTTTTTCTTTCTGCTTATCTGTTTTTACGCTAGAACATACGAAATTGAAAAAGTTCTGCAATATTAGGCGGAAAATCTAAAACAAAATCTCTTGACTCAATTTCATGCTGTGCTAAGTCCAACCGCCCTCATAAAGTATTGAGCAGCTGCCAAATAGAATACTTCAAGATTAACCAATGTTTTGTTTTGTCTGCAAACATTTCCCCAAAAAATCTACTTAATTAAAAAAAATATGGAAAAATGAAATAAAAACAAACAATATCAAATAATAAATTAATTTTTTTATTTTCAATATTAATTTTTATATTTTTGCTTTCGACCTTCATTGATATTAAAATAACACACAAAATACGCAGTCGATTAATATTTATTTTTGAAACACATTTTTTCTTTGAAATAATAAAATCATGTATTTTATATTCATATTGAATAAGATTGCAATTATTTTATTTCGCCATCTTCTTCTTCCTCTCTTTCTCCCTTCCAATAATCCTTGATTTTTGTTGTTGTTTTACATCTTATTGTTTTATGCAAATATTTGTTTGTAAAGTAATTTATATTCAGAGAGTTACCGGAAGTAAACAATTCATATTGCACGTGTGTGAGTGCAGACGAAGTCCCATCACGATAAGTGGGTGTCTTGGTGCGTGTGTGTGAAAGTACATGAATCACAGTTTTCCCACCTTTACTTCAATATTTCATTGTAAGTGTGAATAAAAAAAAAATAATAAAAATTATATATAGATTGCAATATAATATATAATATGGGATGTTCCATGGACCTGAAACAAATTATCTCAAAATAACCAGGCACAGCTATGGCTTTGAGAAAATTTATTTTAAAAAGGCTCAGCTATAGCTTTGAAAGAACATATTTCAAGAAACTGGCGAAACACGTCGCATAGTGATGGGAATGTAGTATCTCTCTGGCTTTTCTTTTCATTGCAACATCGATCATGTAGCTCTTGAAAGAGAAATTAATAAAAACCTTAACATGAATGATCCTTCGCCCTTAAAGGGTATAAAACTCAAAAATTCAGCTTGAGCCCGGCTGGGATTTGAACCCTGGTTCCCATGGCATTTGTTTATTGTTGTCCGGCGCCTTAGCGTTCAAAGCCATCTCCTTATCTTCCTAAGGTTGCACAATATGCCCTTGTATACCATTGAAGAAAAATATTGTAGTCTGTATGGAAAAAAAAGTCCGTCACTACATAAAAAATCTGCTCTGGAAAGGAATGTTCTGGTATGATGCCAAATGTCTGAACGTTGACACGGTTGAATTTAATTCGTAGATGCAACTTCGCAACAATATTCGACATATATACAACTTATCATGTAACGACATTTGTAAAGCCACATTGCCCAATATACCTGATGAGCCGCTTAACCAACGGCAAAACGCGCCGCATAATGGTGGGAATGTAGTGTCTATCTGGCTTTCCTTTTCATTGCAACTTCGATCATGTAGCTCATCTCTGAAGAGAAATTAATAAAAAGGCATAAAACTCAGGCTCAGTTATGGTTTAAAAAAAAATATTTCAAAAAACAGGCTCCGAAATTACTCCCAAAATTATTTCAATAAAACACCGCCTCTGGTAAGCCTTGAAAAAATTATATCAATAAAACCACGCCTCTGCTAAGCATTGAAAATTTATTTCAATAAAACCACACCTCTGCTAAGCATTGAAAAAATTATTTTAATAAAACCTAGACTCTCTTAAGCTCTGAAAAAAATATTTCATTAAAACCACCACTCCGAAGGCTTGTGGGCCGTATACTTATTAAATTTCACGTTATTACTCATACACACTACTCGCACTTTTCCTTTAAAATCAAAATTTCATGGAAATCTCTAAATTTTTACCAAAAGCAATATAGAATTTCATCAAAAAGAAAAAAACGTCACACCCATCCCGCACGCACACACGCAAACCAAAACCCCGCCACGCAATAAGTCAACACACTTGTGGTTTATTTTTGGTAAATCTCTCCCGGCATGGAACCTTGGCTGTTTGTTTTTGGTTTCTGGTCTTTCAGCGAACGTTTGTGGGCAGAATGCGTGGCTTTTGTCCCATGAGCCATCAACGGCTAACGGAGCAGCAACGGATAGAGACAGCGAGAGATATGTAAACAAATTATTTTCACTTAATTAAACATGTCAAAGAGTGACATGACTTGTTGCGTCTCTGTGTGTGCATGTGAGTGTGGTTGTGTATATGTGTGTGGGAGGCGTAAATGAATACAGGGACGGTTATTTGCTGATGCTGTTGTTCGGGGGGAATTTTAAAATAATATAAGCAACTTTACACTATATATTTTTTGTACAACAACAAAAACAAGAAGGCGAAGAAAAAAAAAACTGTGAACTCGTGTAGGCTACATAAGCCCACAACATTGTAAACAATTTGAAATCGAAAGAATTCAATATTCAAATGAAATACTTTAATCATTGATAAGCAGACAAGGCATGGAAGGCACTCTTGACAGGGCAGACAGCCGCCTCAGCAACACTCACGCACACAGACACTCTGGCACACACACACACCACCAAGAAGTCAACAAACTTTGCTGCTGTCATTAGATGTTAAAGCAACTATCGAATCCATCCATTTGTTGAAGTTGTTATTTTGAAATGTTCTTGGAACTTTAGAAAAAAAAAACTATAATGGAATTTAAGACAGCTCTCTGTTGGTGTTGCTGTTGTTGTCAATTAAACAATACCCGGGAAGGAATTATCCTATTTTGTGTTACTTAACTGGATTTGTTAGTCAAGGATGTGGAACATTATCTGGCCACATCCTTGAATGGCAAGGAGATAAAGTTTTTCCACAGAAAATGCACTGCTTTTGTTCTGTGTCCAACTTCTTGCAGAACAACTATTCTCCTCGAAATCCTTTCACTATTTAAAACCATCATTGCATGACTGCTGTCATTGTCCTTGTTTGACGCTGCCGCTCAATTATGTTGTGTGTAATTAAAAAGAATGAAACTTAACTAATTTACCATCCATTAAGCGTCCCGAGACAATACGAAGACAAGAGTGTCGTAAACATTTTAGATGTTTCTTTTCCATTAATTGCACTTCTGCGTGTCGGACTGAAGTAGTCCGTTGTACAACCTGAATTTTTGTTTGCCCAACAATTTGTACAAGGTCTGTAGTTTTTTTAAGGATTCGATAAAGGAATAAACCTTGTTAGTGGAAAGTAGTTACGTGATATTTGTACAAATAGTTAAATAAACTATTGAGCCGATAATGAGATTAAAAGGAATGGGAATGTGATGGCCAGGCTAGGGTTTTGTGTGTGTGTGTGTGTGGGGGAAATATAGGGTTATAAAGTTAAATGGAAGTGGAATTTGAAAGAAAAATGTAAAGCCTGTAGGTCATGCATAACAGCAGCATAGATTTTTAAAGTATTGGTTTCAAGGCATAGCTAAGGCGTGGATTTTTTAAAAGTTTTTTAGAATACTTTTTTAAGGTTTAGCAGATGTTTTATTAAAGGCTTAAACTAAGGCGAGGATTAAAAAAAAATAGTTTTTTCAAGGCATAAGGAGAGGTGTGGATTTATAAACATAATTTTTCATGATAAAGCAGAGGCTTCGATTTTATCAAGGCTTGAGAAGTTGCGTGGATCTTTAATAATATTTGTAGAGAGTTAGCAATGTGTTTTCAAATCTCTTTTTCCAAGGCAGAGGGGTAATTATTTTAAATATATTTTTTCAAGGTAGATGGGTTATTCTCTAAAACAATTTTTCAATAATTTTTAAATCCCCTTTTAAATGCTTAGCTTTGAGAAGTGGTGCGGATTTATATTTTTTTTTTTTAAAGAGGCGTGGTTTTTTTCAACATTTTTCAAAGCCTATCAGAGGCGTGGTTTTTTTAACCCTAGCAGAGGCGTGGATTTTTCAAAGCTACAGAGGCGTGGATTTTTCAAAGCCTAGCAGAGGTGTGGATTTTTCAAAGCCTAGCAGAAGTGTGGAATTTTCAAAGCCTAGCAGAGGCGAGGATTATTTCAACATTTTACAAAGCCTAGCAGAGGCGTGGATTTTTCAAAGCCTAGCAGAGGTGTGGATTTTTCAAAGCCTAGCAGAGGCGAGGATTTTTTGACATTTTTCAAAGCCTAGCAGAGGCGTGGATTTTTTCAACATTTTTAAAGGCCTAGCAGAGGCGTGTTTTTTTAACCCTAGCAGAAGCGTGGATTTTTCAAAGCCTAGCAGAGGTGTGGAATTTTCAAAGCCCAGCAGAGGCGAGGATTACTTCAACATTTTACAAAGCCTAACAGAGGCGTGGATTTTTTAAAGCCTAGCAGAGGTGTGGAATTTTCAAGGCCCAGCAGAGGCGAGGATTATTTCAACATTTTGCAAAGCCTAGCAGAAGTGTGGAATTTTCAAAGCCTAGCAGAGACGTGGATTTTTTCAGCATTTTTCAAAGCCAAGCAGAGACGTGGATTTTTTCAAAAATTTTCAAAGCCTAGCAGAGGCGTGGATTCTTTCAACATTTTTTAAAGCCTAGTAGAGGCGTGGATTTTTTCAACATTTTTCAAAGCCTAGCAGAGACGTGGATTTTTTCAACATTTTTGAAAGCCTAGTAGAGGCGTGGATTTTTTCAACATTTTTCAAAGTAGCAGAGGCGAGGATTTTTCAACATTTTTCAAAGTAGCAGAGACGTGGATTTTTTTCAGCATTTTTCAAAGCCAAGCAGAGACGTGGATTTTTTCAACATTTTTCAAAGCCTAGCAGAGGCGTGGATTTTTTAAAGCCTAGCAGAGGTGTGTATTTTTCAAAGTCTAGCAGAGGCGTGGATTTTTCAAAGCCTAGCAGTTTAACGGATGCGTGGATTTTTTAAAATATTTTTTTGGTCGTTTTCAATTTTTTAGCAGATGTGAGGATTAATTAAAATAATTGTTACAAAGCCCAGCAGAGACGTGGTTTCTTATATATCAAAAACAAAAGTTTTTCAATTAATGTGATACTTATTCCATTACCCTTTGGTCCCGGAGGACAGTAATACACTTATATAGTAAGGTGTTTTCTAAAACAAATTTGCATAACAATACAAAATGGACAGCAATACGATGACTACTTCTTATCAACGTCTTAATATTCGGCAAATACTTGGCCACTGGATAAAAAATCAACTCAACTCTTATATCAATCAGATTTCAAGTGGTTGCCACTTAAATGCATCCTTCCAAAGAAAAAGGCACTCAATTATCAAGAAAAAAAATCCACTCGAATAGTTTTAATTGACACCCATGGAAAGATGTGTAAACAGCACAGAAGAAAATGAAAATAATAGACAGCTATCAATGAAATAAAGAAGGAAAGAAAAAATGTGAAATTGAGAACAAATATTTACTTGAATTGAGACACGATGGCACTTTCAGCTGTCAGGATGAAATTTTGGTTAAAAAATATATAAGTAATTATTCGTGGCGAAAAAAATACACTATTAAAAGTTTTGAATTTTTTTTTTTTAACAGTGAAAATTTTTCTTCATACATATTTTAATTCTTTGGCACTGGGAAAAACATGTTGAATTTTTCTCTTCAATTTGTCACTCAAAAAGTTGTTTGATGGCAACTTTTCTGTTTTTGCCATATTTTTTGCTGGCGCTTTATGAATGATAAGCAGTTGAATTAATTTCAAAGAGGGGAAGTTTTTTTCAATGAAAAAAAGTCGTGGAGAAGAAGGGTGGAGGGGAGGGGGGGTGTTGTTGTTTCTTTTCATTACAAAAAATATGTAAAAGTTAAAAATGAAAGAAGAAAAAAATATTAAAAGTGTTATCACTCCGTGTTGTTAGAGGAAGTGTCAGTTATTAAAGGGGGAAATCAGGATGGCACGTGATTGTAGTCTGAAAAAGTGGGTTAAAAGGCTCTTCAAATTGCGGTTGAGAGGGGTTTTTTGAAACAAAAAAATTCGTTGAATGTAAAACATTGAATCAATACGAGCCCTATTAAGTTCGGAGCACTAAGTAAGTAGTAGCAATTATGCTAATGAAATGTATTTGTGTTTTTTTTTTAATGTATTGGTAGTTAGAAAATTATTGCTTCTACATTCATATTTACAAGGACATAGCCAAAATTTCAAATTCGTGGCTTAAGCCAGCATTAATTTATTTCAAATGAAAAATTGGACTTTATAGATCTCCACAAAAAAAGAGAAATACTTTGGAGAAGTGTTTAATATATTCCAACAAAAATACAAAAAAAAAAAAAATGTTTCACCAAAAATATCAGAAAAGGCTGATAAGAGTGAGAGTGAGTTCGGAATGAACGTCATTTACATTTAAAATATGTGAATTCTTAATAAGCTTTGACACGTCTTTTTTTGTGGTTGGCGTTTTCCTTTTGCGGTAAATTCCCTTTTGGCAAGGAAGCATAACAAATGCGTGTTGTTGTTGTTTTAATTTTTGCTCTTTTTTTGCATAAATAAATCACACTTATCCTGGCATATGGATGTTGTTGCCAATGTCGTGGCATTTCAGCGAAGTTAGATTCGTTTCTTTAGTTATTTTGAGGAGGGTCATGAATTTTTATTATTATTGTTTTGTTGTTGCTTGTCGTTTTTTGGAATTCACATTGACCTTTTGGTGACCAAAATTTGGTTATGAAATAATTTTTTGTTGTTGCTTTTTTATTATTGTGGTCTCAATTTTTTTTATTTGGTTTGTCTTATTCTAAGTGTTTGGTGTTTTATTTTTTGTTGTTTTTGCTTAACAAAAACACACAAATCATGAATCGTAAATTGTTCTCAGAATTGTGGCAAAGAAAACAAAAAACAAGAACAAGAAATCCATTTAAATTCCATTAAATTGAGTATTTGCAATTTTTTTTGTTAAATTGGCTTTCTTATTTTTTAAGCTCTATGTGTTGAAGAGCTATTAAATAAAAAACAAAGCGAAATAAGAAAAAAAAATTAATGAGATGAAATAATGAAAATGATTTTTGTAAAAATTATGTGGATTTTTTTATTTGTGTACTTTTTATTCCCCAAATGATTTGAAATGAATGATGTTTATTAGGAATAATATTTTTTAAAGGCTAGATGGAGATATGATGAGAAATTTTGAAGAATATAAAGCCAAAATTTGTAAAAAAAATTCTCAAGGCATAGAAGAGTCAAAGAGACGGATTTTTTCAATAATTTGTTTCATGGCATAACAAAAAATAGATTTTTATAAACTCACCCTTATAAACTTTTCCAATTTTTACAGATTTTTAAGAATATATTGCAGAGCCCAAAGCCAGCATTTGTAAAAATAATATTTTTCAAGGCATAGACAAGTCAAAGGGAATAAGAATATTTTTCAAGGCATAGACAAGTCAAAGGGGTGGATTTTTTAATAATCAGGCGATAATAAGAAAAAAATCCCAAAAAATTGGTGCATTTTTCACCAAATTTCACAAAAATACCAGGCACACAGAAGAAAATAGCAAGTAGCCCGCAAAAAAAAAAAAAAAAAAAAAAAAAAATTGTTCAGCACCTTAAATCCAAGCGCTTAAAAGTATGCTACAAATTTTGAATTTTTTGTACAATGGGAACATATTTTTCCTACATTTATTTTTTTGGCGGGCTACTTGCTATTATGTTCTGGGCGCCTGGTATTTTTGTGAAATTTGGCGAAAAATGCCCCCAAATTTTGGGATTTTTTCTTATATCGCCTGATTATTAAAAAATCCACCCCTTTGACTTGTTTGTCTATGCCTTGAAAAATATTCTTCCATTCACACAAAACAAGGTGAATGGAAAATTGTGACGTCATCACACAAATGTATGTGGCACGTGTAGGGACAAGGATACTTACCATCATATTTCATATTGACCGTTAGGTGGTCTCTATTGTATTGCAAGCCTTCCTTGAGATAAGATTTCGAAATACGGTCTGTCAATTCTATAATAATACATTGAAAAATTATTTCAGGCTATAATTTTAAAACATAACTTTCGACATAATTTTTAACATTCATCGTTAAGAGTATATGAAAAATTTAATACATTTTCAAGTAGTTAGTCTTCTCAGCTTTCGTTTATACCTAGAGTTGTGTGGGCTATCATATAGTCGGCCCCGTCAATCTTTCCTCTTTTTTATTGGTTTCGCTTCAAAGTTATCTTCCATGGCCTGTAACTTTATAACGGATTGCACGATCAACACAAATAAGATGTCATATTGCTGGGCAAATACTTGTCTTTGTTATAGAATCGGGAAACCGTATTTCAAAAAATTACTGCAAGTGATAATTTTAAAACATAATTTTCTTAATAATTTTTCGCATAAAACTTTGAAAAATTATTGAAATTTGAATAAATATCTAAGTAGCTAGTCTTCTCAGCTTTCATATGACACCAATTTTAGTGCAATACCTCAAGTAGTTCAAAAGTTATGCAACAAAAACCAGAGCTATAATTTTTTTACTTTCGCCAACTCAATCTACTGCCTCAATAGATGGCGCTGCGGTCGCCAAATCGTCAGACCATTAGTGAAATCAAGGTTTTAATAAAATTGACATAACTTTTGAACGAATCGAGATATTTGGAAAATTTAAACGGTTATGTGTAGCTTAAAGATCACTGATCCATTGTGAGCAATGACAAATTTAATGTTCTCATCACAACTCCGCTAATTCGGCAATGGAGTAATGTCAAGCATCAAGAGAAAACTTTCTATGCAATTTTCAGATAAAGTACTTCCATTTATGAAAAGAGAATCCTTTAAGATTTTAATAACCGTTGGATTTTTTAAAATATCTCTATTTGTTCAAAAGTTATGCCAATTTTATCAAAACCTTGATTTCTCTAACGACTTGCCGATTTTGCGACTGGGGCGCCATCTATTGGTGCAGTAGATTGACTTTGGCGAAAGTGAAAAAATTAAGGTTTCGATTTTTGTAGCATAACTTTTGAAGTACTGGTGGTATCGGAATAAAATTGGTGTCATATGAAAGCTAAGAAAACTGGCTATTGGGATATTTATTTTTATTTTCATAAATATAAACGTTATTATGACAAAAAATTGTTTTGAAGGATATATTTGTAAATTGCCCATTTACCCTAGATTTAAAATTTTAATTTGCCATTTCTATAACGAAGAAAACTATCTTCACTTTCATATGACACCTTATTTGTGTTAAACGGGCAGTTGGTTAAAAAGTTACAGCCAGTGGAAGACAATTGTGAAGAAACCCCCAAAAGGAAAGGAGAAACATTGGACTGGGTCGACTGTATAGTACCCTACACCAATTTGGGTATATACAAGATATGTTTCTACGATCCTTATAGTAACGTACGTTATTGTTTTTTAAAAATTTAATCCAAACCATACTGGTTTTTTTTATAGAAATACGTTTTCTTCAAGGGGGACCAAAGCAGTTATGTCGAATTTTATTGGAAATCTATTTCCTGATATGGGTCCCAAATTTGGCTCAAATTTCAATATCAAAAATATAACGGAGCTGAAGGACCGCAGTTTGTCTCTTAGTTCAATTTTCTGACTACCTGTACTGAATGCCTGGTATGTTTGTGCAATTGCCGAAGGAAAATACCCACCCCTCCAAAATTTAAGCCCTGACATGAAACATCATCATTTCCTTACACCAATAGTGTATTAAGTACAATTAAGTTAGCTGTGTATGTTGCTCATTTAGTTTTTAATATACTTAATTGATTGTTTATTGAAAGAAAGAAAAAAAATAAATAAACAGTTTTAAAAACAAATTCTAGAAATGGTTTTTATTTATGGACGTCTAAAAAAATTTGTTAGTGGGGGTTCTTAATATTAGTTTCTTAGCCGCTTGTAAAACAACCTATCCTGGCTACATCCCAAAAAAAAAAATAAGAAAATTTGTCATTTTTGGCATTTTTCGCCAAATTTCACAAAAATACCAGGCGCCCAGAAAAAATAGCAAGTAGCCCGCCAAAAAAAAAAAATAAATAAAAATTCCGAAAAAATTTGGTCTGGCAACACCATACCCGCCAAAAAATCCGAGCGCCTAAAAGTATGCTACGATTTTTGAATTTTTTTTGTAGGGTATTGCCAGATGCAAATTTTTTCTACATTTATTTTTTTTTTGGCGGGCTACTTGCTATTTTTTCTGGGCGCCTGGTATTTTTGTGAAATTTGGCAAAAAATGCCCAAAATCAAGTGAATGGAAAATTGTGACGTCATCACATGAATGAATGTGATACGTGTAGGAACATGTATACTCACCAACGTATTTGTATCCGTAAATAAAAACAAAAAGTATTTTTTGTGAATTCGTATTTTTTGTTCATTTTTATTAAATATTCTTGTAAATAATTTATATACATACATTTAAAAAAATATTTATTAAAATAAATTATTTTCTTAACAACTAAACCGATTTTTTGGTCTGTCTCTGTTGCCTTGCAATCCTTCCTTGTGGAATTTTCTGATAACGGATAATTCCAAATTATGGTTATAGGCGGGCCTGTCATATTTTCAAGCTATTTGTAGATCATTTTCGTTTCGGTTGTCATCAAACGGAAATCCTAGTCGAGCATATGCAATTCACAACAACCTGAAATGAAAAATAAAAGATAAATTAATAAGAAAAATGTTTTTTTTTTTTAATTTTAAATAAATATTTGAATAAGAATCTTGAAATTTGGGGTGAGGGTCACTCATGGTCCAAAGGTGTCAAATAAGGCTGGGTTTTTGAAAATTCTTACTAGAACGGCACGAAAAGTACTAATTTGTATTTTGCGAACCGGTGGAGCTAGAACTCCGAAATTTGGACTGAGGGTGATTGATGGAGTGTAGGATCGATGTACCAAAGGGTTTTTGGAAATTCGAACTGTAACAATCCGAAAAGTACTAAATTGTACAAAACTTGTTACAACTTCTTAGCATGTGAACGGATAGAGCTAAAAACTTGAAATTTGGAAAGCGAATCAAGGTTGGGAAGCAGGTTCGATATTAGGAGGTGGTTTTGGAAGTGTTTAGTCATGTATACGAAAATGTAGCTGGAATCCTGAAATTTTGAGTTAGGATCACTGTTAGGGTGCAGGATTGGGGTGAGTGGGAAATTTCTATTAATATGTACCAAATTCGGTACAATTTGAAGTTATATGAACCGATAGAGTGGGAACACTGCAATTTTGAAAGAAGAAATAGGGTCGATATAGGGAGCTGGTTTGGGAAGTGTGTATACGAAAATGGAGTGCGAATCCTGACATTTTGAGTTTGGATCACTGTTAGGGTGTAGGATTGGGGTGAGTAGGAAATTTCTACTAATGTGTACTAAATTCGGTACAATTTGGATTTATATGGATATTCTTAACAACTTAACTGATTTTTGGTCTGTCTCTATTGTGTAATTTTGGAAATTTGCACTTATGGGTAACAAATGGTACTAAATTTTATACAATTTGAATTTACTGCTGAAATAGTAAACATTTTAAAATAAGCTTACTATTGAAGTGTAGACTTGAGGTATGTAGTATGAGGTTTTATGAATTCATACTATTCAGGAATCCTGGGTAGCGGGTGTACGATTGTGATATATAGGTAGTTTTGGAAATTTGTACATAAGTGTACCAAAATTAGTAAATTTGATACAAATTGGATTTAGGTGATCCGATAGAGCTGAAATTCTGAAATTTGGTATTGAAATTACCGTTGAAGTGTAGGATTGGGTCATGGGTGAATTTTTGGAGATTTTGTACTTACTTGTACTAAATGGTACTAAATTTGATACAATTTGCTTTTAGGTGAACCGACAGAGCTGGTAGCCTGAAATTTGGAATTAAGATTACTTCTGGAGTGTAGAATTGTGGTATGTGTTTCGATTTGGAAATTCGTACCGATTTGTACTAAATTTGGTACAATTTGAATTTTGGGTGAGCTGTTAGAGGTAGAGCTTAATGTAGTTAGAGATGGAAAGTTGTACATATGTGTACTAAGTGGTACTAAATTTGATACAATTTGGCTTTAGGTGAATAGACAGAGCTGCAATCATGAAATTTGGAATTATGTTTTGGAAATACATTTTTATGTTTGTTAAGGTAGGTAGTTATGGAAATGTATCTTAATGTGTACTAACTGGTACTAAATTTGGAGTTGTGTGAACCTATATCTGAATTTTGGATTTTTTATTAACCTTTGTACAAGAGTACAAAGGTTAATAAATGATACACAATTTAGTATAAAGATTAATTTCAGTTGCGGTCAACTGTGTTGGTAGTGTTGGGATATGGATGTAGTTTTGGAAATACGTAATATAAAGGAGATTATGTACTAAATGGTACTAAAATTTTTATTATGTTTGGTATTGTTTTTTTTTAATTCCCACATTCGCTAACGAAGTAGCAGGCATATGATAGTATTTTATATATATTTAAGCATGGATTTCCAATATATTGAAAGGATTCTTTAAAGATTTTATTTATTTTACAGTTTGGAAATTGTCGGTGCCATGGTCATTAATTTCTTCCGTATTATACTGAGAAATATGATTTTGGGGAGTTAAAAAAATGAGAATGTAAGGAACCCAGAAGGACTAATTCACCATAAGTCAAGTTTTTGAGTTATGGCGTATTGAAGAAGTCATATATCTTTCTTTGGGGCTATTGCAGGTTATCTTAGAGATGGCAATTCATTAATCACATCAGATTTGGAATACGTTTGTGAAACTTATTATCCTTCTTTTCTGATTTTTTTCTTTGCACTGCAAACTAAATACAAGACGACATTTTTTTTGATCTCAAAATATTCCACAAAAATGTTCCTCATATGATTTTAGTAGAGGTCTTCGAAGACAAGAAATCGATATAAGTATGTTTTTATTGTTCTTTTCAACTGTTAGCCGATTCCTTGCTTAGAAGACTTTATATCTACGAACACTTATAAATTGTTCATTTGTGTATAACGAGCGAGATTGATCTGGACCGCTATGTTTTTAAAAACATAAAAACTGGACCCCGCACTAGGATAATAACATCATTTATCGTACGAAGTTGTTAAAAAATGGTACGAAAAAATAGTTTACAACCAGATCTAATTTACTTATATTATATTTTCTTAGATTTTTAAGCCTAACAAAAATTATGAACATTTTTTTTAAATTCGTAATTTTTTTCGAAAATTTGATTATTTATTTTCTTGTGATTTTTTTCTATTTCCTATTAGAATTAAATTTAATAAACTACAAAAAATAATAATTTGAGACAATGATTTCCTCAAATCACTTCAATATTAATCTCAATTTATTTTCAAACAAATCTATTTCCATAAAGAACAAATCTCCAATAGCCAACAACAACAAGCTAATGATGCTTGTAAACAAATGCGGCTATTAAAATAGCATAGCACGTGTTGTGTTGTCGGCTAGAGAGTTCATATTCATTTCTAAACAAAGTACATTTGTGGGTGTGAGTGTTTGTGTGTGAGTATATGTGTCATGGCATAAATATTCATTCATCTCTCTAAGAGCAAAAGAATACTATGAATATTTATTCTCTCCCCCCAATTACTACAAAATTTATTTTGGCGCCAGTTTTTGTTTGTTCGAGAGTCTAGAGCTACAATTGCTTTTGAATGAATAGCAATGTTGATTTTTGGACAAGAACAAAAACAACAGCAATAGCAAAAATCAACATCAACAGGTGGCTATCATTGATGTTTACCTCCATGCCAATGGATATGGATAAAAATTCTGGAGCGTAGGGACATGCGCATTTCATTTGATTTCCTTACCTAGAATCCACAATTCATTGATGCTGGTGTTCTGGAGCGAGTCACTACTGCTGTTGGCTGCTTGCTTGATTGCAGTCGACGTCACTGCCATTTCGCTGGCATGGCCAAGTGGACGATTTTAACAACCAAAATGTTGTTGAAAAGAACAAACGGAACTACCAACAAAATGCAGGCTAAGACCAGCAGTTAGTCCTTTGCGCGCTTTTCAAACGATCACAACATAGAAGCGGTTGATTGTAACACCACAACACCCAACGAAGTGGCAAAAATTGTGAAAATCGAATCAAAATCAAAGTGGAATAATGTAAACAAAAAAATTAACTTAATATAAAAATAAACAAAAAATATTAAAGATTGGAAAAAATAAACAAACAAAAAATATATTCAAAATTTTAAAATAAAATCAAAAAAGGAAAATATTGGAAATAATAAAAAATTAAAAATCAAAACAGAAGAATAAAAACATTTCAAACTCTCAAAAAAAAAAAAAGTTAATAGAAATTTGAAAAAATAAACAAAAATATTTTAAAGATTGGAAAAATAAACAAACAAACCAAAAAAGTATTCAAATTTTTAAAATAAAATCAAAAAAGGAAAATATTGGTAACAATATAAATTTAAAAATCAAAGCAGGAGAAAAAAATATAAAATTTTGAACTTTCAATGAAGAAAACCATTAATCATTTTTATCTTAAGTGTGATTAGCAGCAGACATCCAATGATACCCATCTCTCCATTATTTTCGAAGAGTTAAATCCTCCATCTGCTTTAAGTGTAAATATCAAATAAAATTTTGAAATATTAATGATTCGCCCCAACGGGCTGGGAAATATTCATTTATCATAAATATCAAACATAAAATAACAAAAAATGAATTGTTAAATATAACACGTTTTGTGTGTGAAATATTACTGTTTTCTTTTGTGGTTACATACAATTGTCCGCAAGGTGTGTATATATGTGGAAGTGTATGTTTGCGCTCGTTCATGCATATATGTGTGAAGTTATTTTATGCATGAGCAAAATTCATAATTAAGGCGAACTCTTCAATTACTATTGCATTTCGAAGGAGCAGAAAAAATACCAGCAGGTAAGAATTCAACCTCAGGGAAGGGACGCGGAGTAGAAAAAAAAAAACAATAAAAAATGGTTATGGTTACAAGGAAGCCCTCGAAGCATATGTGCAATTTTAATATTTGATAACCCGCATAATTATTTATTCCGCCCTTGGGGACCAGTAGAAGACAAATTGCTTGAAGGGTGGAACAGTAAAAAAAAAATTGAAAAAAAATAATAAAAAACAACCTTGAATCCATAAATCATTTCTTTTGCGTTAAAACCAAAAATCTGCCCCAGGCTCAACAGGAAATTTGAGTTTCTGAATATTAAAGATAAGGTCATATGTTTTGAATGTAATGGAACATTGTAAGTTTCATTTAATAAAAAATTCGATTATAGGAATTCGCTTTAGGGAGCTATAGAAATTATCAGAGAAACACAATTAGTTATAGTGCTTCTTCTTTACAGAAAATTATAATCTATTAAAATATGTCATAATATCCAAAAGTTGGTCCTTAGAAAGGGGGGACATGGCATAAAACAGGCAATATGTATTTTTTGAATTTTTTTCAAAATGTGGAGTAAAAATTGAAGAGATCATTTTGAATTTTATGTTCTAAAAATATAAGTCATTATTATGATTATTAAAAAGAGTCTTTGGGAATCCGTCCATGCGTCAGAAAGGACAAGTTGCACTTATTGTCCGTGTGAAATGAAATTAGAGAAAAATTTTTTATTTAGCCCATTGAAGTTGTTAAAAATTGGCTCTGATTTATATATAGCTCCCATTTATATATATATATATATATATATATATTTGTATGTCCAATTGAGACAATATTTGGCTTAGTGCACCGAATTATGTCTATGATGAAGTGTGGCAATTTGTTGTTGAAATCCATTCGGATTTTTATATAGCTCGATTTTATGTAAAAGATCTACCAAATAGCCATCTTTTGTTCGATTGGGACGAAATTTGGCAAATAGTACGAAATTAAGTCTTAGATGAAGTGTTCTAATTTTAGCTAATATCGGTTAAGAATTATATATAGCTGTCATATATATTTTCCTCCGATTTCAAGTAAAGTATTCACCAAAGAGTCATATTTTGGCCGACATTTTGCGCAGCGTACCGAATTAAGTATAGAATAAAGTCTGCTAATTTTTGTTGAAATAAGCTCCGATTTATTATATATAACTCTCATATAAATTTTCTTCCGATTTTATGTAAATGGTACACCAAATATCCCATGTCTGTTCGATTGGTACGACATTTTGCACAGCGTACCGAATTGAGTATTGAGTTTTTTTTTTTGAAATCGATTCGGGTTTATATATATCTTCGGTTGCAATATGTTGAAAATTTCCCCGAAGACCCTATATAATAAATATTTTCTTGATCAAAATAAAATTCGATTTAGTCATGATCATCCGTTCGTATTGCTACTAGTCCTAGGATGTTTGTAACTGAAAATGGAATATATCGGTCGACGTTTTGGCATAGTCCCCATATTAAAGGTTCCCCCGATTTTAGGTATTTTGGTATTCACTATTCTCATTAGCTATACAATGTCCCTACCAAAAATTATGAATATGGGTCCAAGTTTCGGGATAGACTCCATATAACAGTAACTCCTCATTTTCGATTTTTTTAGAATTTCAGAACGATTTTATAGTTTGCCTCATAATTGAGTAGCAAATCTTCCCAAGAAAAATTATTAATTTTGGACAACTTCTTCCCAACTTCGTAAGAAACCCTCTATATAACGATACCTCACAAATTCGGGGATTTCGAGGCGCGTGGGCACGTTTTCCCACCGAATTGGCTCTAATTTTATATTTTGGGTTCTCATTTCTCTATACCAAAAATTATCAATATTAATCCACTTTTTAGGGTTGGCCTCACATGTTTCGTTATATTGAGGGCTTTTGGGCACGATTTTCAACCGAATTGGCTGTCATTTTATATTTTGGAGTCTAATTGGGTAGATAATCTCCTTACAAAAAATATAAATATCGATTTACGTTTTATAAAAAGATGAAAATTACAGCCCTGCCAGTTTTTGGTGTTTTGAGGATTTTAGGCACGCCTTTCAACCGTGATAGCTCTAATTTTATATTTGAAGTTTTCATTCGGTGACAAACCTTCGTGCCACAAATTACATATTTCGATCGATTTTTTTTATAGTCCTCTTAGCTCCTAAGTTATTTTATTTTAGAGTAACGAAGTGCCTGTAGCATTTACATTCCGGGAGCTTGGCAGGTATATAACATTTTCTATATCAATACATATCATTTTCCTCGGAATCAAATTCTTGGAAACACAAATTATAAATTTCGTCGAAATTTGATTCCCATATTCAAGAACCTGTCCCGCTGTTATTTTTTATACATTACACGTTGTCTGTAATTTGCAATTCCTGGACCTTGATGGGTAATCAGCTTGTTCTCAGAACATTTTCAATATCAGTCCATGTCATTTTCTGTACGTCAAAAGTCCATGGCCTTTACGAAGAGCCTGTAATTTGACTTTCGGGGGGCATTGGTGGGTAAACAACGTCTTCACAGAACATTTTCAATATCAGTTTATCACATGTTGAGTATGCTCAAGCAGATTTTTGCATTCTTGGAATTAGAAATTACACATATTTTCGACTTTTCATATATGCTCCACATGAATGCCCTGTACAACCAATATGACTTTGTCTTAGCATTTTCAAGTGCCTGTAGAATTTTGGTTCTCAATCTGATTTTTTGATTAGGAATATTTTTCGAAATCTAAAAGTAAATATGTTGTTAATCTGTTTCACTGTCGTTTCGAGGGCTGTTTATACTCTAGTACCAATTTTCAAATGTTTAATAGTCACCGCTTTAAAGTTGTTGTGACAATCCCATAATTCAGGAGACTCTCCTTGAAAGCACCTTGCCAAAAAACTGACAGTTATTCCCGAACACTCCATGGCATAATTTAATTTACTGGATGTTTTGAAATGGATATAATTTAGTATTTTTTATTGTTATCATGGTAACTGCTAATTTTTTCTCTTCTTCGTTTCCTTTTTCCAAATTCGATTCTGTTTCCCAGGCGTTCCAAAAATGTTATAAAATATTGCAAATATTAATGAAGTCGGTCTGGGAACAAAAGAAATTAATTTTATTACAAAAGATTATGAATTCCCAAGAAAAAGAAGGTTTGTGTTAAAAAATTAAATATATTGTTTGTTGCTATCGTCCTGCTACACAACCCTTTAACAATGAAATATATTTTTTTCAAGAAAAAATTTGTTTTAATACAAACAAAATTGAGTAAAAAATCCAATTTCATGCCCAGTGCCTGGTTACACACACACTCATATCACTCAAAACTTATGAAACACGAAATATGTGTTGAATTGACAACCAATGTTTATCACCACCCCCACCACCACAACCATCAACAGAGCGGAACATTGCAATATATGCAAATCCTTTATTAAAACACACGCACACACAATTGTCAAGCCAACAATACAGAAATTTATAAACAAACAAAAATTAAATTAAGGAAAAAAGGAAATGAATCCTTTACTTCCGTATCTTGTTACTGGTTTTCCAAGGAATTTTAGCTGGGGATTAATGCCCACACATATCACTTGAGACACACATGTGTAGCATATTGAGTTCATAAAAAGGGTCATTCTTATGTTCCCCCTCCCTTTAAAATGTTTATATGACTGTGTGCGCGTGTGTTTAAAGTGAAGCATCACAATTAACTAAGAAATTTAATTGCAAATTAAAAAACATATTTTTTCTTGGTGCTGATGTTTGTTCACCCTGATGCCCTAATTTCAATGCTTTGTCAAACGATAGGTGTTGCCAAAGAAGCCAAAGGCCATGAAAATAAAGAAGCGAACAAACGAACTGAGAGATTAACAATTATTTACTGTCCTATGGGAAAAATATGAGAAAAACTTTTGGCAATAATTTTTCTAAGAAATCGAGATTGTTTTCTGTTCTGGGTGTTTTTTTTATTTTTCAGGATATAATATATATGTTGTCTTACTGGGAATTTTAAGAATTTGATGAAGAAGTAGAATTCAGATACAAGCTCTCTCTCTCCCTTCTAAAGCGATAAAATGTTAATTAAAAAATAATACAAATTGCCAAAGTTTTACTTGTTCTCCGTTTTTTTTATTTTTTGTTGTTGCCTTGTTTTTTTGTTTTATTGCGGCAACTTGATTTGTTTTATTGTCAGGACATTTGTGCTGATTCAAGTGTTTGAATTAATTAGGCGTATTATTTATTTGAAACAATTTTTTGTGTGTGGAAATGTTTGGGATTTTTTGGAAAATTAAAAAAAAAAGATTTAAATAGGTAAACTGTGATTTGAGAGACCTTTAACTGTTGAATGTAGATTTAAAATTTCAGGCGAAGTTTGAAACTGGATGGATCTAGTATTTCTTTAAAAATGTTTTTAAAATCCTTCTAAAATATTTTTGTTTTAAATCCCGGAATTTTTTATCTTTATTTTTATACATTTTAACACACTGTGGTACAGGGTATTATGTCTTTGTGCATATGTTTGTAACAGGCAAAAGTAAACGAGATAGACCCATGGTTCCTTTTGAGAATATGCATAGAATGCATGTCTGTCCATCCGTCCGTCTGTCGATGTTAAATTGTAAACAAAGTACAGGTCGCATTTATTGTCCGATTTGGATGAAATTTGGCACGTATCATTTATTTGGCCCAGGGACGAATCCTATTGAAATTGGGAAAAAATCGGTTCAGAATTAGATATAGCTCCCATATATATTTTCGTCCGATTTTTAGGAAATGGTGCACGAAAGAGTCAAATTTAAGCGGATTGGCACGAAATTTTGTACAACGCACTGAAGTTAAGATAGATTAACGTGTGCCAAGTTTTATTGAAATCGGTTCAGATTTAGATATAGCTCTCATATATATGTTCGTCCGATTTTTCGCAAATGGTGCACCAAAGAGTCAAATTTAGGCCGATTGGCACGAAATTTTGCACAACGTACTGAAGTTAGGATAGACTAACGTGTGCCAAGTTTTATTGAAATCGGTTCAGATTGAGATATAGCTCCCATATATATATGTGCGTCCGATTTTTCGCAAATGGTGGACCCAAGAGTCAAATTTAGGCCGATTGGCACGAAATTTTGCACAACGCACTGAAGTTAGGATAAACTAACGTGTGCCAACTTTTATTGAAATCGGTTCAGATTTAGATATAGCTCCCATATATATATATATATATATATTGGCACGAAATTTTGCACAACGCACTGAAGTTAGGATAGACTAATGTGTGCCAAGTTTCTTTGAAATCGGTTCAGATTTAGATATGCTCCCATATATATGTTCGTTCAATTTTTCGCAAATTGTGCACTAAAAATTTAAAGGGTGTTCGATTGGCACAACATTACGCGCAACGTATCGAAATGGGTATGGGCTAACCGTTATATGGGGGTTACCCTAAATAGTGGACCGATATTAATAATTTTTAATAAAGACATTTGGTACATGGTCCGATAAAGCTCATCTTTGCACCTGCAGACAAGAGACAACTTTATGAAAAATTTTGGCGATCTATCTCAATTCGTTCGCTAGAGTGATTACAACAGAAAGACGAACCAACATAAATCGTCATAGAATTTTACGCTGATCAGGAATATATATACTTTATACAAAGATACCCGGTTATTGATCGTTGGGTGAAGTCGGTTCACATATAGACACAGATCACACATTTAATTTAGTCGAATTTCATGTCAATGGTCCTTCAAAAATTCAAGGTCTGTAAGGATGTATTTCTGGAATATTATCAAAGTGGTAAAGGGTATCATATAGTCGGCCCCGTCCGATTTTACTACTTTCCTTACTGGTTTTTAAATATCCACTCTTTATAAATCCTTTCAAAAAATATCATTTTAACAATCCAGGGATTATAAATCCTTTGAAAATATATCCTTTTTTTATCAAGTTTTTGTTGCTGCTTTAAAAATTCTCTATCCATGCCTATAAATAATGTCAATTGTTATACGCCCCTGTGGACATGCTAATATGCCACATATGATTAAATACGTTAGCGTATGATTAATATTATGTTCACACATAATTAATATAGCACATACGCTCTAGTGCCAAGGGAGTGCGAACAATTATTTTTTCACAACTTCCTCATCATGTATTGCTAATTGTTATCCCTTTTTGGCATTTTCAGCTTCCATAGTTATATTTATCTTTTTTTATTATATTAATTATTATCTGTCCTTTCTCTCTCTCATTTTCCCTTTAGGGATTTAATATATATTTTCAATTAAATTGATATCATTACATCAATTTATGCAAAAGCAAAAAAAAAAAAAATGAATAAAAACATCAGTAAAATGAATTTTTGTGGTCAAATATAACATATTTATTGCTTTAAAGGTTATTAGTTCGATGCAATAAAAACTGCAAACAAATAGTATGGTTCGCTAGAGATAGCAAATAAAAAGAAATAAATTAATTCAATAGAACCAATTTCAGGCAGCAAAAAATGAAACAAATTTTTTTCGCAGAATCATGTTGGCAATACATTCCTCTTCAGATTCTATGTTGTTATTATATTGGTTATTCGTTGACAATAATTATTTTTTGCATTCTCTATGTTATTGTTAAATACTTACCTGAGAAAAAGAAAAAAACAATAATAAAAAAAACAGACGCGACTTTGTAGATTTATGTGTTTAATTAATTTTTGTGAAAACCACAACGTGAAATACGGATAAATTGAAAGGATCCTACAAAAAATCTGAAATCAACACAAAGGGCAGATCAATAATATATTCTATTGTCACATTTTGGTATATGTGTAATGCTATCCCAAATTTAATGGAGTTTTTATTGATTTAGGAAACCTCATCCTACTCCAGATTCCTTTACTCTTCAAAAACTAAATCGGATTATGGTTTTACATAGCCACTCCAAAATAAAGTTCTTACTATTTTATGTTAATATACATTTCATTTTGTTAAATAAAACACCCTGTCATTTGGCTCAATTTTTTTTCTTCGCCCAACAATAACACAAAGAAACTAAATTCCTTTCACGTCGTTTCGGTTTTTGTTTTGGGTGACATATTGTTGTTGTGTCCACAGAAAAACGAAAACAAAATGTTAACACTTTCCCTGTAGAAAAAAAGGATTTTGTTTCGATTTTCAAATCCCTTACGTGATGATGACCTAAATGTTGATGACACTTCAGGCCATGTTTCCAGAGAGAGGGGGAGGGGGATAGAGAAAACATTTTTGTTTTTTGTTCAGCTCAATAACGTTAATGTGTCCAGTCATTGTGTTCACCAAAAAAAGGGTTTCGTGTGATGTTTAGCCATGAACACCTCTCTTCACGAACACCAAACTATAATGACTTACAGTTATTTTTATTTCAGTTTAAAAAGGTTCGTTTTGTTGTTGTTTTGTTTTCGTAGATTATAATGTTAAGGACTATGACTTGTTGAAATATTGGAATTGTTGTTGTTTTTCTTTTTTTCTTTTTTCTAATGGTTCTTTTGTTCAATAATCATCAAAGTTATTGCTTGGTTTAATTTGAAAAAGGGAAAAGAAAATAATTTAAATTTGAACCGGGGTGCGTATACTTGTTATTGATTTTTATTTGGGAAATAAAGTAATAATCATACGCCCCATGGCTCTTAAAGAAAAAATGAAGCTTGGAGGAAGCAAGAATTTAAGAAATTTTTCATCGAAACAGGTTGTAAAACAAACAGTTTAAGCATGGACTGTGGATTTTTATGTGGACTTTCTAAAAAAATAGATTTAAAAAATATTTTCCACGATTTTAAAATTGGTGATTTTCTGAAAATTACGTCCCGAAACAGTATTTAAATCGTGGATTTTATAAAAGAATATTATTCCAAGAATTTATAAAAAAAAAAAACATGTCAAACTGTTTAATGCGTATATTTTTTAGACATTTTCTAATTACAAAGCCAGTAAAGAAAGTAGTAAAGTCGGACTGACTATATGATACCCTTCACCACTTTCAGTATATTGAACATATGTATCCTTACAATTGCATGTCAATTTCCTCCAAGGAACATACGCATGCCTTTCTGCAACCTATGACAAATTTAATTTCATTCGGGCAGATTTAGAGTCGTCTCCGTACCATGGGACAATTTGATGGAAAACGATTTATAACAAAATTGATACACGCTATTTGGTACGTCGCACTGTTAAAAATGTAATTTCAATCAGACACCCGTTCGAAATACATATGGAAGATATGGCTGCATCTGCACCAATTTCAACAAAACTCAATAACGTCATTCAAGTCTCAATATGATACGTTGTTCGAAATTTCATGTTAATCGGATAAACATTAGGAGTTTGGTGCACCATTTACGTAAAATCGGACGAATATATATGTATATGTGGGAGATATATTGAAATTTGAATCAATTTTTCCGAAACTTACGACACATCATTCTAGGCTCAATTCATTACGCTTTGCCAAATTTCGTGCAAATCGAAGGATATATAGGGACTTTGGTGCACTGTTTAACTAAAATCGGTCGAAAATATATATGGGAGCTATATCTATATCTCAAACGAAATTTAACACACATCGTTCTGGACCTTATTCAGTACGCTGTGCCAAATTTCGTGCAAATCGAAGCGTGTATATGGACTTTGGTGCACTATTTACCTAAAATCGGACGAAAACGTATATATCTAAGAAAATATATACGGAAGCTATATCTAAATCTGAACCGATTTTCTGGAAATTTAACACACATCATTCTAGACTTAATTCAGTACGCTATGCCAAATTTCGTGCAAATCGTGGTGCACTTTTTATCTAAAATCGGACGAAATTATATATGGGAACTATATCTAAATCTGAACCGATTTTCAGGAAACTTAACACACATTACTCTAGACTTAATTTAGTACGCTATGCCAAATTTCGTGCAAATCGAAAGGTATATAGGTATATTGGTGCACCATGTATCTAAATTTAAATGTGAACCGATTTTTTCCAATTTCAATAGGGTTCGTCCTTGGGACAAATGAATGAGCTCTTCCAAATTTCATCCAATTCGGATTAAAAATTCGACCTGTACTTTGTTTACAATTTAACATGTACAGACGGACGGACATGCATAAATCGACTTAAAAAGTGATTCTATGCATATTGTCGAAAGGAATAATGTGTCTATCTCATTTCCTTTTGCTTTTACAAACATATGCACAAAGACATAATACCCTGTACCACAGTGTGGTACATGGTATTATGTTAAGTTTTAATTTTAAATTAATTTTAAATTAAAATTAAATTTTTAAAAATGTAGTTTTTTATAGGTTTTAATATTTCCCCTTTTTACAACTCATTACACAATATATTAAATTCTATTGCAAAACATTAATTCTCTTTAAATGTATTTTTACTGGTCTTCCCATTACCAAGCCCCAAAAAAAATTAAAAAAAATCTAAATTTATTTATTCCATTTCGATACTGTTTACCATTTATTTTTTTTCTGTTGTTGTATGGATATCCTTTGGTCCCAGGATAAATACACTTTGTAAATTGAGTGTCAATTTTTTATTCAGGCATTTCTTTTGTGATTTAAATTCTAAAGCAACAAAATGAGACGGACGAACCAACAAAATCGGATCAATGTTATATTAAAAGAAGCTTAATCTGTTTAATGCTATTTTGGATGATATTTCAAGAAAGGCCACAGAAGGGGGCAGAAACAGCTCATTTGTCATGGCGCAAAAAAAAAGTAGAAATGTGAATATCTCAAGAAGACGAGAATCCTAACCTTGCTGGGTGATACTTCTTGAAAAAAGTGAGTGAGTGAATGAATGGAAATAAGAACGCAAAGGAATAAAATCCCAGCTAATGCCATTGTCAATTGTGACAAGTGGCACAAAGCAATACTTAATATAAAAATATAAATGGGAATGATTGAAATGATACCAAATGCTGAAATGATACCAACTGCTATCTGTGGTGTTGAGTCGAGAGGAGACTCTTTGATTGAAGAGAGTCCCGGTGGGGGTGTCTATGTGTTTATGCTAACTTTATTTGCGTAAATAACATTACTTTTCAAAAAAAAAAAAAAAAAAAAATCGGAAAATAAACTTTGACATTAATCTATAAACAACCTGTGTCACATTTTGACACTTAGCATCTGTCTAAGAGGATAATGCTTTTTGAAGCACTTAAATGTTCAGCAGAGGCAGTAAATAATTATGACAGTTTATATAAACTTTGTTTTTTGGCTTCCGAAATTTGTGCACGTTAATAAAATTATGTTGTATGTGTGGTGAAGTTAATTTTATATAAAATAATAATATTTTAATGAAAAGAAAAAGCTAACACCGGTAGAGAAAAATTTCCTTTGTGGGAAAATGGATGTAGTTTTTTGATGGATATTGATGACATAATGACAATGAATGGATAATGAATGGATATTGAGCAACGTTTCTTGTTACATTTTTTTAAAAAATTATCCGTAGGACGAAATGGGAGACTTTCCTAATAAGGGGACAGATGTTTTAAAAAAATATGTTTGCAAACAAATTGTAAATTGGATGTTTTAAAAATTTTTATTTATTCTCCTCGTGAAATAATGTACAAAATAGTCTCCTTAGTCTCCCAGTATCATCCTTTTCTAAGTTTTCCATTTTTTTACCCTTTGATGTCAATACATTTCCCCCTAAATAGTTTTTCAATAATATTTATTGTAATCTTTTCCATCAAATGGCGCCCAAAGGGAATTACAGCACAAGGCTTCCATTTTGCCACCCAAAAAGACTCGAATAAGAGTCTTAAGAGTAGCCATAGAGAGCAAATAGTCATTGTTGTTATTGTCGTTGACATCGCAGTCTTCGTTTTCCTAAGCCATGTAACAATTTTTTGACGCATTTTATTTATGTATGTGTAAGCTCGCAAATAAAATTGCATGACATTCACATTTAGCTTGTCCTCGCAGATCCTTAAAATAATAACAATAAGCATTGTTAGCAGCCACAGCAAAAAAAGACAAAGCACGCAGAAGAAGCATTACATCAAAGCCCCCTCAATATTTTATTGAATTGACTTGAGCGCTGAGCTTTCCCACGAATGGGGATGTTTCGCCTAAGATGTTTGTTTATTTGCTGTTGTTGTTGTCATTGTTGTTATTTGACTTTATTTGTGGTGAATGGACTTCCCGGTAAGCTGTCAATAATCTTTGGTGGATTACTAGGCCAAAAATAGACATTTGCTCTGCACGAAGACACACACTCACACAAACCACGTAAGGGAGCTGGATATTAAGAAGTTTTTACTTGAAATTAATCTACCCATGATGATGGTGATGACGACGTGTGCGATGGGAAGGAGAAAGTTTCCGCAAAGCACGTTTCATTGATAATTTAAGTGGGGGAGGAGAAGGGGCCAGGAAAATTAATTATTTCTCCAAAGGGGAAATGCCTGTGGATTGTTTTGAGTGATGAGTGTAAATCCTTTATTGCGTTACAAACAATAATAAATTAATTACAAATTCGGTTAGTAATGGAATTTTAAATGTGAGAAGAATTAGGGCAGGATATTTAATATGATGATTAATATTATATAAAAAAAACCTTATTCAGCCAGGCTGGATAAGGTTTTCCTATAGGAAGCCTAATTCAACCAGGCTGAATTGATGTTTACCTAACGGAAACCTTATTCAGCCAGTCTGAATTGATGTTTACCTAACGGAAACCTTATTCAGCCAGGCTGAATTGAAGTTTACCTATGGGAAACCTTATTCAACGTGGCTGAATTGAAGTTTACCTATAGGAAAACTTATTCAGCCAGGCTGAATTTAAGATTTCCTATGGGAAACCTTATTCAACCAGGCTGAATTGAACATTTCCTAAATAAAACGCATATTTTTATATTTATTTAAATAAACTTCAACTTCCTGCCAAAAAATTATTTATTTATTATTTGCCTATTGCAATTATTATTATTTTTTGTCTATTTATTATTTGTTTGTTTACATTCATTTAAAAATTGTTTACGTTGCGTCCCTTCGGAGCCCTGTTAGTTCCGCCAATTTGTTGCTTTGTCCTCTTATCCATGTTGTAACAGCTGTCCCAATTTGCTAAGCACTTTTGCTTTGCTTTGCTTGGCACTGTCACTGACACACACACAGAGTCAAAAAGTCCTACGGCTAGATTGGGATTTAGAACAGAGATCTTCTTTTTTTTCTATTTCAATGAAACGAAAAAATAAAACGCAAAAAACCCAAACAAAAATGACGACAGAACATTAGTAAACAAAAAATCTGTTAAAGGGGCAGGATTACAATAAAAAAATAATAAATAAATAAAATTTAATACCCATAAAAGTATTATTTGGTCTTAAAATGTCCTTTCGTCCCAGTAACGACATATCATAATGGCCATTAAAATTACACACTCCTCTTCTTCTCTTTTGGGGTTATGGGAGTTCTCTTTCGGATTTTTTGCATATTTTCTGCGTCGGTCATTATTATACAAAGACAATGTTAATAGCCTGAACTGACAATTTTAAGCGGTTTAATATTCGAAGAAGAAGCGGCATTTCTCAGCCACAGCGAAAAATGATAGCCACCAAAAAAAATAATGAAAAAAAACGTTTTCTGACGAAACCACTAAAGCGCGTAGTCAAATTTTTTTAATGGCAATGAAAATGGAGAGCTCAACACTTCATGGCGCCAGTAAATCAAAAAAGCATTTCAAAGACAATGATTTCATAATTACAACAACTGGCAAACAAACAAAAAAACTAGGCAACTGGCTCTGCTAAAAAGTAGCCTTCATGATGTTATTGCTGTTGATGACGCCGCAGGGCTTTGGCGTTAGCCTGTGTCTATGATGTTAAAGTGTTCTACGAACAAAAATAATAATAAAATAAATAAAACGCAAAATAAATTAAAAACATATATTTTTTACCACAACAGCAACAACTACAAAAGCAGTACTCAAGCTTGCGTGCATGTTTGCACATATACATATGTACTTGTGTACGTGTTAATGTGTTGCTGTTAGTGTGCGCCTTTGCCACTAATTATGCGCTCTATAAAAAAGTTAATACAAAACAACAACAAAAAAACAAATGTAAACTGGATTTCATTACGCCGGAAGAACAACTGGTAAACAACTACCGCGAAAAAATACTCGTAAAAAACTAATTTGTTTTTTTATATAATTTAATTATACATAAATTTATTTTACACTTTAATTGTGGTGCTGGTAAAAGGGGTGCTAGGGGCAACTAGAATACAAACATATAATAACAAGGCTTATATTGGAAATGTTCTGTGAAGAAGTTGTCTCGGGATATCACTTCGTATTGTTAAAATATATATATATATATATATATTGGTCGGAGAATGCGACTACGACATGAAAAATCCTGTAAAGAGTCTGGATTTTTATGTGGGGACTATATCCAAAAATCGACTTATATTTATAATTTTTGGTAGATGGAATGGCTACAGAATGTGAACTCAATATACCAAACAACTCAAAAGCGAATTTAATTAAAAGAAACCAAAATATATCAAAAATTCTATGGGGGCTATACCAAAACGGTGATCTTTATGAGAAATCAAGAATGAGAACCCAGAATATCTAATGGGAGTCAATTCGGTTAAAAACGTGAAGGGTACCGGTAACAGAGGACTACTCCGGAACTTGGATCGATATTGATAATTTTTGGTCCTGTCTTATTTGGGATACCCTAAAAAGTTTACCAATATTGATAAGTTTTTGTAGACAGATTTCCTACCCAATGAGTACCCAAAATTGGGTCCTTTATATTGAGAATATAGAATAAATCATCAAAAATTAAAAGGAATTCAAAAGAGGACCGAGGATTTTTTTCTATTGAAAATGGAATCCTTACAAGCTGAGTAGTTTTTTTTTTCTATAGAGAAAGGAATCCTCATAGTGCTGGGGATTTTTTCTAAAGAAAAGGAATCCTAATACGGCTGAGGAAAATTTTTTATAGAAAAAGGAATCATCAGAGGTTAACGATTTTTTTCTAAGATTTTTTCTATAGAAAAGGAATCCTCAGAGGGCTGAGAATTTTTTTCTATATACGGCTGAGGATTTTTATATTTAGTGATTTTTTCTATAGAGATGGATGAGGATCATTTTCTATAGTAAAAGGAATTCTCAGAGGGCAAAGATCTTTTTCTATAGAAAAGAGGAAAAAGGAATACTTAGAGAGTTGAGGATTTTGTTTTCCATTAAACAAGGAATCCTCAGAGGGCTGAGGAACTTTTTTCTTTAGAAAAAAAGATTTTTTCTATAGAAAAATAAGCTCTGGGTATTTTGTCTATAAAAAAAGGAATTCTCAGAAGGCTGATGAAATTTTTCTATAGAAAAAGGAGTGCTCAGAGGGCTGAATATTTTTTTCTATAGAATAAAGAATCCTCAGATGGCTGAAGTTTTTTTTCTATAGAAAAAGGAATTCTCAGAGGGCTCATGAATCTTTTTCTATAGATAAAGGAATCCTTTTTCATTGTAAAAGGAAACCTTAGTGGGCTGTGGAATCTTTTTCTATAGAAAGAAGATACCTTAGAGGGCAGAGGAATATTTTTTCTATAGAAAAAATGAGTTTTCTGTTGGCTGCGGAATTTTTGTCTATGGAAAAAATCCACAGAGGGCTGAGAATTTGAAGATTATTTTTTCTATATAAAAAAATAGTCTTTAGTTGACTGATACATATGTTTTATAGAAAAAGGAATTCTTAGAGGGTTGAGGATTTTTTATATAAAATGGAAGCTTCTTCGTTTTTTTTTTTTTTTTTGAATATATGCTAAAAATAAAATGTATACTTTCTATATAAAATATATTGAACTTAGTCCTCACATCCGTATTAAAATTGCACAGTTTTTTTATTAAACATATATTTATAAAAATATTGATTAAAAAAAAATCCTTTAAAAATTAAGATTTTGATTTAAGAAATATTTGAAAAAGGTACTATAAACAATATTAATGTCCAATAATTAATTATTATTAATTATTATTTTCTAATTAAATAATTATCCAAAACAAAACAGATTCATTATTTTCTTTTTCATAATTAATTATTTTGTAATTTATTACTTTTCAAAAACAAAAACAGATTCTTTTGTTATCAAATTGAATTTTTTTTTTTTGTTTTAGAATTTTATTTTTTTTTTGGTTTTAGATCCTGAATCCTTTCAGTGATTAGAAAGTTTGTTGCTGAATATATTTTCATTCTCATTTTTTGTTGGGTGAAGGGTCAGCGGAGGGTTTAAAATGCTATCATTTCAGTGGTATCTCGCTGAAAAGCGCTTGGACATTTGCATATTTGTTTTGTGGTTGAGTGGTGTTTTACGAAATAAATCATATTTTGTTTATTTATCCACTCCCCCCTAGCCAATGAATACTGAAATGAATACTGACTGAGAGGATAAAGGAGGGGGTCGCATAAAAAAAGTTTCGAGTGAATGAAATGCTAACGAGTTGTTAACTTTGAGAGTGAAATACATTCAAATGAAAGGCAATGAAATTGAAAAAGGGACAATGGTGTCAATGGTAGGACAAGGGATTTATCAAACGTAGAAAGGAGAGAAGTCCTCAGAGGACGAAGTATTTTTTCTATAGAAAAAATATTCCTCTGAAGGCTGAGAAATTTTTTCTAAATAAAAATGAATCATCCTCAGCCAACTGAAGACTCTTTTCTCTAGAGAAAAAAATATTTCAGCCACTGAGAACTTTTTTCTATAGAAAAAATCTTCAGGCAACTGAGCAGTCTTTTTTTCTGTAGCAAAAAAAAAACAGGCCATTATGGACTATAGAAAAAAATCCTCAGCCCAATGAGGACTCTTTTTTCTATAGAAAAAAATCCTCAGCCCAATGAGGACTCTTTTTTCTATAGAAAAAAATCCTCAGCCTACAGAGGACTCTTTTTTCTATAGAAAAAAATTCCTCAGCCCTCTGATGACTCTTTTTTACTATAAAAAAAATCCTCAGCCTACAGAGGACTCTTTTTTCTATAGAAAAAATCCTCAGCCCACTGAGGACTCTTTTTTCTATAGAAAAAATCCTCAGCCCCCTGAGGATTCTTTTTTCTATCGAAGAAATCCACAGCCTACTGAGGACTCTTTTTTCTATCGAAAAATCCACAGCCAACTAAGAGCTCTGTTTTCTATAGAAAAAAATCCTCTATACTCTGAGGACTCTCTTTTTATAGAAATAATTCCTCAGTACTCTGAGGACACTTTTTTCTTTAAAAAAAATCGCCAGACTCTGAGGACTCTTGAGGACTCTGTTTTTTCAATAGAAAAAAACTCATTGGACCCACCAGTGATTTTTCAATAGGAAAAAAATTTTCAGCCCATTGAGGATTTTTTTCTATGCAGGGTATCGCCCTAATCGACTTCTAGAAAAAACTTTTCTATTTTCATAACTTCTAAAAATTTGAATAGATACTTTTTTATATTTAGATTTGTTCCATTTTGATTACAAAACTATTGACATACATTTTTGCTTCATGAAAACCCATTCCATTCCCATTCCAAAAGACCGACAACAATAATTGAGTTTCCGCCACAATAAAGACATAAAGATATAATGGGGAGAGGGGGGGTCATATAAATGTGTGATGTTATGCGTGCCGTCGATTATGGGTGTTGGAATATGATTTGAATTTAATTTCGTTTTGGCGCTTTTGTAAAACAAGCTGTTGTCATAGGGGCCAAATGTTGTAGTTATTATTCCTCAGGATGAGCATGGATATGGCAAACTCAATCCCCATAACGATGATGATGATATGTGTGATGACGATGATGTTGATGTCCAAAATATAAACGAGATGACATATGTCAACAACAAATGTGGCCATATTTCAATATTTATGAGCAGCATAATTGAATATTTTGATAAACTAATGTATTTGATACCCTCTAACCCTGCCTAACTCCCATCCTTCCATTATATGGCATAAATATTTAATAGCCATTTGGATAGTTAATATTGATATGACAATAGGCATAAACAAGTGTCATAAAGATTGAACGACAATGCTAAAAATATATTCACTCCCAATTGGGAATAAAACAATGGGAAATAATTCTTTTTTTATTGCCAAAACAACATAAATATTCTGGAAATGCATAAAAATCAATCAGTCTTTTTTAATTAAAATGGCATTATTCGATTCTATTTCTGATTGATTTTGTGTATGTTTGCGTGTGATTTTTACTCCTTGAATAACATTTGTTTCATCAATTCCACCTGCCCCACCCCCTCATTTATTTGTTTTCTGGCGGCAATAATCATTAATCTATTTCAAAACATTAACTCTTAACTGAAAGCAAAGGCAATAAATCTGTGATTTTTTTGTTGATTTGTTGTTGTTCTATTCGAAAAAAAGTAATTATCTTGAATAAATATTGTAGCAACAAAAAAACAATTATTAATGTCGATTTTTCCTTTAATTCCAATTTCTAAAATTCCATTTTAGGTAATTTGTCGCCCAGAGAGAAAGAGAGAGAGAGAGTGCGAATAAAAAAACGTGTCAGACACCAGTCACATTCAATTCACAAATCTCAATGAAGGTCATTTTTATTACAGCAATTTATTATCCTTATTGTGTTTGACAAAATACAGGGCAGGGGTGGGGGTAAAATAAAAAGGATGTGATCAAATCAATTTATACTGAAATTACCTAACAAAGGTGACAATGATTTTGTTGGAAAGTAATAGAAGTTTAAGCTAGGAGGATTTTAAAAAATTGGTTGAAGATTTTGTCTTTACAAGAAAGAGTCTTTAGACGAAAAAAGATTCCTTGGAGGGGCTGAGAAAATTTATTTTTCTTAAGAAAAATCTATAGAAAACAAGAGTCCTCAGAGGTACTGAGGATTTTTTCTATAGAAAAAAGGAGTCCTCAGAGGTACTGAGGAATTTGTTTCTATAGAAAAAAGAGTCCTCAGACGTACTGAGGATTTTTTTCTATAGAAAAAAGAGTCCTCAGATGTAGTGAGGAATTTTTTCTATAGAAAAAAGAGTCCTCAGAGTTACTGAGGATTTTTTTTCTATAGAAAAAAGAGTCCTAACAGGTACTGAGAATTTTTTTCTATAGAAAAAAGGGTCCTCAGTGGGACTGAGGATTTTTTCTATAGAAAATTTTTTCTATAGAGGAATTTTTTTCTATAGAAAAAAGAGTCCTCAGTGGGACTGAGGAATTATTTTCTATAGAAAAAAGAGTCCTCAGTGGGACTGAGGATTTTTTTTCTATAGAAAAAAGAGTCCTCAGTGGGACTGAGGAATTTTTTTTCTATAGAAAAAAGAGTCCTCAGTGGGTCTGAGGAATTTTTTTCTATAGAAAAAAGAGTCCTCAGTGGGACTGAGGATTTTTTTTCTATAGAAAAAAGAGTCCTCAGTGAAAAAAGAGTTCTCAGTGGGACTGAGGAATTTTTTTCTATAGAAAAAATAGTCCTCAGAGGTACTGAGGATTTTTTTTCTATAGAAAAAAGAGTCCTCAGAGGTACTGAGGAATTTTTTCTATAGAAAAAAGAGTCCTCAGTGGGACTGAGGAATTTTTTTTCTATAGAAAAAAGAGTCTTCAGTGGTACTGATGAAATTTTTCTATAGAAAAAAAGAATCCTCAGAGCTACTGAGGAATTTTTTTTCTGTGGAAAAAAGTCTCCTCAGTGAGTTTAGGACTTTTTTCTATAGAAAAAAGAGACCTCAGAGGTCTGAGGATTTTTCCTATAGCTTGTTTCTATAGAAAAAATCCTCAGGCCTCTGAGGACTCTTTTTTATAGAAAAAAATTCCTCAGTACCTCTGACGACTCTTTTTTCTACAGAAAAAGTCCTCAGAGGCCGGAGGATTTTTTCTATAAAAAAAGAGTCCTCAGTTGACTTAGGTTTTTTATAAATGGTATATGGTTTTAAGGCTTTGTTAAAAGATTAAATTTAAATCATAATAAATTGCTAAACATTTAAATAATCCTGTAAAACCAAAAAAAAAAAAATAGAGCAATATCCAACTATAGAGAGAATGCACGAAATAGTAAGAGAAAATGCCACGTCACCAAAGAATTATTAATTTTTTTGACAGTTTCTTCTTTTTTCTTCGACCGCATTGTAGATGACAGGCTTAAGGATATTTCTATTATTTAGTTAGTCAAATATTATCCTGTATATTGTCAACGACAACAACAGGCAAAACCAAAAGAAGAGGACATGCAACGAAACTTGACATCTTTTACAAAACTTTCAACAAAAATTATTAATGGCCATGACAAATGAATTTTCGCCGCACCCGGGGATGGGGATACCCTTGGGTATTGGCATATTATAAGTTATCTCACTTATATATGTATTAGTGAGCGTTAGTATTGTAGTATCTTCGTTTTTTTGGAATAGGTCACGTAATGACATGTCCAAAAGAAGGAAAAAGAAAATGCCTACAACTAATAAATAAATTTTCATTTTTTTTTCTTCTTCCATTCTTGTCCTAGTCCTTTGGATTTGTGTAGAAGAAAAAAAACTTATTCAAACGCCCATATAAATAAAAAAAGGAAACCAAATTTGAGGTCTTTACATTTGAATGATTTTCTAAACGTCCATAATAATCAAATAATAATAACACCTTCGAGACCTTGGGGACTCCATTCAAAGTGCGGGGTAAGGAAGTGTAACTGGATATAAATTACATTTTAAGAAGACACCATGTGGGAGACATTCTTTTTCCAAGGACACCAATCCATGAATTAAATTGAGTGTAATAAATAGTTGAACAATTGAGAAAGAGAAAATCATTTGTGGGTATTCCCAAAAGGCAATGATGAGATATGTGCAAATAATTGAAGGTCAAGGGGCAAAATTGTTGGGGTGGTTTTGGGGTTACAAATTAATGAATATAATACAAAAAATGGAGGATGTGAATTAGTGTGAGTATTTTTGAGGGGATTTTTTATACACAGGGAATTTGTGATGCATTATTAATAGCAATTAAGGAGGGATCGGTAAAAGTGGAAATGGACGGAAACATACGAATATCGATTTCTTGTCTTCGGGGACCCTATCTAAAATCTTATGTAGAATATTTGGATGTCAAAAAAATTGCATCTTGTGTTACTGAATTAATGGTTCTAGAAATTCGGGACTGCAGATAAAAGGAGGATATGGCTTACAAAATCTTTCCTCATACGATTTGACTGAAGATATGTCATCTGAGAATTTTTTTCTATAGAAAAGTTTCCTCATAGGCCTGAGGAATTTTTTTCCATAGCAAAAAGATTATCTGAGGAATTCCTGAGATTACTGAGGAATTTCGATCTGTAGTTATTCATTCATATTTTATTTATATATGATTTGAGGCTTTGTTAAATTAGGAATTTTTTCTATAGCAAAAAGAGGCCTGAGGAATTTTTTTCTATAGAAAACAGAATCCTCAGAGGGCTTAGAAATTCTTGAGATTACTGAGGAATTTTGATCTGCCAACTCGGTGGAAAAACGTGTCCGAAATCCCTAGAATACCGAATATATGGGTACAGTTTTAAGTGGGATACCCCGAAACTTGGGCCAATATTAAAAATGTTTAGTTCGGAGAAATGATTTCCAATAAGAACCCAACACATCAAATTACAGCCAATTCGGTTGGAAAACCTGTCTAAAATCCCTAAAATACAGAACATTGGGGGTTACCGTTATATGGTGGCTACCCTGAAACTTGGCTTAATATTGAAAATTTTTGGTACGGAGATTTTCTATACAATGAGAATCCAAAATACAAAATTATAGCCAATTTTGTGGGAAAAGTGTCCAAAATCCGTACAATACCCTAAAAATGTGGGGTACCGTTATAAGTGGGATACCCCGAAACTTGGGTCAATATTACAAATTTTTACAGCCAATTCGGTTGGAAAACATGTCCAAAATTCCCAAAATAAAGAATATTGGGCAGTACCGTTATATGGAGGATACCCTGAAACTTGGGTCAATTTTTGGCAAGGAATGATGTGTTTGGTTTGGCTGAAATTTTGGTTGAAAAACTTGTCCCCAAAATACTGAATATGGGGGCTAAGCAAAAATTTGAACAGATATATGCCATTTGCAATACCAAACACCCTAGGGGTACGAGCAATATCTGTGCAAATTTCAGAACTATATTTTAAATATTGCGATTTCCATCGTGATTTCAACAGACGGACAGACAGGTGTACATGCGTAAATCGACATAGAACTTTGTGGGGTCTCCGGTGGATATTTCAAGGTGTTACAAACGGAATGACATATTTTATATACACTCCGCCTCATGGTGTAGGGTATAAGCATAATCACATTATAACTCAAAACTTTGACGAATTTGTCATTCAGACCCCTTAATATACTCCTCAATGTTTTTTTTATATCAATACAGCTATTTTCGCTCTCAGAATATTCAACATGTACTCTTCCTACAAAAAATCTAATTTTCCACATTTAAATGAGAAATAAAAAAAAATCCGAACAATTTATGTTAAAATTTACCTGGTAACGCCTCGTGTAGCTTCCTAATTTATATTCGCCCAAAAGTATGTTCGGCCACCCTTTCCAATGTTTTTTCCGAGGACTGCAGGCTGAAATAATCTGAAAATATAAAGTAAACCACAAATAATTGTCATGCCATATGTGATGCTGTAAATCACGTGGAACCCCATTACATCTAACCTAACAAAGATTTCAAAACACAAATTAGAACATGAAATGACTTTTAACATATAAGTATATACATTCATCTAAAAGGCCTATAGAAATACCTATACTTTTTTGGAAAGCCAAAAAGAAACAGTTACATCACCAAAAGCCATTCAAATCCTTTATAATCCCCAAAAAAATATATATTCAAATCAGCAGCAACATCTATACAAACATACAATGATGATTTTGCTACAATTGTCTTAATTACGACAATTGAGACGTTAATTAAATTGAAAAATTAATCTACATGCTGCTGAATATGTTCAAAACAACGACAACAACGTTCGTTAAATATTTGCCAAATTTACCTAGGATGTTCTGTCTCAAATCATCCCGAAGAAGGGGGGCGAATGAGTACGAAAAAAAGAGTTATAAAACACACATTAATCGTTTGGCGCTCAATCAGCTCACATCAATCTGGAGCATTAATGATGGCACAATACACGTGTCTGGGTCAGGTATGGATGGATGGATATCACAGGAAGTGAGCGGGGAGGAGTTTGTAGATAATTTCAATATTATGATATGGGTTTCCCCCCTATATCCCTCCTCTTTTCTTCTTCGTATTCCCCATATTTTATGGCGCTATTGATATTTGTTGATGTGTGTGTGTGTGTGAGCGTGTATATGGCACGAGTGCCATAAAATTATACATGACATTAGCTTTTCCAACGAAATCTTTGCTTTTGGATTTAATTTAATTATCGTCGATGGAAAAAACAGAATGGAATAATAATTAAATATCAAATATATTTAATCTGAATTGATGATAAGACGAAACGTGTGAATTAATTGTGGGAATGCAAAGGAAAAATATTTCGATGGCATACATAAACATAAATAGTTTATTTGAATTCAAAACTATTCATAATTTATTACACAAAAAAAAAAACAGAGAAAATAATCTAAGACCTTGATAGAGAAATTATATTCTGCGAAAAGTGATAATAAATATAAATGAGAGAAGTCATATGTTTTCAAGGTAGAAATGCTCATTTCTATGAAAACAAATATTAAAATACTTTAAATTTAAGATATAAATTGGAAATACTTTCACATGGGTACTGCATCAATATGATAAAAATTTGTCCACACCCTGGAGGCCTCTAATATAAATACCTATTTCGTATTTACTTCATACTAACACTATGCAATAAGAAGATTTTTGGAGGGCAAGAAATTCCTTATAGAAATGAAACTGTGATACTTTCTTCTCTAAGTTCAGAAAACTTATTGGCCTTCTGAAACATTTACTAAGAGAACATAAAATTTTCTTGCCTTTTGAAACAGATTTAAGATTTTTTTCAGTCCCCCTTCCGATATTTAGTAAAATGACCTGATGGCTGTCTGAGACCTCTCCTAAGATTTTCTTCGTTCATCTTTCGCAAAGTACCTATTTCCAATTTCTACGCATTATTTTCCGCCATAAACATAAATGTCGCACGAAAAACAACAACAACAACAGCCACAAGAAAAACATTCTAATTGTTTTATGGTTGATTTCAAATCTGATTTATTTCTGCAAAAATGTTAATGACAAATTATGGAAAATATGCGCCAACAGTATCAAGAGCCGTAAAACTTTCTGATTATTTATTAAAGTAATAAAACAAAAGTTGGGCCATAGTAGAAATATTTTTGCAGCACAAGTTTTCTTGCGCCAATGTCACAAGGCGTTTAAAGAATTAAACAACAAAGACGATGATGTCGATGCTTAGAGGCCAATGAAACAATCATTGCCAATGGCCAGCAGTTTGTGGCTGGTTGGTTGCTTCAATTAACTTTGGTCTATGATTTTGTCGAGAAAATTTTGTTTATCAAAATCATTTTTCTTTTTCCGAAGTGCGGCTATAAAATTGTCAAATATTTCCCTCGTTTCTTTATCCTTCCCTTAAAAGTTGATTGGTATTATTATGGCTAAAGGATATTTTCATAAACTTTAAACGCTGCCTTATGGTTTTTGTTTCGTTGAGTTATGCTTTGGAAGGATTTTTATTGCCGCTAGGATATCATAAAGTTTGGCGAAGTAAAAGAAAAAAATAATATTAAATAAATGTTTACCATTTGGAACTTTGAGAATATTTGAAATGACTACACCAAATAACTACCAGAAATAGAACTACCATAAACCAAATAACTAAATATCTTATAACTGAACACCTAGTCATTAAAAACATAAATTCTTATTGAAATAATTGAAATTATTTTTGCTACAGAATTTTCCATAAATTTCTCCAGAAATATTCTTGCCATAATGCTTTTAGAATTTATACCCTCCTCTTCAGAATTAAATAAATATAAATGCTTAACATTAATAAACACAAAACCTCTCGGAGGAAATGAGTTTATTTGCCACTTGAGTGTCTCAAATCTTCGTTCGTCATTTCATTCATCCTCATTTAAATCATCACCATCATCATCATCACCGACATCTCCAACATCCTCGTCAGCCACATCACCTTTTATAGTTTTTGTGTCAGTTTAGCCACTACAGGATTTTAGTTATTTTCAGTGATTTCCGGTTTAATTTCCCAACAAAGGAGAGTGAGAGAATGAGCAAGAGAGTGAAAGACAAACACACACACACACATTCATACTCTTGAATAAAATAAATTCTCAAGTCAAGCGTCATGTCAATAGAATACTTTATGAAATAGCTGGAAGCAGACATCAAATATTTAACCAGGTAAGAAGGTGAAGTGTATCCAAAGGCTTAAGATTTGAAAATTTTAACATGGAATCAACAAGGATCAAGAAGGAAATATTTATGAAGTATTTATACATATTACACTTATAAATAAGGGGAATGTTATTGCATAGAAAATTGGTATAGCTGAAATATAAAATATTTTCTAAAATGTAACAATTGGATATTATATAAATATATAAATTTAAAGAGCTAAATAATAAATCAAAAAAATATTATGGATAGATTGTTGTGTATAAAAAATAGTCATGAAATGTGACTTTTTTTAGTAAAAACAAAATTTAGTATACATTTTTCCATAAAAAAAATCGGTACGGAAGTGAGGATAGTTTTTTTCTCTAAAAATGCTCCGTATTTCTCTATTGTAAAAAATCCATCTCAAGACGTTAGGATAGATTTCTTCTATAGAAAAAACTCGGCACAGGACCGGAGGATAGATTTGTCTATGGAAAAAAATTGTAGTCAAAACCTTATGAGAGATTTTTCTATAGAAAGAATCGTGAGAGAATTTTTGAAGAGAGAGAGAGAGAGAGGAATAGATTTTCTATAGAAAAAACAACTGATGATGTTTTTCTATACAAAAAATTGCTCAAGAACAGAGTTTTTTCAATATAAATAATCTTTTTATGGAAAAATACTTCTCAGGTGAGATTTTTTTTAGGAAAATATTTCTTATCATTATTCAGTAGGGAAAATTGCTAGACGAGGAATGTTTATACAGAACAAATTTTCAGGAGAAGAAATTCATAGAAAATTCCAATTTTTTTTATAAAAAGGGTTTTCAGAACCTCAAAAGAATTTTTCAGAATAAAAAAATATTGAGGATACGTTAAAACTCTCTCTTTCTCTCCAAAACTTAATTCCTGTAATCATCTGCCTTTCGTCTCTTTTAAAAAATACTTCAATGCCTTCGGCACGTTTATAGACGACATTGTGGTCTCCACCACGTCTATAGATGATTTCGGAGTCTTCAGTACGTCTATGAACTATTCCCTGGTCCTCAGATCGTCTATAACGACGATGTGGCATTCATTACGTGTATAGAAGACTCCTGGTGTTCGGCTTTTCCATGGAAAACTCCCTAGCCCTCAGCTCGTCTATGGCGACTATGTGGCGTTCATCACTTCTATAGAAGGCTTCGGTGTTTCACCTCGTCTATAGAAGAATTCCTGGACTTTGGTACATCTGTAGAAGACACTCTCATCGTCAGCTCTAGTATATTAAATAATCCGTAACTTAGCTTGTGTTTACAATACTCCTGAGTTTCAACCTTTCTATAAAACTCTCTAGCCTTCAGCTCGTGTATGACAATCTCTCTGCAATTCAGATATTTTATAGAAGACTCCCCTTATAGAAGGACAGGGAGCCTTGTCTATAGAATAATCTCGACCTACAAATGGTCTATAGAAGAATACCTGCCCCTCAGGGGTTTCCAGCTATAAAAGAATCCCTGGGCGTCAGCACGTCTGTAGACCGTCTTTACAATACTCCCTAGTCTAAATTTGTCTATAACGACTCCCTGGGCTTCAGATCATATATTGAACAATTCCTACACCTCTATAGATGACTTTCAATTCAGCACTTCTATTAAAGTGAGTCTTCAATTGTTCAGCGTTTTTTGTAGAACTATTGCAGTTTGTCCATAGAAGATGGCCTATATCACCTCAAGGTCATATTCTTCAGCTAATCTAACTGAAAAAAAAACTTCGTCATCCATAAACGACTCCCCATTTTTATTTTTATTAACAATACGAAAAAATTCTGTACTTTCTTCAAAAATTCTTTATTATATTTCATAAACCTTAAGTTGCCTATTCGATTTCCTCCTTCGTCGTTTTTGGTTTCAAAAATAAGACATTAAGGGAGGCAGTAATCGCTATCATTAATCTTTCTCAAATTACATTATTATTTTCGACTTTAAATGAAAAGTTTTGGCCAACTTTAACATTTCACCAGGGAAATGTACACACACGTTTTATGGTTTCCTGATATGCTGGAGGAAATTGCAGGGATGGAGGACGATATGCGTGTGTGTATATGTGGATGTGGTTAACCACAAAATTTCAAACAAATTTGTGTCAATATTTTATAAATTACCCCAAAGAGACATGGATGGCCTGTTTCGATGAGTTAGGTGCGGTATGGTGTGTTGTGTTTGGAGTTCCACCCATTGCCTGTTTGGATGACCCGGTTTGGGGGGTTTGTATTACCCGAACATTAACATAAGCACGTTAATAATAGCATGGCAATTGTTGTTATTGTTTTTTTTTTTGGTGTTAACTTGAAACTTTTTGGCAGCACTTACAATACGCAACATCTGGGAACATTAAAGTGTATTTGTATGCATGTGAATGTATATGTGTGTGTTCGCGTATGTTCGTTTATGTACCATAAGTATTTTCAATAAAAGTTTAAAATTCCTACGAGACTCATATGTTTCTCTTTCCGCTACGGATGGTGGGGTTGTTGTTACTTTCGTTGTTTTTCGTTTTTTGGCGAAAATTGCAGCCAACACCTGCTCCAGAGCTGCCTCATCACATGCTCGCCGGAACGACCCAGTTTCGCAGAGTGATGAAAAAAATAATACTGAAATAAATTGAAATTTTTATTTACCACCGCCGACAACCACAACAACGACATGAAGAGAGAAAGGAACCAAGCACCACAGAGATCAACCGCAACCACGGCTATTGTTTGCCAAGCAACTAAACTCCATTCCACATTATTGGTGTTGTGGGCAGATTTTGTTGTTGGTGTTGTTGTTTGGTTTTGTTTTTATTGTTATGGGAATTTTTATCTTCTAATTTACTTGAACACTTTCGCTAGCTTTGTTGTTGTTGCTGTTGTTGGCGTTATTGTTTGTTTGATTCCAGCCTTTTGTTTGTTTTCAATTTTATTCAATTCACGGGGTGAATCAGAAAGCGCCAACGGCCAATACAGTGGGCATTTATCTTTATTATGTCAAAAGGGGTAGGCAATTATCGGAATGGATAGTACTATGGTGTCATATAAGAGAGCTTAATGGCTTTTTATACAATAGCTTTAGGCGTATTAATTTGGGTAAGAAAGAGAAAACTCTTCTCAATATTAGGTCTTAAGGTTGTCGAATTGAAAGAAGAAGCAATCAGAAAACACTCCAGAAATTCTAAATAAAATATCCACTTTAAAAAGGTTTTCTACCTTTGTAAGGGAAAATAAAATTCACTCCCCAAGATTCTCAACAAAGACTCACAGCTCCAGCTTGCCTGAAGGAGATTTCTATTGTCTTCTTATAAATGTCCCATCCTCCATCCTATCAAATAATATTAAATAAAGACCCTCTAAACTTCAATTCTTCTATACAAGACCCCCCGGTCCCCATCACTTCTACGAATACCCCCTGCCTTTCATCTTATGAATAGAAGACTCACTGAACTTGAACACTACCACAAATATACCCTGACGATTAGATCGTCCAGAGTAGATTCCCTGAATCGTCTAAACTACAGAACATCCTCAGAGTATCTGAAAGAGCCCTTGGCCTGTAGCTTGTGACTTAAAATCTTCTGTATGCTTCATGTTTTTTTTTGCTCGCTATAGACGACTCTCCGATTCAGCTCATATTCAAAAGACCCCTAATCTTCTGTGAAGACTAGCATTCAACGTGACTGTGAAGATTCGTTGGCCTTCAATTCGTCTATAGAATATCACCTGACTTCCAGCTAGTCTATACAAAAGCCACTGGTCTTCAGATCGTCTACCTTTGGATCGTCTATAGAAAACAGAAGACCTCTAACCTTTAAAGAAGACTTCCTTCATTCAGAAAAATCATTGGTTTTCAGTTCGGCTACAGTATAAACCCTATAGAGCATCCCTTGTTCAGTTCTTCTGCAGAAGACTCCCTGGCTTTCAAATCGTCCATGAGAATTGCCAGTTCGTATATGAGTATCACCAGCTGTAGATCGTATATAGAAAACCCACTGGCCTTTATTTCATCTATCAAAGACTCACTGGTCTTCAGTTCTTCCATAGAAGACACCCAGCATCAGACCATCTGAAGCTAAGATATGCTACCTCAGACTCCCTGGTCGTCAGCTCTTCTAAACAAGAATATCTTATTTTCAGTTTCTCAATATTAGATTAGCCTTCAGCTCATCTACAAAACATATGTTAGCTTTCAACTCCTCACCCTGGTATACAGTACATCCATAGAAGACTCTCTGGCCTTTAGCTTATGTATGGAAAACTTCTCACCTAAAAAAATCTCCCTAGTTTTCATCTCATCTACCTAAGACTCCCTGGCATGCATTTCATCTAGAAGAATTTTGGTTTTCAGATTGTCTATGAAAACTTCTTGGCCCATGAATACTGCCGAGGCTTTAGTTCGTCTGTAGAAAAATCCCTGGCCTTCTACAGAATATGTTGTGACATTCAGTTCCTGCTTTGCAAATAATATGGCGTTCAGCTCGTCTATGAAGAATACTTGGCTTGGACTTGACCATTAAAGACTTTTTGACTTTTGATTGTCCATAAAAGATCTACATTTACTCAGCTCTCTTATAGAGATCTACTTGGACCTGTTTAATAAAAACCCTGGCCCTTTAGAATTTCTATAGAAGATTTCCTGCTTCAACTTTGCTGTATATAGATTTCCTTGAACTCTCTTAGGAAGAAAATTATTCAGGTCTTCTATAAAGAAGACATTCATACATTCAATCTTCTTTATGGAATAGTGCTATCTCTTATATTTTATAAATTAGACTTTGAGTTCGATATCTTCTAAAAAGTAGACCTTGAGCTCTTCAAAAATATTAAATCTGGGTTCTTGATCATTTATGTAAATAATATCTTGTGCTCCCCTATGACGAAGGCCTCGAGTTCATATAAAAATTTAGATCTTGAATTCATATAAAGAGACATATAGCTCTTGCTTTACGAGGATTAAATCATTTAGCTTTTCGATAAAGAAGACGAGCTCCATCACTTAGTATTCCTTAACGATGAAATTCTGTTGAATCGCCAGATCATCTATTAAGAAGTCATTCTGTTTTTTTCTTCTTTCCTATGAGAATACTTTTAATCTTTTCTTTTCCGGAAATTCTCTCACTGTGCCTTTTATTTATTTATTTTGTTTAACTCCAACAAATATCATCATCACCCGTTAGCCATGAACGTGAAAATCTGCAACAGCCACAATGGCAACCGCGCACACACACACATACAAAAGCTAGCAACAACAACAACTATAACCACAACATCAAAACAAAACTAAACAAATGTTCATAATAATATCTGTGATTTTATTTGATTGTTTTGGATGCGGCTATGGGCTTGATCAGTTAAACGTTCTGTCGGCCGGCTGGGCTGTCTGTCGGTCTTGTTTTTTTTTTTTTTTTTGGGGAACACAAAACAAACAAATAAATAAGCAAGCTAAAAAGTCAGGCAAATCAAATAACACTACCACACACACCAATATACGCACGTATTTTAAATGGAAGCAACAATTTTTTTTCACAAGACTAGGCAATGATATATTGGCTGACAGACAGACAAACGAAAAAAAACTTGTTCTAAAGTGCTAATAAAAGAATTTTCTTTGGAAATGAGTATTAGGGTGGTGTGGGAGAAATTTTAAATAGGGTTAATTAATACGTTGGTCCCTGGATTTAAAAACAGTTTTAATTTTTAATTACTTCATGGAATGCAAAATGTTAAAAAAAAATATTTAAAAAAATGGTTTCAGGGCATATTACTACCATAGCCTACAATCGCGATCACTATAAGCGATATCAAATAGAACACAGAACTTTTCGAGACTTTTGGTTACCATAGTTATAACAAATGTCTTTATATACAAAATCTCTATCTTAATACTATTGTATATTTTCATAATTTCCCATTAAGAATGAAAATAAAGAAAAAAATTCCTTATAAGTTTTTTTCACCCATTAATTGTTCATTTCAAAATATTATTTCACTTGGCCAAAAATTTATTTTGATTTATGTGAAAATTTTCTGTTTTGTTTTCATTTATTTGTTTAATATTTTTTTCTGATGGCATCAAAAGAATTTTGCAGCTATTTCAGCAAAAAGCCAAAAATACTCAAACTAATTAGTTGGCCAATTTCAGATAAAATAACAAAAAAAAAAAAGCCGGCCAGCCTGTATTTTTTGCATGCAAATAATTTTGGTTTCTATTTTACAAACGATTTGTGTGTGCACTCAGGCGTGCTTACATATGTAGATACATGTGTAATCATTCACAAAATAATTTTGCTTAGTTTTCATATTTTGTTAAATAGCTAAGAAAGAGGCGTGGGTGAAATTTTTCAAGGGGAAGGGACCAATAATGCAACTTTTGGAAGGGGCCAAGAATTCAATTTGTGATAATATGTTTGCAAAAAATATAGAAAACTGATGCTACACAAGAAAAAAAATCAAGAAAAAATACAAATGCCAGGTTGGATCGCATTCTTCAGATCGTTTAAGAAGCTCCCTGGTTGACTATATCTTGACTATAGAAGATATTCCCTGACAGTCAGCTGGTTCATATAGCGCTCCCAGCCCTAGTCTATAAAATACTCTCTGGCTTTTATAGAAGACTCCCAGCCTTCAGCTTGTTTATAAAAGACCCCTGGCCTTTAGCACGCCTGAAGTATAAGACTTCCTAATCCTCATCTCATCTATGAAGATGCATGGTCTATGAAGACAATCTAACATTCAGCTCGTCGATGTAAAACTCCCTAGACTTCAGGTCATATACAGAATATACTTTTTGCATTCAATTCCTAAATTTAAAATTCAATGAAAAATCAGTGGTTTGAGTTCGCCTATTGAAGACCCTTGACTTTAGTATATAGTTCATAAAAGACCTACATACATTCAGCTCTCCTATAGTCGTCTCCTTGGATCTGTTTAAAGAAACCTCCGTACCTAGAAACCTACCTATAGTAGATTCCCTGACCTTTGTCTTTAAAAAAACCTCTCATAGGAAGAAAAGATATAAAAAAATCAGGTCTTCTAAAAAATTTAACTTTTACATAAATAATACCTTGAGAAATTCTATAAAGAAGACGTTGATCTATTCTAAAAATAACACTTTGAGCTCATCTATAAAGAATGATCTATCTATAAATAATGATAACCTCACAGTAAAGTAGGTCTATAGGACGTATACTTGCTGTTATCAATCATACGTTCCCATAGTTATTTTTTTCATATATGCCCTTCTATACATGGGCCTTCAGATCATTTATACCGAGCTCTCTGGCGTCGCTGGCCTTCAGCTCGCTGAAGTATAGGATTTCCTTGATTTTATCTCATTGGCTTTCAGCATTTCTATGAAGAATCATTGGTTTGAGTTAGCCTATTGAAGACCCTTGACTTTAGTATATAGTTCATAAAAGGCCTACAGACATTCTGCTCTCCTATAGTCATCTCCCTGGATATGTTTAAAGAAACCTCCGACAGTTCAGTCCAATTATAGTAAACTGCCTGGTGCAAATTTTCTATAAAACATTCCCTGGCCTTCGTCTTCAAGAAACCCTTGGTTTCTATTAGGAAGAAGAAAAATAAAAAAATGGTCTTCTAAAAACATTTATTTTTTACATAAAGAAGATCTTCAGATATTCTATAATGACGTTAATCTATTCTATAAATAATACTTTGAGCTCATCTGTAAAGAAAATATCAAACTCTTCTAAACAGAGGTAGGCCTATAAGACTTATACGTGCTGTTGTCAATCATACGCTCCCATAGTTATTTTTTCATATATACCCTTCTATTCCTTCGATCTTTGGCTTTGCTATAAAGAAGACGACCTCCATCTCTTGGCCTACAGCAGCAACATTCTACCGAATAACCCGATCTTAATATTATATAATCTCATCTCAAAGTCTCATTTACAAACTGAAATCTGAATTCATATTTTCTATAGAGGATTTTAAAAAGAATCTTCCGTGTGAGAATGCATTCTCACATCCCATAGAAATGTTAACTACGCCACTGATTGTGAAATATATTTTTATATGTTCACATTTTTGTGTATATTTTTGGTTTATTGTTTTCATTTTTCATATTTTGTAGACAATAATTTAAAATTAATATCTGACTGCATAGATACGTACACAGCAATTTATTTATGTCTAAAAATATAAATAAAGAAAAAATAAAACAACAAATTTCTTTGTTTTTGTGGTAGACAGTTGGGTGTGTTCGGAAAGGCAAATTTGTAATTAATATGTTTGTCTTCTAGTACCAGAAGAGCTAGTTATACGGACAGAAAAAATTCTGAGCATGTCGGTTGTATTCCGAATTTTCATGATTGAGGATTTTTTTGAAAAAAAAAAAATAACTTTTTCAGAATCATAGAACTGTGACCATATTTTAGAAAAAGATTATTAGGTCTTCTATGAAAGCTGTTAATATTCTACAATGAATAAAACTGGTTTGCTCTTCTATGAGAATACCTAACCGAAATAAATTAAGATACGGTAGGTTTATCTTATTTTATTTCGGTGGGCAGGACCAAAAAACTAAGATATTTATTTTTATAAATATCAGTTTACTATTTAATTGAAAATTCTGATTTTAGCTCACGACGAATACGTTTTGCGCTCATGCAGCTTCTCTTCTAAACATGGATCACTTAGTTTATTTTTTATTAGAAAATATAATTTTTTTCTGCTGGCATTGAAAGAAGAAAATCTTCGAAATTTATAGAAGATGCCTTAGGACTTTCCTATTTCAGGTTTTTTTTAAGAGCAGAATATTTCCTTTTTTATAAATATGAACCCTTTTAATCTCAAAATCAATTCTCTAGAAAATGTCCCCTTATTTTCTGCCCCATAAACATTTATATTTTTTACACTTTAAGAACTTAGAAAATTACCTAAACAACCTCATCATTCAGTCTTCATTCTTTGTCCCACATCCGACAAAACAGCAAAAATTTGCCGACTTTTGTTGTCTTTTGTTAGCTTTTCAACAATAGCAACAAAAATTCTTAAAGTCTACACAACAAACAACAAGAAATAATACCTTGAATTGCCCATTGCATAAATAAAAACAAAAGCCAAACGGAAAAAGAATTACAGGAAATCCGCACAGTACATAAATGAGACAAAGCAGCCTATTTTATGTAGCCATTGTAAAGTGTTTGGGCATTTAGAAAAATGAATACTGTTTTAAAGACAAAATATACTAAAGGTATTCTTTTAATTGCTAGTATGATATATTTAGATTTCTTTGGTTTTGAGAAGTTAAATTTAATGTGAAAATTTGAAAACATGAAAAGAAAATTCATCTTTTTCCAAAATTTGCACCAATAGACTGAATAAAGTATAAACATTTGTAAGTAATTTGCAATAAAATGTAAACCACATTTAAAAATGTTCCCACATTATTGTGAAGGAATTAAAGGCGTATACATGTTGTCATTAGTCATACGCGCCCATAACCTGTTGATAAAAGCGAAAACATCCTACAACATCATTGTCATTAGAAATTCTAAGTCGCATCAAATGCTTGGAAGTAATTGTTTATTTTCAATGTCAATGCCGAATTTCTAGCAAATAACACATATTTATTCACTAAACCGCATCAAATTTTTGAGTGTTATATTTTTTGATAATATTGTTTTTAGAAATATTAACATTAATATATTCCTTTTTCTATTATTTGTTTCTTCCTGTAGCTACTATCATTCTTTAATATATCCCTCACAATTGTGAGTGCCTTTATGGCGTATACATGTTGTTATCAGTCATACGCCCCAAAGATCTTTTAATAAAAGCAAAAATCCCCTACAAAATCATTGTCTTTATATATTACTGCCGACATTTCTTGCAAATAAAAATATTTACTTTCTCAAATCCACATCAAATACTGGGGTGTAATTATCCATTTTCCAAGAAGAAACACAAACGCAAATATGCCACAAAAATGTCTTCTATCTTCCTGCAGAGCTACAAGAAATAATAAACTAAGCATAGCTTTAGCTAACGAATAGTTTGCCATGTCTGTTAACTTGCGATGGCTTTAAATGTTAAGAAAGAGATACAAAACTAAAACCACAGAAATGTAGCTTGTTTTATATGCATACATATATAGAACAATTTGACATACAAATGTCTATAATATGCTGTAGGATATATGAGGATGATTATACTACATAAGAAAGGAGTATAATGGAAATAAGAATATCAATAATGGAGGGGATAAAGATGAGATCAGGGATGTTGTTATTGGAATTTTGTACTGAAGACTTTGAGCTAAGATGAAAATTCCACAGCCATACAGTGAAAACTAGACAAATTGAAATCCCTTTTTAAGGAAAAAAGATATTTTACTTAATGAATCCCAAACCGAGTAATATACATATAGTCCACTCTATGATGAATAGAATAATGTCTGTATGATTTCTTATTATAGTTTCCCATAACAAAGAATAGTCGTTGTGTTTTTTTTTCATTCTTTATGCATACATATGAACATATATGCCTCACAGTAAAGTAGGCCTGTAGTACGTATACGTGCTGTTGCCAACCATACGCTCCCATGGTTATTTTTTGTTCAACTATGGAAACTGCATTATTATGGTAATACTTATTGTAAATCGAAATTTAAATAGCTTATTTTTTCAAAGTACAGCTATGGTCAAAGTGAGATAAGTTAACAACTCGAGAACAAAATATTCATCTTCCATAGAAAATATTGAGACATGCCTACAAACTGTAAACCCATAATATGTTCAGATCTGATATTTTTTATACCTAGTCCATATATTATCGTACTAGTCTTTTAAAATTAATTGCCGGTTTATATAAATAACTTATATAAGTACATATATACCTCATATTAAAATAGGCCTCTAGGGCGTATACATGTTGCTGTCAATCATTCGCTCACATGGATGTTTTAAAAGAAAATTGCGTTTATTCCGCAATTTTTTCATGTAAATCGTAATTTAAATACCTTTTATTTCCAATGGGCATCTATGGACAAAGTGAGATATGTTACAATCTTTACTAGTATCTAAAAATTAATTTTCTCTCATAATCTGTGGAGCTACACAGACAAACCTACAAAATGTAAGCAAATAATTCAAAAGTTATTGTTGGATTTCCAGCCATCATCCGGCTTGTCTCTTTTTTCCCAGTCCATATACACTGCCTTATCAATTTAATTGAAATTATAATAAACTAGACCTATAGAACGTATACATTTTGTTGTTAATAATACGCTCACATGGCTATTTTTATACAAAAACGGCATTGTTTCCGTAATTCTATTTGAATTTAAATAGCTTTTATTTTTAAAGTGCATGTATGGACCACGTGAGATAATTTAGAAAAAAAATCGATGTTTTTTTATAAAAAACACACATAAGTTCATATATGCCTTTAATAAACTAGGTCCATGAGACGTATACATGTTGTTGTCAATCATACGCTCACATGGCATTTTTAATATTGTAGCTGCATTATTTCTGTAACTTAAATCGGAATTTATATAATTTTATTTTTAATCGACATCTATGGCCACATTGAGATAAGTTAAAACCTGAACAAGTATCTAAAAAAATTTCTCACTTTTATATATGTACAGTTACCCAGATAGACCCACCAACTGTAGTCAAATAATGATAGAGTTATTGTCAGATTTCCTGCCATCACACCATTTATCTTTGTTACCTAGTAAATAAACAGTCGTATTTTTGTCTTACCAAATTAATTAAAATTAAATGTCTCACAGTAAATCAGGCCTATAGCACGTATACATGTTGATGTCAATCATACGCTCACATGGTCGTTATTTATATGGACATTGTAATGCATACTGTAAATCGAAATTTAAATAGCTTTTATTTTCAATGGGCACCTATAGCCAAAGTGAGATAAATTAAAAACTAAAGAACTAAATATCCATCACTTATATAATATATGCCAAAACATACAAACATGCCTACAAATGGAAGATTTATTGTCGGTTATCCAGTCATCATCCCATTTATCTTTTTTTTTTATTTTATTCCCAGTCCATAAACACTGTCGTACTTGTGTCTTATCAAATTAATTGAAATTATTTATAACGAAGAAAATCATTATCCTTCCGTTACTCATTCTTTTCTTTTCAAATTCAATTCAATTCTGCTATGTCTGTTTTTTTCTTATTCTTCTTCTTCTTCTAGTTACAAAAATAAACCGTCAACCAAACCCAGAGATTGTTGTGCCAACTTGCCTTCTGGTGTCGACATAAAACCATCATCAATGGAATAAAACCACAACACATTAGAGCCGAGCATTGAGGAGAACAGAAAAGCTACAGCTACGGGAAAATGTTGCCATGGCAAATAGAACAACAAATCCAACTCTTGCATAGGCACGTTTGCCAATAAAACAGGATATGAAAATAAATCAGTCCCAAGAACCGAAAAAAATAAAACAACGCCCGAACTAACGAAAGGCAGACCGACGCAAGCAGAAGAAGAAGAAGAAAAAATACAAACAAATAATGTTGGAAAAATCCCACAAAAGACATTTATCCATGCCATAAAATCTGCTCTACATTACGAGAAAAAAGCAACTCAAGAACAACAGCAGCCAAAGAAGAAAAAGGCGAGGGCAACTTCCAGGAACATAACTCTTAACAGTCAATAATCATTCAAAACATTTAGGAAGAAAAAAATTGACTCATCCTGTTGCTGTTTTCCTTTTTTCGGTGAAGAAAAGCATTATTACTTCCTGCGGAAGGTGGTGGTGGCAGCGGCAGCGGCTAATGTTAAATGTATTACGTACGTTAGCTTATATACCAAACCACCAGGGCAAAACAACCAACAACAACACCATCTCTCCAAACAGTTAGACAACATGTTTCCGTTAAGTTTTATTGATGTTGGCAACCCGTTACCGGCCTATATGATGTCTTCTTCTTTGTCAGCCATGGATGCCATTTCACCCACAGCCGCAGCTGCCATAGCTCTTGGCGCTGTCTCAGCAACAACAACAACAACGTCAATCGGCAGTAGTAGTGGTGGTGCTGGTGTCAGTCGTAATATTGCCTCCCTATCCTCATCATCCACCACCTCCCTGGCAGATAATGTTACCCGCATTGCCTTGCTGGGCAATGATGCGGCGGCAAATGATTCTGCCAATAGTTTTGTACCATCGATACAACGTCCCGAAACGATTGTCGTTGCCATACTCTTCACGCTCATCTTTATTGTTGGTGTTTTGGGTAATGGTACATTAGTGATAATATTCTTTCGCCATCGTTCAATGCGTAACATTCCAAATACGTAAGTATTAAATTCGATTTTGTTTCTTTTATGCAAAAAAATATTGATTTTTTCTCGCCGAAGTTATATTTAGAAGAGAGGTAAAATATAAGGCAGAATAGAATTACAAATGTAGTTTCAATTATTATTTTTTAAAGAATATTTGAACTTAATTCCTCAAGTAATTGTGAAGGCATTTATGGCGTGTACGTGTTGTCATAAGTCGTACGCCCCTATGATCCTTAAATTAAAAAAAATCCCCTTCGAAATCATTGTCTTTAGAAATTACTGCCGACTTCTCCTGCAAATAAAAATTAATAAATTTAAACTTAAACCACTTAAATACTTGGAAGTAGTTCCAATTTAAAAAAAAAAAAAACAAATATCCCACAAAAATGTCTTATCTTGTCGCAACAAAAAATAATACTCAAAGAAAACGAGCACTTCCTACACGTCTATTCTTTTATTAGAAAACAACAAGTGGACCGTAGAAAATGTACCCATTTTCTAAGGTCCACTGAAAAAATTATTCTACCGGTATTTTACCTCCCTTTTTCTGATTTTGGCATCATCAAACTTATCATTTTCATATTACTCCACTGTGCAAGTATGATGAATAGGAAAATGTATTTTCACCGTATTCCATAACAAAGAATAGTATTCGGTTTTTTTTTTGCTCTCACATAAGTACATTTACGCCTCCCAATAAAGTGGGCCTATTGGACGTATACATGCTGTTGTCGATCATACGCTCAAATGGATATTCTTGTGTAGTAATTGCATTAGTTCCCCAATTCTTTATGTAAATCGGAATTAAAATAGCTTTTATTTTCAATGGACATCTATGGCCAATGGGAGATAATTTAGGAAAGAACATTGAGTTGCTTCAGAAGTAAGAATTCAATTTACAGTTGAACTCCCCATGAATAAAGTAATGTCTGCATTTTTCTGTTCATGTTTTCCCAGAACAAAGAATAATCTTTTGTGGTTTTTGTATTCCTTAAAACACATACAACATATACGCCTCCCAATAAAGTAGGCCTCTGGGTCGTATGCATGTTGTTGTCAATCATACGCTCACATGGGTAGTTTGTGTATTAGCTGCATTATTTTCGTAATCCTTACTGTAAATAGGAATTTCAATAGTTTTTATTTTCTATGGCATCTATGGCCAAAGTGAGATAAATTCAATTCTGAAAAAGTATATAAATATCTCTCACACATATAATCTGTGGAGCTGGATAGACATGCCAACAATGTGTTGACAAATAATGAAAGAGTTAGTGTCGAATTTCTTTAATCATCTATTTCCTAGTCCATACACTGTCTCACTTGTAATTTTACTTGAAATTATTTATAAAGAACTCACATAAGTACATATACGACCCATAATAAATTATGCCTTTGGGACGTATACGTGTTGTTGTCAATCATACGGTCAATGGTTTTCTTGTTAATCGGGATTTAAGCAGTATTTTTTCTCAATAGGCATCTATGGTCAAAGTGAGATAAATTCAAAACTGAAGAAATATCTAGTTTTCACATACATTCTGAGGTGCTACATAGTGTAGACAAATAATGAACGGCTTATTGTCGGATTTCTTCAGTATACACTATTTTTATTCCTAGTCAATATACTTTCGAATTTGTAAAATTAATTGTAATCATTTATAAAGGACATACATAGGTGCATATATGTCTTGTTATAGACTAGGCCTTTGAGGCGTATACATGTTGTTGTCAATCATACGCTCACATGGCGATTATTGATATTGAAACTGGATAATATCAGTAATTCTTACTGTGATTAGGGTTTTTAAGAGCTTTCATTCTTAATAGATGCCTATGGCCAAAGTGAGATAAATGAAAAACTGATGTATCTATTTATCATTCTCACTTAGTATGTGCTAGGATATACAGATATACCTTCAAAATATTGTCCTATTATCGGATCATAAATGCGTCCTTTGTACTTTGTTTACAAAGGTCGTATTTATGGTTGGAATGAGATGAAATTTGGCAATGCTTATTTATTTGGCCCAAGGACAACCCCTATGAAAATTGATGAAAATCGATTCCGATTTAGATATAACTCCCCAATTTGAGGTCAATTTACGCATTTTTTTCACAGCCTAACAGATTATGTGTAGATTAACATATATGAAGTTTTGCCGAGATTTTTTCAGAATAAGATAAATGTCCCAAATATATTTTCGTTCGATTTAAGGCAAATAGTGCACCGAAGTCCCACGGTTTATCGGAACGAAATTTAGCATAGTGTATCAAATAGATGGACGTGTGTTAATTTTTGTGGAAATCGTTTGATATTTTGATATAGCTCTCACATATAAATTCGTGGAGATTTAGATATAGCTCCGATGTATTTTTTCCTTCTACGAAACCAAAAATACACCCCTCACCGTTTACCCTATTGTAACACATATTTCAAACAGGGTAATATTGGCAATTTATATAAAAACTATATTCAATTTATTTCTGTTACATGTACCCTTGGCTCAGAACAATGTCCCCTCTTCCACAAAAAAACTGCTCCCTCTGGCTACAGAATATAAAATAACTCATCGAATGACCATTCTTTCCCTCGAAACGGAAAACGGAAACTGATAATCTATCATAAACTTGCCATACAAGTTATTTTTGCTTACAACAACAGGAAAAAAAATCACAAACCAACCAGCCAAAGACCAACTGTGTAGAGGATATTCCAATTGGAAAAAATTTAATTTTTTTTCTCCAATTTTCCGTTTCCTTTTTCCTATCCCCATTTATTATTATTTTCTATTCAAGAAAATAAAATATTTCCCTTTAGGGATTTTTCTGTGTGTGGTTAGAGAAAAAACACACAATTTCAAGTGGCGTGTGTGTTTATTTTTGGTAAAATACCAAGAATGAATACAAGAAAGAAATTCTCAAGTATTTTTGCAAATAAATTTTCTGATTGAATATCAATTTCCGGTTAAGTGTGCACACACAAAAAATATATTCCTACTTGAGAGGGAATATTTACATTTTATTTAAAAAAAAAATGAAATAGATAAACTTATATTTCTAATATGAATATAAGTATTTAGAAGTATGGAGTAAATATTTATTTTTATGTTGCGGGTGACGTATGAATTTTAGTATTTATTTATGGAAAAGTAAATTGCAAAAGCATTTATGTTTCTATTTTACTGCTGTGAATTGATTTCCCAAATTCTCTCTTCAGTGTAGAACAAAGTTTCAACTTCCGATCTTAAAAAAAATAATAATAAAAAAGTCCTTTTAGTAAGGAATAAAAATCCTTTATCAATGTTAAAATCAAAATCTTCTTATCTTATTTTCTTTTCAGTTACATTCTATCTCTGGCCTTGGCCGATCTCTTAGTTATAATCGTTTGTGTTCCATTGGCCATATTGGTGTACACCCAGGACAGTTGGACCTTTGGCAAGAGTATGTGTCAAATAACGGAATTCTTCAAAGATGTGTCAATTGGTGTGTCAGTGTTCACCCTCACGGCATTGTCGGGTGAACGTTATTGTGCCATTGTCAATCCATTGCGTAAATTACAGGTAAGTAACAACACTGGGAGGGAATGAATCTCTGTAGGCATCATTATCATCACTTTGAATTGTTGTCATGAAAACCCATCTCCCTCATCAGCAAATTTTCGTTGTTATCTAACTCCTTGACCATTATTGCAGACAAAACCATTGACTGTCATAACGGCAACAATGATTTGGCTATTGGCCATTATTTTTGCCACACCCTCACTGGTAATGTCCACCCTGCAGTACATCGAAATCAATACGAATCTGACAATAATTGTCTGTTCGCCATTCGGTGAGGAACGGCCCAATTTGGAGGTCTATACCAGGTGAGTAATTTAAATAATGACAATAATAAATATTAAATAATTATTTTGAATAAATTCCCAAAAATTCAAAAAAATCTTTCCCCTAAAACATATTTTCCAATTAAAAATATTAGTTATGTTATATATTTTTTTAATTAAAAATATTTCATTTCTTCAGTTTTAAAGCGAGGTCATGGCGTGCCTTATCTTTTTAAATCAAAACACACAACACAATCCACAAAAAAATATGAGCTCTATTATTAACTACTGTAGAAAAAATAGTAATTTTTCTTTTTTATATAATACCATTTTGTAGACAATCACTACAACAACAACCACACACATAATAACAACAACACCAACAACAAAATGAAGAACAAGAAAAAAACACGCAATTTGTTTTACACTACAAAATTGTCCCCCCAAAATGTTTATGGTATGTGTGTGATACCATAGCAAATTAAAACCAATATAAGAGTGGGTATTTCCAAATCATAAAAAAATAACTATTATACTCCCGAGAATATTTTAGGAGAGATTTATATTTTGACGATGTAAGATGACTTAAAACCTGAGTAGAATTTTATTCAGTATCAATATTGCATATTTTATATCGACTTAATAGGACTTCTGTAATTTGGAGAATCTTATACGAAACACCAAGTCTTGAAATGTTGTGAATCATTATTTCTACTTCTAAAAATCATATTATAACTAGTCTTCTATTACACACAATATATTAGAATATGGGTTTTATCTTCTAAGAGGACACGTAGTATATCTTATGTTTTTATAGAGCTGTATAAGAGTTTTTATGTTCCATAGAAAGCCTAGTACGATGGTTTATATTTAGTAAACAGAATTGTAAGATTCTAAAATGGTATTTCAAGCGAGATTTGAGGTCTTCTACTCAATAAAATATCGTATAAGAAGTCTTATTTTCAGTAAAAGGCCGTATAAGAGTATGTTTATTGAATCAATGGTCATATAAGCGACAGTTTATTCAATAAAATTCTACATAATGAGTGTTATATATTACACATGCAATGTACGACATTTGACATAACAGTGTATAAGAGTTATTATAAGGTAATACATTTTATAAACAATATTACTCTTAAATAACTACTAAAACAATTAAAGATTTTGATTTGAAGGTTTGTAGACTATCTTTAACATTTTTAATCAATATTATATGATATTTTGCCGATGACCATATAAGAAATAATATAAATTGAAAAATATAGTATAAGAAATATTTTATAATTACAAAAGTATAGTAAAAATGTACGCCGTTTTGTAACTAGCATTATATCATATACAACACTGTATAAGACTAATAATATTTTTTAGTTTTTGTTCGAGTCCACCTTTAAAGTCTTATAAATAATATTGTATAGTATAAGAAGAACTATTTCGCTAGAAAACCATATAAAATGTGTTATAACATAAAGAAAAGCGTACACGAAATCTTTAATCTTATATAGAGACCATATAATATACATTATGTCTTATAGAACGTAGTATAAGTTAGCGTATTATATAAGGGGTTAAAATATAATATAGAAAATAGTATAAGAGGCTTTATATATTGTAGAAGCCACACAAGAGGTAATATAACATGATGAAGATAGTATAAAAAGTCTTATATCTTATAAAGGGACAGTATAAGAGTTATAACATTTAAGAGTTTAACATTTTATTTCCAGACCACATTGAAGTCTTAGAATTAATATTATATAGTATAACATATCCACACCGAAAATTTAAATGTGTTATAACATGAAAACAGTATACGTATGCAGTATAAAAGTTATTACACTTAATGGAAGATTTTATAAGAATTTAAAAATTTATTTCTAGAAGTCTAATAATTAATATTGTATAGTATAAGAGAAATAATGTTTCAGAGAAACCCATTAAAATAATCCAATAAAATAGTATAAGAGATTCTTATATTTTATAAAGGGACCGTATAAAACGTCACATTACATGTTATAGAACTATTAAATGAAATATAAGACTTTATGAGAGGTTTACGTTTAACTCCAAAAATACTACAAAATTTCGTTGTATGTCTCACCGGAAATGTCTCAACGGAAACCATACAAAAGTTTTAAAACTTTATCAATATCGTATAAGAGTTCTTATATTTTATTAAGAGGACATATAAAACGTCACAGATTGAAGTATAAGAACTATTAAATGCTATATAAGACTTTCTGAGAGGTTTACGTTTACCTCCAGGATCATATTACAAAATTTATAATCTGTATAATATCGTATAAGAGTATTTTTAGCTATTATAAGGGGTAACAAATTGCCACTACGCCGCATATGAAGTCTTATACTAGAAAAATGTCATATAAGAAGTCATCACTTATAGTACACTCTAATATAACTTATATTTAAAATATACAGGAACGTAAAGGTATTATGTTACAGACAAACGTATAAATGATATACATAGGTTGATGATGGTCATATAGGAGATCTTTCATTTTATATAATACTGTAAACATGGTTTTATATTTAGTTGAATACATTCTTTGATGGTCATATCAGATACTGATAGTATATTCTATAAGAGAGGGTTTGTTAGACTTATTTTATTATAGAAGCTTCCATATTCCATATCGGAACATTAAGAAGAAACTTTCCTAAATAATATTGGAGGTCTTCTAATAAAAATAAAACATTCTACACCCGTATATGAACTTCTTTTGGAGTCGTATATTCCAAAAAAATACTTTCATTGTACCCGCAATTATATTCTCTCCTATATATGATCTCATATTCAGTAATTTTTCCCTCCTTTTTTAATAGAATACTTTTTAAATTTTACGAGAGTCCCATAATTAACCCGATAAAGGAGCGATAGAAAATAAGTATTATTTAAAATTGTTAAACGAGTTCTCCAATAAATTACTCTTTGGCTTTATTTTTTAAATCTCTTCTCTCTGTGAAAGTATTGAGAGTTCATTGGTGTGCTGTTAAGCTTCAAGAGAATCCATTACTGACCTTGGCAACTATACAATCCCAATCTATTTACCCACATTATTTTACCCCTCCCGATTCATTTTCAACAAAACTGTTATTTCTACTATTGTTGCTTTATTTATACTCATTGTGCCAATTTCTTGTGACCAACTGTATGTGTGTGTGTATTTCTCACTCGATCTCCTCCCTTTTCTCTTGTCCTCCCTACAGATATGTGGTGGTGACAAAGGCCTTTGTCTACTACATCCTGCCACTGTTTATAATTGGAGTTCTGTATCTGATGATGGCGCAGCGTTTGCATGTCAGTGCCCGTGAAATGCCCGGCGAAACATTGAGCATGCAAAGTCGTTCACAAGTTCGGGCACGACGTTATGTGGCCCGCATGGTTGTGGCATTTGTGGTGGGTAAGTTGAAGATGAAGCCGCAACTGAACTGATATGAGTAGATTTTCCCCTAGACGAATATATATGGAGGACGGCATGGTTAATGATGCCGATGATAATGGCGATTGTTGTTGTGAGTAGGTGGATGTGTGTTAGTGTTTGTGTGACATTGAACCATCTATCTGCCATCAAACATTGTGACAAAGAGACCAAAAAGAAAAACCACCAATCTTGACATTAAGTGTTACCACCAGCCATGTGAATGACAGCCATTGCTGGCTGCTCAGAGGAGAAGAAACAGCGTGATTTGATGTCGATGGCATATCACGACCATTCCGTTTCGTCCATCCATTTATTTCATGGACAATGTGATATGGATGTTGTTCTTGATGATGTCGTTGATGATTTCCAAAGAAACCCGAAAAAACCGATAGTTATTGATGTCTAGCCTTAGTTGCAACTCAAAATAATATCATTTAATAGAAAAATGTTTCTCTTTCTCTTCATCTCCTTTTTCTTCTCTTCATAATTGCAGTGTTTTTTATTTGTTTCTTTCCCTATCATTTGTTTGAATTATGGTTCCATTTGAATCCAACTAGCCGTGATGATTTCGATGAATTCTGGCATACCATTCGTATTATTGGCTTTTGCACATAGTAAGTATTTTGCGATTTCTGATTTACCTATTGTTGTTGTGACTTTTTGTTGTTGTTAATTAAGCATTATTAAATCGTTCTCAACCAAAACGTGGAGGTATCAAAAAAAAAAAAAAAAAAAACAACCTCAGCAGTCAAATAAACGTAATAAGGCCATCGTAGCTTGTTATCATTCATGGCCATTCCATGTCTTTCAAGCACACACTCACACATATACACATACACACTTTTGTATTCATTGGCCAGCACACCTTTGTTGGAAATCTGCCTGCTTTTCCCGACATCAAATTTGTTACTGATGGGAGGCAAGTGGACACAGGCAGTTTTTTTTTTTTGGGGGAATCAACGCTAATGATTAGTTTCGTAGCAGAGCTACAAATGAACACCAAGCGACAGGTATTTTTTGGCGGAGGATTTTTTTCTGGAAAAGGGTATTAAAAAAATTAAAATGGAAAATGAGAGAAGTAAAAAAGCTGCTTGCTCGGCTTAGAGAAAAAAACAGATGGTACCAACATTTCGAAATTTTTTCAAAACGTCATTCTATTATAGTAAATTTCTAATAAGGGATACGGACAACCCTAATACTATGTTGGATATTTTTGCGGAGGATGTCTTCTATTCAAAAGAACCCAAAATAATTATAGTAAATTTCGAGTGGGAACCATATATTGTTAAAATTAGGATCTTAGGATAAAATGGGTCGAGGACCTTGAAAATATCGAAAATCAAGTGGTCCTCCTTTAAGAACCAATGTACCTATATATAATCGAGAGGAGATCTTCTACCTTCTGAGAAACCAATGGTCGAAATTATAGCCCGTTCGAGTGGTTGTAGTTCTCCTTTAGGATTCCTTTGGCAAAATATTCATACTAAACATCATGTCAATAAGTACCAGTGGACCTATATCAAATGGAAAATTCGACTGGGAGCTTGGGCGAGGGTGTATTTTTCTCTCTTATATGACTTTCAATATACCTTAAATAGCCCGTTTCCGACAAAACTTGGCCCTATGCTGAAACGTTTTGCGAGAAGCAATCTTAACCTCTTACTGAAGGAAATGTCATATTACAATTATTAAGGTTGGAACATTGGAACATAACGCTATGACCCCTCATATAATCGTAATCCAGGAGTATCTTTCATAGGGCCTTACGTCGAAATTTGGACCCATATTGATACTTTTGTACGAAGTTGACGATTAAGCGATTAAGGCCTACGAAATACCAATAAGTTTTTTATTTCTTATTTCAAGAAATGCCATATTATAACCACATCACTTGGAAAATGATGGGAGGCAAGTGGAAAATTGGGGACTTATGTCGAAACTTGGGACCATATAAATATTTTAAACCAAGAGGAATTTTATTTCTTTCATTTATAACCACTTCGTTTGAAGAAAAATGCAACTAGGATTATATTAATACTTAAGATCAGATTCGGTTCCGCAATATAGGGAGTAACTCTCTCTATAAAGACATTTCATTACAAAGGGACCTTCTAGAAATTTAGAACACTAAAGGAACTTACAGCCAACAATGATATATCAAGCCACTAATCAAAACTAAAAAGACTAAAGACCTTCACGAACCTCTCCAGAACGCAAAATTTTCCCAGAACCTAAAGTTTTAAAATCATTCCCTATATAAGTTTACCAGCGACTCCAGATTTTATCCCATTAAATTCTCTGACAGAAATAGCACTGTTTCTTTGGAATCTCTGAGGGTTATGGGTTTGAAAAGTTAGTAAATTTAGTTTTCGGACTTCATGAGGCTAATTTTCTGGTTCATTCATTTTCACATTTTGTTTTTCCTTATTTGTAGTCCAGTGCCAAATTATAAATACCTTTTGTTCTTTTTTTGAACTCTCCCTATTCATGTTCATTTTCACATTAAGTATCTACATTTTCTTTTTCCAAACAGCTTTCTCAATTCCTGTGTCAATCCCGTGGCATTGTATTGTGTATCTGGAGCATTTCGAGCCCATTTCAATCAATATCTCTGCTGTTGGTGTGTTAAACGACAAACACGCATACGTCAGCATTCCACCGCCACCGGTATGATGGACACCAGTATTGTTAATATGTCAATGCGTTCCACGAACAACTATAATCGGGCCTCAGTACATTTGAATAATTCGAATTCGTGTGCGGTGAATGGCACAAATGGTGGTGGGCGGCTAACCAGCAACAGCTATCGGCGACAGACATCAATGCATCACCACCATCAGCAGCAGCAACAATTACAGCATCATCATCAGCATAATAATGCTGAGGCACGATTGTCGGCAACACCACCAACAGCTTTGGTCCAGAGTGGAGTGATACTAAGCGGTGACAAAAGGTGAGGCACCATGACTGTGGTCCTACAGACCGACACAGAACTCTAAACTATTTCAAAACCCCAGCAACTAAACAAAAAACACGAAACGAACCGAACTTTTGTCCTTTGTCCAACATCATTAAGGCATCCCAGGCACAGAAACGAACACTAACTGTCGTTGTTGTTGTTATTGTTGGTTAAATGTTATCACACAGTGTACAGAAGAGGAAGCCGCGTTTTCGAAAATAAAAATAAATGAGGTAAAGAGAGAAGCAAACCAACTGAGTGAATGGTGTCCATCATCACAATTCCATTATCACAAATAATGTTTGGATATCTATTTTTGTTATTTTCTTGTGGGGACATTCCCTGGAGATCAACAATTTCCATTCCTTTTTGCTAACCAAAACAGTATTACATATTTAAGTATTTGTATTTATATAGATTTGTTTGTATATTTTTTGTGTACACAAACAAAATTAATTGAGGATATCATCAAATATTCCAATTCTAGATAATTTTGTACAGTAACCAAAGTAATGTAATGAAAAACAAAAAAAACAGAAATAATGGAAGAAAATAAAGGAAGTCAAGTTTCCTTTATGTCTCCTTTGTTTCCAGGCTGTAAGTGTAAATATTGTGACACCCCAAGTGAGATGATAGTGATTTTTTTTGTGTTATCTGTTTTCATGTCCCTGTCATATTTCCTGTATTTTGATTTTTTGTAAAAGAAACAGAAATTGTATCTCAAAGACTTTGTTGTAAAAAGTTGTTTTAATTTTGATTTAATTGTAAAGATAAATTTAATGTATTATTCAATGTTTACACCGATATAAAAATGAAACACACACACACATAATTATATATCTGTTTTATAAGTAAATTAAAAACTATTTTAAGTGTAATGAATCAAATCTTTAAGATAATTCTGTAATATTTTAACTATATATTAGTCTTGTATCTCAAAATTAATGTATAAAATTAATTTAAAACAGGATAATATAAATAAAACTATGAAAAAGAGAAACGAAAACAAAAATTTGGAAAAATGTTTTTGGTATCAATTAACAGCATTCAAAATAAATGGGGTTGATTCTCCTTAAAAGGACACTCTCTTAAATCTCAAGCTTTAACCGGGTTCATTTGTATTGCAAAATTACTTTAATTATATAAAATTGGTATCTAGGAAGAATTGTGAAAATACCTACTTTCAGGTTCACTCATTCTCCTTTACACTCCATTTTCCAGCTATCGAAAACAACCACATTCTCCTTACAAAATAACACTTTCAACGAAAATGTCTTTGAAAACCAGGAAACTAATAAAGATCTCCATATTCAACTCGATTCTGACAACTTTAAAAACATCATTCTCTAAGTATTGCCTCTCTTAACTGCACCCATTCTCCCTAACAGCCACTCTCCCAATTATTCAAAGTAAAAATATTTTACTTACAAAACAACGCGTTCCACGAAAATGACTTTAAAATTGACGAACGTCATAACAAAGGAAATTATTATCAAAAGTCCATTCTCAACCAAAGCCATTTTTATATAATCATGCTCACAAATCAAATTATTTTCCTTTACACTTCTTCTCCCATTCTCTAAAAATATTCACTCTCTCATTAGTCCATACTTTATCACCCACTCTCCCAAAAATATACAAAACAATAATATTCGCCTTGCAAAAAACAACACTATCAACGAAAATAGCTTTGAAATCTGGGAATATCCAAACAAATTTATCCATTCTCTTCAAACCCATTTTACTATAATCATGCTCTCAAAACTATACAACCAATCTCCCAACTATTTAAAATATCATTCTCTACAAATACTCACTCTCTCATCAATCCATCCTCTTTATCACCCATCAAGGAACATCATAACAAACCAATCCATTCTCTGTTCAAAAAGTCCACTGTCTCCATCCATTATGCCCTCAATTTTCCATATTTCTTTATACATATTCTTCCTATTATTTAAAATGTCATTCACCAAAAATATTAATCAATTCTTCTTAGCACTCAATCTCCCACTTATTCAAAACAATAACATTCTCCTTAAAAACAACAAACAACAACAAAAACCGAGCCCCCATACACGCACTTTCGCGCCTAAACATTATCCACAAATTCCCTCTCTGCTCACTTCCAATTCCGCTCAAAATATCATTCTCCTTACAAAACAACAACACTCTCAACCAAAAATCGTTCTTCCATACTTTCACTCTCGCCTCTAAAACATTCTACTCCATTTCCCACTCTCTTCAACTGTATCATCTCTAATTCCGTTGTAAATATACCCATTATGTACGTAATAGTGATACCTCTCACTCTCTCTTGTGTTAACTCACAATGAAGGTCATATTGTGTTATGAGAATCAAATCTAAATGCCGTTACACACAGCCAGCTGTCTGTATGCATGTCTGTGTGTGCATGCGTACCATACTGCTGCTGTTGCTCTGTTGTGATTTCTCTGCTGTTGATCCCACACCTTGACGTATGATTGATGACGCCGAAATGAGAATATAATTCTACAAACACTCTGCCACATATTAACACTTGTATAAAACAAAACGTAGACGACACACACACGTATTTCGCCAAGCAAAAGGAAAACAAAACACACACAATCAGACACTCATACATATTTAGAATAGCACAGTCTCCTCTGTGGCTATGGTCGTTTATATATGGTAAGAGATTTAATGTATTTCCTAGTCATTTTCGGGCTGTGAGGGGGAAAGTGGAACTATTGTGCTTGAGTACCTGTTGGAAAAGAGGATGAGTGAGAGAGAGGGAGAGAGTGTTGAACAGAAGAAATGCAGAAAATTGTAAGCATAAATCATTACAACTAACGATTCGTACAATCGCACAATTATAACAAATTCGAAATTGTTTTTCTGTGTGTTATTGATTGATTAACCCCATATGTGGTTGTTTTATAGGGCAATATTGAAATGGTTATAGAGAGAAAAAAATCATATAAAAAATTATTTATTACTAATAATTGTGCATGGTTACAAGATATGGCAGAACTGTGTATAGTGACCTAAGCCAATAATCATCATTGCAAATACAAGATTTGTCAAAAAAATATAATAATCATACAACAAAATGGTGCATATTTGGCCCAAATCGGACATTCCGAAGCATGTTAAATAAAGTCCTATAGTTCAAATAAAAATAATGGATTTCTTTTTTCCCAACCTAATATATATTTTTTAAGGCTCTTGATATCAATAATATCCATTCATAATCAATGTTAGCATCGATTTCGAATGTGTGTCTCATCGTTTTCTCTAATTTTATGCTAGAGAATAAAAAAATCTCAGCTCTTAAATTTTTTTTAAATTCAACATAGCGTATACGTTGTGACAATACTTATACGCCCTATTGTTCCCATACAAACATATAAAGTCTTATTTTGCAGTAAATTAAAAAAATCTGATATTAAATCACTTCCCCGAATTTTCATAATTTCACATAATAATGTATGTAATAAAGACAACTCGTCTCGTCATATCCTCTCGATGACATTGTTTTTCTTTCTGCACGTGTAATTTTCCCTTAATTGATATTAACTCGTTCGATTTCAATCTTTTTGTGGTTGAAAAAAAAAACAGTTTCATTGTAAATTGTCGTAGTAGTCTCTGTCACAAGTGTCAATTTAATTTATTGAGTTGTTAATGATGATAATGATGGCGGCGATGATGATGACATTCACAATTGCTGTCGATAATGTTATTCATTGTAATGGAAAAAAAATATATACATATGAACATTAAATAAATACAGACAGATATTTAACACTTATTTTTTTTAAATATTTATTGACATATTTACATTGTGATTTATGAATATGTGTGTTCGTGTGTGTCATACATTTGTACTTACGCATGTAAAGTGCTGAATGTCAACTCAGTGGCATTACATGATAATAATGGGGTAAATATGGCGACAGTGTTTCATAAAAATAATTAAAACAGATACAGATTTTTTAAAAGCCAGTTGAGATGATGAATTGTGATATACTTCCAAATAAATAAAGCATTATATTAAAATATCAATATATTCAGCTTTTAGCCATCTTGGCGTATGACTAAAGTAAAAAAAAATATTTCAAGCTTAAAGTAATTTAAAATGTCCTATAGCTGTAATAGAACTACCAGGCATATGGGCGTATAACTATTCTCACAACGTATACGTCAGGGTATCCAAACAATATTTTACAGAATTTAGTTTACAATGTGCAAATCATAGCTAAATTTATGCTACTTGAATTAATAGATCACGATTTACAATCATCTATAGCAAATGTTTTCTCTCAAGACTTATTGAAACTGTGTGGTCGCCTAGGCGTATAACTACTATCATAATGTATACGTCATGGTGTTCAAGAAAAAATAGTTTGCAAAGTGTGTTTAAAATACATTCATACAGACATTCATAAGAATTTTTTGTGCTACAACTATCATTGTTCCCCCTTCGAAACCACTGTACATCAATCATAATTAATAAATATTAAAAACACGTTATTTTTACATTTATCGTCATACTTACATCGGCTTATATGCACACACATACATATTACGATATGTATAGCACACTTGACATATACAATGAAATTTGCAATGGTGATGACGATAACACACTTTAAAACTGAGACCTTTTGCATCGGATAAAACAATAAATTATCATTGAAGGCTTACAATGTGGGTCGCACACGGGCAGAATATTTGTTTTTTATATTAAATTAATATTATTATAATAAACAATAATACCAAAAATATAAATATATATAAATATATAAAAAGTCAAAGCTATATATATATATATATATAAAACCAAATACTATTTTTTTTTTATACGCCATGGTGTTCCATAAATATTTTAGAAAGTGTTTTTAAAACAGGGTCAGACAGAGAACCGTTTTTTACCTCCTCCACAACTTACTCTCAAATGATGTGGGTTTTAAAATGACAAATTTTTAAACTCATTAGCAAAAATTTCCGTTCGAGGCTTGTTGAAGCGGTGCTATCGCCTAAGCGTATAACTACTATCGCTACGTATACGTTATAGTGTTTTTAGAAATTATGATTAAAAGAAATTTACGAAATTCATAAAGAAATTTATGATACTTGTCCCCTGTTGTAATTTTCTTTTTATTTTAATCGGTGCTATCATTAATTGATTGGCTCAAAAAATTTCTGTTTGCCTCAAAGGGAGTTTTGTATTATTTTAGCTTTGTGTTTAGTTTACCATTTTGATTTTAAAAAAAAAGTTTGGAAAATATTTTCCCAAAAAAAATAGTATTCAATATTTTGTTATTTAGCCCACTTTGCAATTCAGCAAAAATTCATAAAACTCATACATCCGTTTCCTTCTGGATGTTAGACAATCTTCTGTGTGTGTGTTCAACATGTTGCTGGCATACATTAAGGCATATTCTGTTGGGAGCGAATGTTTGTACATGTGTTCCTGGCACACACACACAGACATCAATCATTGTTTGCTTAAATTAACAATTATGCCTAATTAAAATCTCTCCCAATCTCCTTATTTGCTCATAACACAATTCAGTCGTATAAGTGTCAGATTTTCAAGATGTTGATTGCATTAAAAAAAGAAAATCAAGATTGATATTGATATCGTTAGAGACAGGCATATCCTTGAGAGAATTATGTTGAAGATATGGAATATTGAAATTGATGGTTATAATGTTGAAAATTTAAAAAAAGGAACACCAAAATGTTTTTAAATAATAATGTTTATTTTGTTTAAAATATGAAACAGCAGGTCGTATAAGTAGTGACAATAGTCATACGCCTAGATGGCCATAAATATATGTTAACAGGAATTCAAAGGAAGAAAATTATTTATTTTTATAATATTTTGCAAAACTCAATCACTTTGAAGCCAAAAACGCGTTTTGGATTCTTCCGGAAAATATACTTTTTATTTGGGATTTTTGGTGCACAGAAGTTGAAAAATAGTGTTGTAAATAATAAGTCCCCATTGTATTAATGGCCAAATGAGCGTATGATTATTGTCACATCGTATGCGCCATGGTGTCCCTCATTCCAAAATAAATCCTGAAGTATTCATATAATATTACTTCGAATAATTGTGTTAAACCATGGGATATTGAAATTAATACATTGAAAAGGAAAATTCAAAAAGTCGTTATTAAATGTGGAACACCAGATCGAATAAGTAGTAGCAATAGTCATACGCCTAGTTAGCCATTAGCCAATATATTCTCAGGAGGAAATCGAAGAAAGAAAATTAATTATATTTATATTTTGTAACCAAAAACCCTAAATAGGGCCTGGAAAAGAGATTTTAAATTCAGGATTTTATGTGGACAGTAGTTGGGATATATTTTTGAAAATAACGTATTGAAAATGAAAATTAAAAATCATTATTATATGTGGAACACCATGCCGTGTATGTGATGGCAATAGTCATACGCCTAGATGGCCATAAGTAGGGTTTAAAAGCAACGAAGATAATTAAGTATACTAATAATGGTTTAGTAAAACTTCTTTCCATTCAATGTGTAGCATTAATTGTACATTAGAAGATTTGAATGGAAAAAACAACGAATTCCAAGAAGTTTAGGAAGGTTAGAGATCAATCTCAATATGCCTTTTTTACCTTTATTTCTTTTCTAGGCCTACATATAGGCGTGGAGTTTTTAAAATTAAATTTTCAATTTAATCTTCAAGGCCTAAATATAGACGTGGATATTTTAACATAACATTTTCAAGGCCTAAAATTAAAGTTTCAAGGCCTACAGAATGTCGTACAGTTTTTAAAATTAAAGTTTCAAGGCCTACAGAAAGGCGTGTATATTTTAAAATAACATTTTCAAGGCCTACAGAAATGCGTGGATTTTTAAAATTAAATCTTCATAGCCTACAAACAGGCGTGGATTTTATACTTAAATTATTAAAGGCCTACCACTTGGGCGTATGACTATTGTCACAACTTATACGCCATGGTGTACCCTATTTAAACTCAAATATATTAGGTGGCAGTAATTAAGTCGTTGTTATTATTTAGCAAATTTTATTGTTACACACTATTAAATAATCCACTACGGCTTAAATTGTCAATTTACAGCACCAACAACAATATTATTTTGCACTCAAAAAAACCAACAACAACAAAAACAATTAAATGTAAATTTACGTCCTGCTGTGTTTAGGTATTAATTTTTAACGGAAGTCACTAATTTCATGCCACTTCCCACCACTATATATATAACAAATTTTGTGTAAGTGTGTGTGCGATAATGACAAACACATTTTTTGTTGTTGTTGTTCACAATTATTTATTCGATATCATTGAAAATTTGTTTCCCTTACAGCTTCAAATTTCAACATTTGGATAGACAACGTTATTGAAAATTCATTGACTACAACAATATTGTGTTCGTTTTTGTTTGTTTTTTTTGTTGGAGGTGTGGTAGCAATTTCCACACGCGTGCCTCTCGAACAACCGAAGTCCATTTCTTTGTTCGGCTAATGTTCAATTGCTTCCTTGAGGACTAAAGTTTGTTTTTGCATTTTAACGATACCATCACGTCATGCCAATTGCCTACGGGAGATCTCAATACGCCATAAATTTTTATAATTACTTTATGTGTTAGCAGAAGAAGAAGCAGCAGTAGCAGAAGAAGATGAAGCCGATAAGATGACAACCAAACCTCCCACAAATTGCCAAGGGTGTATTTTTTTTGGTACGCAGCATTAGCGCATTGTTTTTTTTTTTTTTTTGTAAATTGGAAAAGCGATAAATTATTGAAATTTAATACAAATAAAATAAAACATCAAGAAATTGGAAATCAACAACAAAGAAACTAATTGTTAAGCTATAGAATAAAAAATGGTATTTTGACTTTTTTTGGAGGGATGGAAACTAATGGGCTTTTTAAGGACATTAATTTAGGGTTGTTTTGGGTTCTTATAAGCTGGAAGTCTTACAAATGACACAACCAATTGTTTAAAAAATTACTGAAGGTAAGCACAACCTTTTAAAATTTTATTTAGGTTCAAATGGCTTAATTTGCTTTTAGCCATCTGGGCGTATGACTGCTGCCACAAAGTATACGGCACAGGGTCCACTACTTGAAATAGGAAATGTAAGTATATATGATCTTATTTTCAACGCACAATGTACTTTAAAATCTCCTAAAGCAACAATATAAAGAAAGACAAAAAATATTAGCTACCCGGCATCAAGGCGTATAACTACTGTCACAACTTATACGCTACAGTGTTCAAATAAAATTTAGAAAATACTATTAAAATGTTAAGGTCATAAGCAATTTGTAATGCTCCTTCAATTATCAACACGCGTTTTACAATCCTCAGTACGAAAAGTATCCGTAATAGAGTTATTGAAACGGTGTTACCATCAGGGCGTATAATTACTGTCATGAGTTATACCCCACAGTTTACAAAGAATATTTTAAAAAATGCTATTAAAATGTGAAGTTCATAAGCAATTTGCAATGCTTCTACAATCATTGACTCGCGATTTTTAATCCCCAATCATCATCTCGCGATTTATAACCCCCTGCAGCAAAAGTTTCCCATTCAAGGTTTTGCTGAAACATTGCTATCATTATTTGATTGCTGCAAAATGTTGTTTATTTGCCCCCAAAGGGAATATTTTCTATTGTTTTACCTTTGTTTGGTTTCATATTTTGATTTTAGATTATTTTTTATTTTATTTTCTTTTTCTACAGCAACAATCAGTCGTGTTTGCCAAATAAAAACAACGAAATTTATGAATAGCTGATGTTATCAAAAGTATTGAAAACATTTTGCCAAACATTGCTGAAGGCTCGCAGCAGTAAATAAAAACGTTAATTTTCATTGAAAGCATCCACTTGGCAATTGAGCCTCGCGGCTTATTCGACTTTCGAAAAATATATATTGATTATTTTTTCAATTAAATTAAAAGCCATTGGGTATTTGGGCGGGGAAAGTGTAAATAGAAACGTTATTTTGTAATTTAAAACATTTGCGGAATATTTAGTTAACATTGCTGGTATCGAATATGAGGAAATGAAAATCATACACCTCTGGTCTCCTCGATTGGAAATCTGATACATTTTGTAATAGATTTTGTTTAATATATTTTAATTTTTTAATATAAGAGCCAATGAACTAATTGGTAAATATTTCTTGTGAAACAAAACAAATAGTTGAAGTGCCGTGTAATTAAATCCTCTCATTAGATAGTCAAAAGTACTTGTATAATTCGAAACGGAAATGTAATATTTTGTTACAAGGTTTGTGTAATATTTTTAATTAAATATTTGTATTAAATTTTTAATTATACAATTTTAGGAAATAAATTATAATACTTGACACATGAAAAAATCTGATTCCTAATAAAATATTGAGTGCACGCGCAACAATGTAATTAAATATCCATAGCAATTGGAAATTGTGTATGTAACCTTGTACCTAGTTTTCATATTCTCGAAATTCCATTCACTTCGCATTACACGTGGAATTTAAAAATGAAAAAAAATATGTTTTATTTCATTTGAGACATCTATGCGTATGATTACTGTCACAACGTATACGCAATGGTAGGTATTACTTATAAAATGATTTACATATTTTTTTCCACTTACAAGACAGGGTTTTTCTAAATCAATTCCCTGTTTCCTAGTTTAGGCAGTTTTAAATTATTATTTTTTTAAGTGGAAAATCTTAAGAACAATTAATTTTAAAGAAGTAGCTTGTATTCAACACATTTGATTTAAGACATCTATGCGTATGATTACTGTCACAATGTATACGCAATGGTAAGTGTGACCTACAAAATGATTTACATATTTTTTCCACTTACAAGACAGGATTTTTCAGAATCAATTCCCTGTTTTATAATTTAGGCAGTTCTGAAATAATTTTTGTGTAAGTGTGAAATCTTAAAAACAATTTTTGTATTTTACACATTTTGATTTGAGCCATCTATGCGTATGATTACTGTCACAACGTATACGCAGCGGTAAGTGTTACTTATAAAAGGATGTACATATTTTTCCACTTAGATGGTAGGCATAATTTTTCTCTGAATCAATCCACTGTTTTTTATTATTTAGGAGGTTTTAAAATTATTTTTTGTAAATGAGAACATTTATAAGCACTTAGTTTTAAAGAAGACCTTCGGATGTAGCTTTTATTTAGCACATTTTGAGGTCGATATTTAACTAAGGCGGAAACCGATGTCTCTTGAAATCAAAATATATTTAGAATAGATTTCTTTAATCCTGATTAATATAATATTCCTTCTATGAATGGACGGTCATAAGCACTATTTATATATGAAATGGTACCTAAGACCCAGACTTAATATTCGAAATAATATAGATTGCCTGAGCGTGGATGGAAAATTATATTTTTTCTTTTCTTGGGATTGGAATCCTTTTTCGTGGCTTCAAAGTAGTATCCTGCTTTAATAATTACTCTTTAAATGGCATGTTCGAAAAATATAGGGACTAAGAACTGAATTATCCTTAAAAATGTTTTTAGAGGCACAATTTTTTTAGCGAAGCGATCATAGAATTTGTTTTGTTTTCGAAATGATCATTCTTCGATATTTTTTGAATGGAAACTGTACCTACAAAACCCCTTTTCAAGAAAAACATTTTTTTGACAACAATAGGCCAACTTATTTATGAATAGATTTTTTAGAATTACATTTTTAGCAAAATTTGCAAAGGAATATTTTTCGAAATGAATTACAATTTATAGATTTTTTAGATCATAGTCAAGGATGTAGTATGTATCTCGAACAGGACGCATCTTGAACAGTACATAGTCTAAGATTCTAATTAAAGCTGATTATGGATAAGATTCTCGCCTGACCAAAAAAACAAAAAAAAAAAAAAACTCTACCACGCGCTGATACTGACGTATTGATCTGTGACATGGGAAAGCAGATGAGACAGCTCTTGGAGTGTTTGAAAGAAAAAATATTCGAAAAATCTATGGGCCGATCTGCATCGACGGTGAATATCGCCGTCGAATGAATCATGAGTTGTACCATATATTCTCGGACATTGACATAGTGGCTAAGTCATGTGGTCAGAATGAATGAGGATGCCCCAGCTCAAAAGCGAGCCAACTGATGTTTTACAAAGAAGTGGAAGGCCACAAAGTCCAGCTTAGAATATCACATATCTTTGAAGCTCCACTTAGTTCATGAAAATCATTTTTTATATCGATGAAAGTCTTACAATTTTAAACATATATGGAAAATGGATAATTGAAAGTATGTTTCTATGACGATTTAGCCATGTCCGGCTCTCTGTCTGTTGTAATCACTCTAGCCTCTAAACGAATTGAGATCAGAGATGGCCTGTCAGAAACAGTGACGTAAATGACATACATTTCCGACGTATAATACATACGTCAGAAACGTCGGAAACCTACCTAAATCCATTAGGTTTTTGACAAAATAGCTATTTCGATTAATCAATTTGGGAATTACGCATGCTTTACTCAAATCGATATAAAATTTCAAAATTTTCTTCTCAAAAAAATTTAGAAATTTTTATCAGTTCTAGTAAGGAATAGTCAGATATATGTAAAAATAATATATATTCTTGAAAATAACTGTATATGCTGATAATATTGATATAAATGACATTTACTACGTTTATTACATTTTATACAGGTATATGACGTTTTCGACGTTTACACCTTTTTGACAGTCGAAAACCAAAAAATTCGTCACACGGACCATCCCTGATTGAGATAGATCGAGAAAATTTTGCATAGAGTTGTCTTTTGTCTGCAAGCAGGTCACGTTCGAAGATGGGCTACATCGGTCCACGTTTAGGCATAGCTCCCATAAAGGGGTACCACCCAATTTTTGGTATTTTGGGGTCCTTGAGCGCGTTTTTCAACCGAATTTGCTGAGATTAGGCACATTTGGTTCTTATTGGGTACTAAATGTCTGTAGTTTAGTACTTTGAGTTATTATTGGGTAGCAAATCTATCCACCCAAAATTATAAATATAAGCCCATTTTTCGTGTAGCCCCCATATAAGGGTAACCTCCACCCCCCCCCCCCTCCATTTTTCGGTTTTTGGTTCTTGAACGCGTTTTTCAACCGAATTTGCCGAATTGACACATTAGGTTCATTCAATCAAAAAATATATAAATTGGTCCACTTTTTCCGGTAGCACTCTAGAGTACCTACACTTTATGCTGCCCTATAATCCTTTCCCCCGCACTTTACCGATAATAATGTATTTTTTTAATTAGTTTGCCTTCAAGTCGATAAATTTCGTTCTTAGCATTTTAAACCCAAAAAATTGAACCAATAACTGTCAGTGACATCCGATAAAGTTATACAAATTAGAGTGATCATTTTTTCTACTTACAGTATTTCGCCCCTCTGCAGCAATATCACCTTCCTTCAATAAAAAAGAAAACTTTTTTTGGCTCTTCTTCTGCTTATAATGTATTTACTGGTTCAGTGACACTTCTGCAACAAAAAAGATATAAGGAAAATATTAGTTCACGTTATCATACGATAATATGTGCTGCGATAATATATATTAATCTTTACAAAAAAATAGTTAATTCTACACAATTCTGCATAAGAGATATAGCATATGATACAAGACGTTGTGAAATATTATTCTCCTTGCTGCTAATTTTTCCCCACTTTTTTCTTTGAAATCATGACAAAGCTGATAATAATTCTAACGAAGTTATTCTTCTTCTTGTTCTCTCTATGATGCTGGTATAATTCTTCTTTGTTTTGATGTGTTGTTGTTTTTGTTTTTATTTTTGCAGATAGCTTCAACAATTTGTCGGGCAAATTGCATTTCTGTGAGCATCTATGTGGAGGAGAGATGTAATTATTTTGTAATTATAAAAGACTTAAAGTATTTTTGTAATAATAAACGAATCTAATTTTTTTAGCTATTTGTGTGTGTGTCTGTGCTTCAGATATGTTCCTACACATATCTTAGCTTTTGTTCTCCTACATATGTAATCACATTTTTTATAATCACTTTTTTTTGTCGTTGTTGTTATTGTTCGTCTTTAATGTTTCCCTGCCAGTGGAAATGTTTATGTAAAGAAGAAGACACACGTTTTTCAGTTTATGGCCATAACAGTTAGTAGCAGTGTGGCAGTTATGAAATATATTCACAAAAAATCCCAACTCCACATGCCACTGTATAAAGAAATCTCAAAGATGTCATCAACAACCGCAAAATTGAGATTGCGGACCCAACTGTGGTGCTTTGTATTCGCCTAGCCAAATTCATATGGAAAACATTTAATATTTCTTTTTTTTTCTTTTTTGGTATAGATTTATTTAAAATTGTTCTATTGCTCTAGGCAGCGATGTTGGCTGGCTGGTAGGAAGGCAGTCAGGCAGGTTGTATTTCCTCCTCATGCCCACCGTTTTTAATGAATTTTTTTGGTTTGATATGCCATCAAAACTGGTATGAATGTAATTTTATTCTTTTTTGCCTCAGAAGCTCAGCGGTGATTCTTTATACCGTCAAGAAGAAGAAAAAACTCACACACACCGGGATATTTATGAGGCTTATTGTGGAGAGTGTGGTTGTTGTTCCTGTCACTTTTGGTTGTTTGGTTTGGAAATTTTGTTCCCCTCGCTCATATGAGAGTCTACATTTATTTTTTGGCTACTTTTTTGCAGTAGATTTATCCTTAGGGCGGGACAGAATTACCGCATAAATCATCGCAAAATTGAAATAATATCGCTGATGATGTCTTAGGGAAATCGCCATGCTGTAAATAATGGAAATTAAATTACAATTTTTTTGGCGGCATTCCATTAAAACAAGCCACCATGTGTTGAAGCACACTTCAAAATTTGGGGGGACATTTTTTAAATTTCAAATAAAATTCTGCAACATTTTAAATTTTGATCTTTAATAGGAATTACCAAATTCAAATTCATTCATCTTTGATAGCTGTAACTTTTCAACTAAATATTTCAGAAAAATTCCCCAAATGCCAACTAACAGCAGCAACATCAAAGACTGAGTGAGTGAGAGTTTGTGTGTGTGTGAGTTTGGCATTCAGGCCACGTTTACATAGACTCACACAGTTTCAATACTCCTGCTTTACACATACGTGTCATTTAAGCATGAGTGTGTGTGTGTGTGTGGTGGCTGAACGTGTGTTTTTATCATAAATTATAGATAAGGCATATAAAAGCGCATTTTTGGAACTTTTGCTCCCTTCAGTGTTCACTCTCCCTCTCTCTCACCCTTAACCCCACTCCCCAGCTCTCCACCTATCATTTTACAATTTCACAACACCAAAAACTATTTAATTGCAAAAATTGCTATTTTATGTCTAGATAGATAGAGTAATTATATAATGATGATGATACTGATGTTGCTGTAGAGGGGGGGCCAAATGTTGTAAAAACAACAACAAAAGCTGTTTTATTACCAAACTAATTTTTATAATTTTAACGGATGCCACTGTCAAAAATAATTGGATCGATGTTATTTGGATTTTAAATGCTAAGAACGTAATTTACTGATTCGTTTTTCAATGGAAACTAATTAGAAATAAATCATGATTATTGGTTAGCGGATTCGTGGAATTGAAATACATATGTGTTGGTGTGTGTGTGTGGGAGACCGATTATAGTGTAAAATAGAGTGTAAGTACCCTAGAGGGCTAATAAACACTTGAACTTTGTGATTGCTTAAAAAGGAAAAATGAGTTACAAAAAATTTTTGAACAAGATGGATATTGAGTGTGTGGTACTAAAGAGCTCAAAATATAGTCCTGGGAATACAAATATTAAAGAAAATTATTTTTTCCGATTAAACTAATAATCTCTGGAGAATGCTTTATTCTAACAGTTCGCTATCACTCCACCCTCTAAATGAATTGAGATAGATCGCCAAAATTGTGTATAGAGTTGTATTTTTAGGCAATTTTGCTGAAATTTGGTGTTTTGGGTTCATTTGAGGTACCAAATTTCTCTACTAAAAATATAAATATAGGTATATAGGGTACCCCCAATTTTCGGTATTTCAGGGTTCTTGAGTGCCGTTTTTAACTAAATTCGTTGAAATTTGGTACATTGAGTTCTTATAGGATACCAAATATCTCCACTAAAAATTATAAATAAAGGTGTAATTTTTCTGGTAGCCCCCTATATAAGGTTACGCCCTAATTTTCGATATTTTGGGGTTCTTGAGCGCGTGTTACAATCAAATTCACTGAAATTGGGTATATTGGGTTCTTATAGAGTACAAAATTTCTCTGCTAAGGATTATAAATATAGGTCCACTTTTTCTGGTAGTCTCATATAAGGGTACCCCCCAATTTTCGGTATTTTGGTGTTTTTGAGTGCCGTTTTTCAGCGGAATTCCCTGTAATTTGGCTCTTTTCCTTCTTATTGGGTACCAAATATCTCCATTAAAAATTTCAAATATAGTTCGACTTCTTCAGGTAGCCCCCATATAACGGTAACCCCGAATGTTTGGTATTTTGGGGTTCTTGAATGCGTTTTTCAACCGAATGCCCTGTAATTTGGTCTTTTATAGTCATATATGGTACCAAATCCGTCTGTTAATATTAAATTGTACAGGTCGCATTTATAATCCGATTTTTATGAAATTTGGTACAACTCATTTATTTAGCCCAAAGACGAATCCTATTGAAATAAGAGGACATCGGTGCAGATTTTGAGTCATATCAAAATATACATTTTCGTCCGACCTAATGTAAATGGTATACCAAAGTCCCTATATACCATTAGATTTGCACGAAATATGGCATAGATTACTTACTTAAGTCTAGTGTGATGTGCGTTAAGTTTTATGAAAATCAGTTCAGATTTATATATAGCTCCCATATACATATTTTCGCCCGATTGTATGTTAATGGAGCTCCAAAGTCCCTATATATCCTACGATTTTCACGAAATTTGACATAGAACACTGAATTACGTCTGGAATGATTAATTAATTTTTAATGCTGTACGTTATGCTAGGTACAGCATGTTCGGCCCGGCCGGACATAAATATTTTCCACATTGACATTTGGGATATCACTTATCCCAAAGAAGCTCAATAACCTTAAATAATATGATAGTATCCCTAGAAGAGGTTATATTAATTTCCATATAAATTCTACATAAAGTAAATTTATCAGGAAGCAGTGAATTTGCAAAAAATCCCTCTATATTGAAAAGCCCTTTCCCAAAAAAAAAAAAATGAAGTCAGAAATTAAGAAGTGTCATTAAAACTCCTCTTAATAACAAAAATCCATATACTAACTCTTAATTATAGCATTCCATAGACTATTCTCTCTACGTGTTATGTGTAAATCCCATTCCCCAACAGCGACCCCAACAACAACAAAAAACAATCTGTTCCGCAAAACTAATGTTTGACACATCGAGGACAAATTGTCCCCTATGATAATAAATAAAAAAGGAATAAAAAATCGAAAACATAAACAAATGGAGCTGTTCAACTAATGACATTGATGATAATTCTAACGCCTTGACAAACACACACAACTCAATAAAACAAACACCTATATGTGTGTTTAACAAATACTGTCACACACAAAAGCCCACAGACACACATTCTACTCTGTCCGCCACCTTAGTAAATCCCCACTAACAAACGTTCGTCATTCATTCATCTCGTAAAAAGCCAACAGCACAGACCACATACTCATCGAGGAGATATGACTGGGATTTTGTGTGATTCTTATCCTGTACCTGTATGTGTACAGGTCTATACTATTAAGGTAAGTAAATAATCACGCAGACACATATACACACTCACACTCCATCACACGCCCACACAAATCTCAGTTGATGATAATATAAAATGAGGCAGTTTATTGGGCCCTTTTGGAACATTTTTATTATGATTCTCACTTCCTTTGTTCCTGGATGAGGACTTTATTATAACGAGACGCACACACACACACGCGAACAGAGACAAAAGAAAGAAAATAAATACGATATGCTTTAATTTCCTTGATATGAAATATCCTGGTAGATAATAAACAGGGTGTGATGCAAACATCACGCACACACACATGGTGACATATATAATATGTCCTGTCTGCAACACACACACAATAATATGAAGCGTATTTTTCATGATGATGATGATGACAACAGCAAAACAAGAAAAAAGAAACATCAGCAGTCACAGAAAAATTCTCTAAATTTCTATTTTAATTAAAATGAGAAATAATTCAGCTCTGCTTTGCTTTGTAAAATATTTTCAAATCTGAGTGAAAAAAATCTCAGAATTTAATTGTATATAATTTTTTAAATTAAACAAAGAATTTTTCTGTGTAATTTTTGCAATGATTTAATTAGTGCTGCTGTTGTTATTGTTGTATTTTTATTTATATTTGATATCATTGCCATCATCATCATCAGTGGCATAATAAATATGCCATAATAAAAGTGGCAACAATGTTGCCTCATTTAATGGGATTATCGTGGATTTTCAAGTGGCATTAAAAAAATCCTGTTGATATTTGAATATTTTAATGGCCGCAGAGAGTCAAAATGGGAAAAGTCATCATCAACAACAACAACAATTTCATTTTAAAATCACATCGATTGATTTTTTTTTTTGGGAAAACAAAAGCTTAAAAATTGCCCCCCGAAAGTTATTAGCCTTTCACAGTAAATAACGAATTGTTGAAATTAACTATGCGAAATAAGTAAAGGATTAAAAAGCTATATTTAAATGTAAATAAAAGGGTGGAATGGAAGAGATTTTAAAATATTACCATTTTGTTTAGTTTTTGTAATACGTAGTCTTCTTAAGAGCCTGTGGTTTTCTTCTTTCCCTTTTAAATCATTAATGACCAATGAAACTATGTGGCGTATGATTAGTGACATTACTTATACGCACCCGGTGCTTTGAAAAATAAATTGTAAAGAACTTATTAAAAATGGCTTCTTGCGAGAATATCCATAACAAAAAACTAATGAAAATGACGAAGATCACTAGCGAATTCTGAAACTATAGCCATCCCTGTCTTACAACTAGGTGAATGAGAGCGAATATAAAAATATGAAATTTGCGACAATGCCGTTGAAAAATGTGTCAAAGATCCTGAAACTTAGACCAATATTAATAGTTTCTGGCACAAAGATTTGATGGCCTGTGAAAACTCAAAATAACAATTTACAGGCAATTTATTTGAAAAATGTGCCCAAAATACCGAATATTGGGATATGCCGGTATATGGGGGATACCCTAAAAAAATTAGACAACATTCAGTATTTGAATAATGCAAATTGACTTAAACGGATTTGGTCCAGAGAAACATGAGGACGGTCAAAATATCGCATATAAATTTTTAGACGCAGCATAGTGTATATTTCGTCATTAGCCATAATTCTGATAATAAGATAAAAATGTTTCCATCCACCCTAACTGCGATCTATAAAATCTCCTGGCATTCTAAAAGCAACCAACGCCTCCTGGCTTGCTTTCCACTACAATCTCCTACAGCTTTTCTATCAGAAAGCAATTCATGTTGGTTTCTTATGAGACACCTTCCTTTTGCTTTAAATTGTGAAACCTTCCTGAGATTCTGTGAGTTGACTTTTCTTCTTCTACTTCTATGGCCAATGAAACTAGGTGGCGTATGATTTGCGTCATTACTTATACGCACCCGGTAAAGACTTTCTTTTTGATTTATTAATGAATCAAATGAAAAAAATAAATCTCAGCCGATGCCACGATGAATTTAGATGAACAAACGGTCTTACAGTTCACTGATAAAAATACTTTCGATGTACCCTAACTAAAAATCACTTCGTTCAATGAGATTTGCATGGTATTCTAAGAGGACTTGTTTTTCTCTAGAAATTCCTACTGTTCTCACTTCCTATTGTGAAGCCTTTTTGAGATTCTCTGAGCTGTATATTCATCTCCCAACTATACTATGGTCCATGAAACTAGCTGACGTATGATTGGTGTCATTACTTATACGCACCCGGTGATCAACTTCTTTTTGCTTCATTGCAGTCCCTTTGATCTTTAGAAATTTGTTTTTGTAAAGTCCAATGATTGAGTAATGGTCTATATATTTTCTAAAAAAATCTCAATTTATGGCAACATGCTATTTATGGACCAAGAACGTTTTCAAAGATCACTAATTTCTTTCTCTCTCAGTAAAATGTTTCCGATTCACCCTAACCACAAATCACTGCGGTCAACAACTACTGCTTATCCCCTCTATCATCATTCGCCTGATAGTCATCGTCATGTCGTTAACATCAAACGAATCGTAACGATTTTTTGGTTTTTACGCAAATTCGAACAAAATGTGGAAGGTAGTAAAACTCTGATTGACTTCCAAACAGCCGAATTGTTGTTCAATTGGACTTAACTGTCATTTTCGATTTAGTGGCAGAAATGAAATGGGATGCATTTTATGGGGAGATGGGAAACCAAACAGCAAATGTCAAGGATTATAGGCGAACATGTTTATTGGTGTTTCATTTATTTAAAAAAAAAAGTAGTGAAAATGTGAACCATGAGATTTCACAGGGCCATAAAAATGTTTTTTTTTTCACATATTTAATCAAAACATTTTCTTCTCCCTCCAAAAGTGGCTGTCATTGTTTACAATTCACTTTAAAATTCTTTATTGAATTCCGATTTAATTCCGCTGTGAATTCATTCCATTTCGATTTCGTTCGTTCATAGAGCATTCCCACCACATGTTAAGCATTCAAGTGGAAATCCCGTGATTTCGATGACTCGCATTCGACTTTATTGCAGTGCAGGTCACTACCGCCAGCCTCTACATAGCCTGGTTGAAATATCATCCGGACATAGATTAAAGTGATTACTGCTATTTCTTTTTTGTCGATTTTAATTTATGTACTGGCAATGCAGGTTAACCATAAATCGCTTTAAAGAGGATTTACAGAGGATGCAGACACACATGCACACGCACATATACGAAGTGAAAATGCATGACCTACATGTGTCTGTCTATAGCTTTCTTTGTACATTACAAACATATATACATACATTACTCTGTTAATTCCTACCGAAAGGCTTTTAAGACCCATAAAAATAGTTGCTGTTGTTGTTATTATTGTTGAATGGTCTTAATTTCCAGTGAAGAGTCCAATTTTTCATGCTAATGAGACCAATTATGAATACAATCTCTGTTAAAATTACATATCTTTATCATGAGAAATAAAAATGAAGTACATCAGACCAAATATCAGAAATCTTTGGATACAGAAGGCAAAAATGATTTTTATAGCAATGGACAAGAATGCCATTCTATTGTCATAAAGGAAACACTCATCCATAAAAAGGAAAGTAACGAGAGTGATTTGCTTTGATCCTGAATAAGAGGGACAAAGGGAACGTGTACTCTCTACCAAACGAGTATCTTCTTAATTTTTTTCAAAATAATTAATAGGCATTTTATGGAATTCAATAGGATATCATTTTCTATGAAAATACCTTCAGATCTCTTATATGTAGAGACCCTATAAAAATACATCCTGGTGCTCAACGACATGCTCTTGGTATTGTATGAGGTCTTCTATAAGCACGGTTTTCAAAGATCATCGGTACTCTATGTGAAGACCAACTGGTGTTCTAGAGAAAAAGAATCTCTAGCCTTATAAAAAAGGCCATTTTATGTGATCTTCTGATTCTTCTGTGAAAAGATCTACTGGTCTTTTATAAGAAGACCTAATAATTTGTTCTTTATCTTCTTTAATGAGAAACAACTTGCCTTCTTTGAGACGATGAACTAGTTTTCTAGAAGACACTCTGCACGCCAATGAAAAATACCACCAGAACTCTGTTGTCTAGGAGCAAGATCGCCTGCCTTGCTTTTCTCAAGAAATTCCTTCTGTTCTTCTAAAGGAGGTTAATTCCTAATAAGAAACTCTCTTAGGTTTCTGTGAGCTGTATCTTCCTCTTCTAATTATTCAATTCACAATAAAATTATTAGTGTCATGACTTATACGCACGTGTGATCAAAGTATTGTTGCTTTATTGCAAACCCTAGGGATACCTAACTAGAGATTTAATTTGTTCGAATTTAATGAATGTTGAACAAGATCTCCTGGGAAGACCTTCTATTAGACATAGTCTTCTGGTAATTTAAAAATAATACATCCTGCCTTTCACGAGAATAGTTAACCTTTTGATTTTCTTCAGAAATGCCCCTTTTTCTTCCATAATAAGATATTTGCTATAGATATCTATCTAATGAAAAGCCTTCCTGCGAATCAGCGAGTTGCATTGTCCCATGTTAATTATTCCATGCCCAATGAACCTAGGTGGCGTATGATTAGTGTCGTAACTTATACACACCCAGTGATCAATTTATTTTTGGCTTTATTGCAGTCTCTGTGAGACATAGAGTTTTGATTTTTTCGCATACAAAGAACCTTGAAAGAGACATCCTGACTTGAAAGAATGTCCTGTACTGCTTATTTCAGAACAAGGCCACCTGTATTCTAAAAACAATACCTTCTGGCTCCTTCATGAAAAAACTTCACGACTTTCCGATTTTCTCTAAAATGTCCTTTTATTCTTGTATAGGTATAGATAACTCCTTTTATTTTCTAATACGAAGACATTTTGAGATTCTATAAGTGTAACATCCTCTTCTATTTACTCTATGGTCAATGTTCTCAAGTGGCGAATGATTAGTGCCATTACTTATACGCACCTGGTGATCAATTTATTTTTGCTTATTGTAATCCCTGTGAGACTTAGAGGTTTTATTATTTCGCCTTTAAATAACATTAAAAAATACCTCATTGAATCTGGGAAGAAATTCGGATGTTCCACTGAGAATAATGGCTCTTGATATTCTAAGAGACAGATATACATGGGCATCCATGAGAAGAAGTTACGGCCTTTTGCTTATTTCAAGAAATTCCTTTTGTTCTTCTACAAGAAGATAATTCGCTTTGGTGTATAATGATAAGCCCTTTTTGAGATCCTGTATGTTTCATATTCCTCTTCTATTCTGTGAGATTCATGATAATGATTAGTGTCATTACTTCTACGGACCCGGTGATCAATTTCTTTTTTGATATAATGCCTGTTTTGGTTTCTAATAGAAACTATTTTGGGATTCTGTAAATAAATCCATGTGGGGTATGCCTGAGAAGATCTTGTGGTCTTATGCAAATTTCTGGAAATTCCTTTTGTTCTTCTACGAGAAGATAATTCCCTTTGGTTTCTAATAATTAGCCCTCTTGGGATTCTGTGAGTTGCATATTCCATTTCTAAACTTCTTGCGATTCTGTGAGCTTCATGGTCAAAGAATCTAGGTGTCGTATGATTAGTGCCATTACTTATACGCACCTGGTGATCAATTGCTTTTTTGCTTTAGGACTGTATCTTCGAGACTTATATTGGATTTTTTTAAAAATCCGTTCCAATGGTTTAAAAAGTCCTTAAGACCTTTTGGTTTCTAATTTAATTCTGTGAGTTGCCTCTTGCACTAGTAATTATTTTTCATGTTCAATGATATATATGGAGAGTTATACGCATTTCATATATATGGTGCGAATGATTATTGTTGGTACTTCTACGCACCCGGAAATAAATATTTTTGCTTAATTTTTGGTCCGCAGAATGTATTTTCCTTCTCATTCCCTCTTCTAAAGGAACAACTATTGAAATTCTTTGTAAATACTTTCAGTGAAAGCGAATACCTTCTTAGTTTTCCATCTCATTGCCGCGTGAGAAGATTTCTGGTATTCCCAAGGTTACTATCCCAAGCCATATGCAACCAAATTCCTCTTGAAAATTACACCTTCTTCATAGAATACAATACTTAATTAATTATTAATCTCACTCTTCCTGCTTTACAAATCCTCACACCATTACCATGGTAATTACTTCCTTTTCTCTCTCTCTATCTCTCTCTTCCCCGGAACAAAAATACTTCCTACAACTTCATGTTTTGTCCAAAACAAAAAAATCAGAATAAATCAAATTAAAATCAAAATAAATCTCAAACAAAAGTTATCTTTGGCTTGTTTTGTTTACAAAAGAAGTTAATCTCATTATCACTCCAAGGATTTGTGGCCATGTCAAAAGGATAATTCTATTTAATATTCAAGTCAGGCAGAAGAAATCTGAAATAACAAGAACAACAACAGCATCAGTACTACCTTTAGGAATATTGGCTAGGAAGAACAAAACTATCTCTGGCCAGGATCTAAGACAAACAGGTCTCTACCGATGCTGCTGCTGTTGTTCTTTTTATTGTGTGCAATGATTTGTGATCCTTGCTGCCTTTTTTATGATGTCCTCGTACATGCTGAGCAGCCTAATTTCAATGATGTGTAACCGAAATCTAATTTGTAATTTATTTTTATTTCCATGTTGTTGTTCCGGCTCGTGTTGTTGCTTTGTGGTTTGTGTGTGTGTGTGTAGATGAAACAAAATTTTTACTAATCAGATTATTGGACATAAGGACAGTAATAACAATAATTTCTTCTAAACGTCCTTAGCCAATAAAAATAAATTTAATCGAGAGAGAAAAATATTAAAAACTTATACTTCACATAAATTTGTATAATTAAGTTTTGTTCAGATTTTCTATTTAATTTAATATTTATTATGAATATAAATTCACCTGATTCGTTTGGGGATTTTTGTCATTTCTTCTTGAGGGGATCCTTATCATATGAAGAGGGCAGCAAATATTCATACCTTTTTGTTCTTTGCTATGTCGGGTAAATATTCTATAAATCAATGCTCTGCAAAAGTTGTTGTCTTATTTAAATAATTTTTAAGTCGAGTCAAGAAATAGGTAAATAACTAAGCCTCTTCACCTGACATATTATATTTTTGAGAGAGAGGGTGTGGGCGGAGGGCAACACACTTTGCCTGACAAATAAGAACATAATATCGAAAAGACATATCTCTGTTCAAACACACACACACATCTGGCAGTTAGGCATAATTTACTTACAAGATGTTTCTAAATTCTTTTGCCTCTTTTTAAATGTTTACAATAGGGGAACAGTGGGGGAAATTTTGGAAAAAAGGAAAATTTACAAATAAATATTGTAAGAAATTACATAAAATATTATATACATAATTGTTTCCATAAAAATTGTAGGACATTTAGTAAACTTGAAATCATTTAATGAGCCTATGTGGCGTATGATTAATATCATTACTCATACGCAACCGGAGATGCTTTATTGCAGTCCCTATGAGAGATTTTTTTGGTTTTTGAAAATTATTTTTCAGATAGGCTCGCGAAAATTACAGGATCTGTTGATAAGTTCATGAGCACGGAACCTAGGTGGCGTATGATTAACGTCAGTAGTTATACGCACCAAGTGAACATTTTTAAAGATTTTTGAGACGTATAAACGAAACATTCAAAATGTAATATAGGAAAGGTGGTCTATATGATCTGTAAATAATTTCAGGACAAATAAACCTCGGTGGTGTATGATTAACGTCAGTAATTATACGCACCAAGTAAGAATTTTATTTCTTCACTATTCCAGACACTAAAAGAATTCTACATTTGTTGTTACGAATTTAAAGACCATTGAAAACTAGAGATAATACTTAAAAAAATATTACAAAAATAGTATTTCTTTGGACGAAAAACTGTTTCACATTTCACTGATGTCTTTATTTTATTTCTGTAGGAAACATTTATTCAGTTAGGCATGAGAAGATGATAGGAACTTTAGAAAAGTTCAAGACCAATGGACCTAGGGCGCGTATGATTAATTTCAATACTCATACGCACTCGGTGAACAATTTATTTCAGTTGTATTACAGAAGCCACAAGGCTTAGAACCTAATATTTTTGTATTTTAAGTCTTTTGAGTATTAGAAATAAACCCTTAAAAATCTATTGGATCGAACAACTGAGACATGAGAAAATTACCGAAAATGTCTATTATATGTAAATAAATCTTGGCCCCCAAAGAGATGACTTCCTGGTCTTCTTTGAGAAATTTGTTTCATGTTCTTCGAAAGCACTTGCTAGTCCTCTATAGAAAAACATACTGGTCTTCTATGAGAAATTATTGTCATACATAAGAAGTCCTTATGGTCTTACAGAAGACCAGAAAACACTTTATTTGCATTTATAGAAAGTAATTCTAGCCTTCCATAAAACATGTTCTGGTATTCTGTAAGAAAAGCTTCTGGTCTTTTGTAAAAAGGCCTATTGGTCTGTTATAAGATGACCTCCTAGTTTATTCTTTCTCTTATTTAAGAAGAATATACTGAAAATGCCAAATTATGTTGTATATGATGACGCCTCTTTTGGTGTAGTAGATAATGTCTATTAGAATACCTCTTATGATTCTGTGAATTGCATTTTCTTCTTATATTATTATTCCATGGAACATTAGTGGTGTATGATTAGCGCCATTACTTATACGCACCTCACGTCAGAAGTCACACTAGGCGAACAATTTTTTCAGCATTATTCCAGAACCCACAATACCTGGAAATTGAATTTTTTTCTTGCATATAAAGTCTTTTCAGAAATAGAGATAAATACATTCGGAACGAATTCTCCCACAATTGAAACATGAACAAATGGCTTAATATGTAGCAAACATGAAATTATTTCATGATCATTGAAACCAGGTTGCGTATGATATGTGTCGGTAGTTATACGCACCCGGGAGAAATTTAATTTTGATTTATTTCCTGTCCAGAGATTGTATTTTTCATAGTTAAAGAAATTTGTTTATATCGTTAAAAAAATATGCATTCTATAGATTTTAGGTATAGGAAACAATTTTGCAGAGATGAATGAGAAAATGGTTGAATATGTAGTATTAATGATATTATTTCCAACCAATGTATCTAGGTGGTGTATGATTAGTGTCATTACGAATACACACACGGTAATCTTAATCCCAATTACAATTAGAGATTTATTGAGGACTGTTAAAATTTAGAAATTTAAAGCAATATTCTTATGTATAAGAAACACCTAATATATTAGATAAATGGTATGACATGTAGGTAGGAATTTAAATATGAGAAACTCGAGTCTCTGAAATTTAAAAATAAGCTTAACCATGTGCGTATAAGTAACGACACATATAATACGCCACCAGGTTTCAATGATCGTTTCCTATAAATTAAATATTTCATACAGAATACGTATATTATTTAACATAAAATATCATCATTTTCAAAATAAAAAAAAATTCTTCTATAAAAAGGTAGTCAAAATATTATCCCTAAATTTGTTCTTCTATTCGAATTCCCTTTATGTTTGAAGAAAACCTCCTAATTGCACTGCATATGTCTGCGTATTTGTAACCCTCTTCATGTGAAGGTATTTTCCAAATTTGTCATATTTGTTTTTTCCACTGTTTTCTTTTTTCCTTGACAAAATGAGAGAGCATCTTGGAGGGGGGAAGGGAATGATATATGAATGAAGCCTAATTTAAATTGGAAATAAATTCATGTTTTCTTTCCCACAACAAAATAACATCCAACCAACCTCCGTCGCACCTTCTACTTTGTCTGAGAGTAGACAAAGTAAATATATATAATTTACATACAGATCTACTGTAAACAACATATTAAATAACTCTCTTCCTACATGACAATAGACTATGGCGCAAAATGCGTGCATGTCAATGTATGTGTGTGAGTGTGTGTTTGTGTAAAAGAAAAGTTCGTACGTTTTCCGTTAATCCCAGAGAATTTGTCAATGACATTTATTCATTCATTTTTCGGTACCGGTATATTGACTTGGAAATCCTCTAAAACACACAGCAAGCTACCAAAATTGAATATGCCATAGTGAGAGAGCGAGAGCTCATGTGTTCGTGTGTGAGTGTAAACTGCGTGTATTTGCAAAGGTGATTGGTTTTTCACTATTTGTCCTATGTCAATTTTTCGAAAACAAAAAAACACAAAATGAACGAATTTTTTCCCTAAACCAGTTCCGCACTCACTCACCAGGGAAATCCGAAAAACCTTAACTAACCTAGAAGAGCTCTTCTAGCCGAATGTTTGTGTAGCGTACGTGTCTGCTTGAGTTTAACGCAAATGGGGGAAAAGCGTGGTAGCAAAATATCTCTTTTGTCAAATTTGTTTAACAAGTGAATAAATCGTAATGGAAATTGACTCGAAAACAAGAAGGATAAAAGCCATGGCAGGCTAACAGCTAGAAAGCCAAAATATCAAAGACCATGTGTAGAATGAAAGGTAGAAGACGAGAGAGCTATAGAGAATGGATAACATATGACATTGACTTTCATTAGAAAAACGTTTGAGGATTATTGACATAATTAAGGAAGATCGAGACACTAAAATCTGAAAAAAGGGTATCTTTACAAACAATTATTAAATAAGCTATGAAAAAATCGCAAGATATGATTTTTTTTAGTGAGACATGATAAAAATTGTAAGATGTGTTTATGACCAATGAACATAGGTGGCGTATGATTGACGACAGTAGTTATACGCACTAGGCGAACAATTTATTTCTGATTTATTCCAGAACCTACCAGACCTCTGTGTTGAAATTAACCCTTCAAAAAACTTACTATATAAATGAATTCATTTTTATGAATAAAAAAAACGGATGCATTATAATATGGTAGAATATGCAGCAACATGGAAATTATTACACGATCATTGAAACCTGGTTGCGTATGATTTGTGTTGGTACTTATACGCCCATGGGTTAAAATTATCATCGATTTATTTCTGATCCAGAAATCGGATCATTAGTTGCCTAATAATTTTTTCTCAAATAAAATTTTAAGAATTTTGAGAAGTAGTAGATAAAACTTTAAATAATTACCATAAAATTCGAATTCTGAGTGTATTTAAATAAGCATTTTATTGAACAAAAATTAAGACCGTATAAACTGGCAGAATACAATAACTAAGTGGGTCATGAGAAAAATGGTAAGATCTTTAGATCTCTAGGATAAGTTCATGACCAATAGAATTATGTTTTCTTTTATTTTTTCCAGACTCCACAAGATTCATATTTAAAGACTTTAGAACTTGAAATACCCCCTAAAAACTATAAGAACCAATTCTCCGTATATTTAAATATGATTTTTTTATGAAAAAAGAACTGAGTCTTTAGAAAATGACCGAATATGCAGCAGACATGAAATTATTTCATGTTCATTGAAACCTGGTGGCGTATGATATGTGTCGGTACTTATACGCGCCCGGTTAAACTCGTATATGATTTATTTTTGGTCCAGAGATTGATGTTTTTAATATTTAAAATAATTTTTCATAAAAAATATTTAGAAAACACATTTTTATAAAAAAAAAAACAATAAAAAATCCAATCTGTACATATGAAATAAATCAAACATGAATTTTACCGGGTGCGTATAAGTATGGACACATATCATACGCAACAGATTTCAATGATCATGAAGTAATTTCATGTCTGGGGGGTATTGAGGAAATAAGAGAGAAAGCAGAGGCTGTTATTACAAAGACACAAAAGTATAACGAGCAAAAGTCCATGGAAAAGGGTTATAGAGTCAGCTCATTCAAAATAGGAGATTTCGTAGTAATAAAGAATGTAGACACAACCATAGGAGTTAACAAAAAGCTTTTGCCAAAATTTAAGGGTCCTTATGTCATAACCAAGGTGCTACCAAATGATAGATACGTAGTCAAAGACATCGAAAATTGTCAGATCACCCAAATTCCTTATGATGGAGTGATCGAAGCTTGTAACATAAGATTGTGGAAGACGGATGAACCGGATGAAAGCACCCAGAGCTGCTCTGACCCACATTGTACATAGTGTATATATATATTAGCCTAAGTAGTTTAAGTTTTAACATACTCATATCAAATATATTAATCCCTAGTATAAGTAATTTAACCCCAAGTGACCGGGGCGGTCACTATTGTCAGGTTGGCCGAGTTGTAGTAGAATAGAATAAGGAACCCAGCTATTGTGAATAATAACCGAACTAGTTTGTAGAGAATACCAAATACTTACGATCATTTAAATAACCGCTTATGTATACTAGATTTAAGAACAATGGATGATGAAATAAAGAAAGGACGCCATTCTGTATTGAGCGACCGAAAAGACAACACGTTTCAGTTTTTTGTCCATAAAAATCCATTTTTGAAATGTCGAAAAATTACAGAAATATTTATTTGAAGAAATAGCTCAAAAAGAATTACATTATTAAAGAAACTTAAATCTCAAGGGAAGTATGTTTAGGAAAAAAATCCATACTCAATTTCTTACCATCATCCCATCTTAAATACTCCATCAGAGGCTACGAAAAAATCCGTATATGGTATTTTTACAATTTTTCAACGAATTTACAAATGTGAAATCGATAGCCTGCCTTTGTGTAGCCATATGTGGGTGAAAAGCACACACACACCTTCACACCCTCTTACCAAAACAAGGAATGTTGTGTAAAGTTTATTTTCATAGCTTCCCAAATTCTGGTGCTACATTTTTTGAAAACATTTTTTTCTTTTTTTGCGTGTACAGCTTGTTTATCTTAACGGTTCTTTAAAAGGCAGTTGCTTAGTTTCTGTAGTTTCCTTTTATTGTGGTTTTCTTTTCACACACACTCACACGTGAACGCCCATCATGTTACATATGTTTTCTTTCATTCTTTTTTTGGTCGTATGGCCCTTTTGACAGTAATATTTACGCGATTGTTTTGTAATACGACGAAATATTTGAATGCCTTTATCAATTCATGTGAATATTTTCACGCGAATGAATTGCATGTGGTGTAAGGAGGGCTTTAAATAACGCAAAATGGGATTTAAGACTTGTTCGAGGGGATAAAAGCGAATGAGGAAGCCAACGCTATATAATGTAGAACCAGAAGAAAATATATAGAATAGTTTCCATTTCTGTCATTTGAAAGCCAAGGGCGACCATTTATTCGCAAAACGAAAACAGTGAGAGATAAAAAATGGTAGAAAATGTAGATAAATTCATAACCATGGACCGTATGGGGCGTATGATTATTGCAGACACCACAACACTTCGAAATTATTTATTTCGTTTTTAAAGACTTTGGACAAGTAGAAACTAACGTCTCTAAAAACAATAGACCAATCTGAGACATTATAAAATGGCATAATAGCCAGCAACTTGTATATTATTTCACTATCATTCAAAACTGGTTGCGTATGCTTTGTGTCGGTACTTATACGCACTCGGGTTGAAATTATGATTGATTTATTTCTGGTCCAGAGATTGAATTTTTTCCTGTTTAAAGTAATTTTTTTCTATAAAAAGTTGTGTTTAACATAAGTTTGTATAAAAAAGTATTTTCTATATTAAAAAATAGAAGATTAATTGAAAATGTACAAAAAAAAATCCAGACCAATAATCGATAAAAGATCGAAAGAAGGCCTTCTATAAAATACGTAGACATATAGAAGGTCTTCTGTTTGTGGAAGACTATAAGCTGGATCATTACAAAATGTTGTTCGATTTTTATATATCTAAAGATTGTTATAAGATTGATATTTACCTACAATCGATAGAACGAGGTCTTTAATATATCGAAAATAGAACGTCGAAGGAGATTTTTGAGAGAAGTCTCATTAAAAAACCTCAAAGAAAAATGACATGATACAAGCAACATATGTGACGTATGATTAGCGTCATTAGTTATACGCATTAGGCGATAAATTTATTTCTGCTTTATTCCAGCCTGATAGAGGGTGTTTTGTCCATAGAACCGATAGGATATAGAGAAAAGAGGTATTTTGTATATAAAAGACGGATATTTACATACAATCGATAGAACGAGGTCTTTAATATATGGAAAATAGAATGTCGAGGGAGATTTGTTTAGAGAAGACACATAGAAAAACCTCAAAGTAAACAAAACCTCAATGATACCCGAGAAAAGTGTCGTGATAAGTTCATGGCCAAGCAACCTAGGTGGCGTATGATTACCGTCATACGCATATGCAAACAATTTTTTTCTGATTTATTGCAGATCCCAATAGACTTGGTCGCTTGTGGCTTAGGGTATAAAAAGTTCGACTCCACTGAAAGAGGTTCTCGAGTCGATCTTGAAAAAGATTACCTATATTAAGAACATCTTTATACCGATCTACGGCAGATGGTCATTTCATATGGGCTTCCTATAGACGAAACACCCTCTATCAGGATTTTTTGATAGGTAGGATGTATTTCTTTGGTAATTTCCCCCCCGGCAAGTCTTCTGTGAGTCTACTCTAAATGAATCTTCTATGACATTTTTCTTTTATAAGGCCTATACTTTATCGCATTTTCTATATATTGAAGTCGTATAGGGTCTGGAATAAAGCTGAAATAAGTCGTTCGCCTTGTGCATATAACTACTGACGTTAATCATACGTCACCTAGTATCATTGGTGAAGTACTCTTCTCTAAAAAAATATTTACATTTAAAAAAAACTTCTTCCTTTAAAAGATCTTTGGATTGTCTTATAGCTGCCAAATTATTTAAAATTCCATTTTCTAACCAAACGTTTTTATTTTCCTCCTCATTCATCCCACCTGAAATTTAATTATTTTAAAATATTTTCATTGATTTTCCATTATAAACAAATTCAGGATAGTTGTGTAAAACAATTTTAAACTCATTTTTGGCAAACCTATCATTCGCCATATCAATAGACGAGATACACGAGAGCCACACTGTCCTCCCCTTATCCAATTGCACACGATTACTGGAATCGATTTGAATAGCGAGGAATTTGTTTTCCATTTTTATTTGGATTATTTTTTTCTGAAAAAAGTTCGTGAGTTCATGTTAAAAAGCCATTTAAATGCTCATTCTCAGCTCAAGGAATTTTTGTTACTAGCAGCAAAAAATAAAGTTATTTGTTCCACCCCCCCAAAAAATAACAACAGAACCAACTGCAAACCAAATTGTTGTGGCATTCATTAAAATTCACAAAACACCGAGAGAAAAACCCAAAACTTCAAGGTGTAATTGGCATCGGAACAAAAATGTTAAAGGGAAATGAAAGACAACAACACAAATTGCCACTGATAAGAAAGTGAAAATAAGGGGTGGGCGAGGAAGGTTACGGAAAGTGGTTACTCGTCTTACCACCAATTACAAGTTTCAGTTAGACCAATGGTTATTTCTTTCTTTCCTCAAGGAGCGGGCTCTTAAGACATTTTGGGCCAATTAGGGGTTTTGGAAGAACAAAATTGGAAAAATTACAATATTTCTTCCCTCCCCGCCTTTTCTCCCTAAACTAAATGAATGGTCTTTCATCTAAAATTACACTCCCCCATATTTTAAATAACTAAAACTGATGATGATGATGATGAGCAGCAACACTTTTTCTCTGTTGGCCATTGGTCTTAGAATTTAGTTCATCAGTGGCGAAACTTAAGTGGCCGAGAGGATCATTAGCCAAGCAATAAGTATCCGTTTTCATTACCACCAAAGAAAGAGGTTATGTTTTATTACAGCACCGCCATTACGAGCGTTGTCATTGAAATTTATGTTGTAAAAAGTGTTGCCTTTAGGCCATAAATTTATAAATTGTCACAGAAGATATTGAATTACATTGGCTACGAGGGGTGGGTTATGGCCACCAAAGGACATAAAAAACAAGGACATGAATTAAATAAAAATGTTTAAACTGAAAGAAGAATATGCCTATTTCATAATCATTACCTGCCATTGTTTATTAGCTACTAAGAAGAAACAGCTGTCTTATATTCATTTTTAAATTGGGTACTTCAAACGAAGTTAGTATTTTATTTTTGGAAATTAAGTCCCTCGAACATTTTTTTGTCGATGAATACCCTCCTTGGCCACATAGCTTTCTAGGAAAAGTTCTATTTTTTCTTTTATATTATTTTCCATATGTGAGGAGGCTGAACTTTAATACAGCTTTTCCACGAAATATGAAATTGTTCAAGTCCAGACAAATGTTTCCAGGAAAAAGTAATTCCACTGAGAAGCTGCCCGTGCAGGCATAGATGGGATAATAAGATTTTTTATTGAGTTTGAGAATGAAAAATGTGACGTCTATAATAGATCTTATATATAGGAGAACATACATTGCCAAAGATATATAAATGACGTATAGGAGATGTTGTTTCCATCGAAGACATATAGAAGTTCATATATCGATAGTTGATGTTGTATTGAGGCCACTGATTCTGGGTGACGTATGATGAACGCCATTAGTTATACTCACAAGGTGAACAAATTATTCGCCAGTACGTCATACGTCAACAATGATACTATATGACGTATGATTAATGACAGTAGTTATACGTCGACAATGATACTATATGACGTATTATTAATGACAGTAGTTATACGTAGAAGTCGAAAATTATTATTTCAACATTATTCCCGACCTCGTACGACTTAAAGAAATATATTCTACCTTTTAAATAAACCTGAGGGTGTTTCGTTTTTAGGAGGTCAATATGTGGTGCAGAATGTTTTAAATAAAGTAAATCATCTCCTAGAACGAAAAATCGTATATGTTTGTGTAATACCAATATAAGGTCTATCTGTAGATGTAGACGAAGTATAAAGGCCGGTTACGACCCATGAAAGTATTCTGCCTATAGAAGACTTGTAGAAACTTAATAGAAGGCAGGTAGGTAGGTAATAGAATGTAGGTCTTTCCACAGAAGACTTGTAGTATGGATTTGGAAAAGCTAATCTAAAAGTTAAAGCGCATGAAATGCGTGCCGATGTCAGAAAGGGAGAAAAGTATGGTCTATAGAAGGTCTTCTGTTAGGAAAATCAATAAAGATCTGTTTTCTTTCCATAGAAGATCTTCTATAAAAAATCTTCTACATGTATTTTTTTAAAAACGTTCATGTATCGATAGACGAAGTATTAAGACCAATGATATCAGGTGACGTATGATTAACGCCAATAGTTATACGCACAAGGCGAACAATTTATTTCAGCTTTATTCCATACCCTACATGACTTCAATATATAGAAAAAAAGATAAAGGATAGGCCATCCATAATCAAAATGTCTTCTAACCATAGAAAATCTGTAGGTGGTCTTCTATTCAGGGAAATATAAAATAAATAACGATCATGTAAGGCTTATAAATGTATTTTCTCCATAGAAGGGTCTCGGTTGAAGTGAAAACCTTGATTCTCTTTAACGGAGGTCTATGAAGTCCTTCTTTTGAGCACGGCCTACTTTCCTGAGAAGTTATAAAGACGGAGACGGAGTCTTCGAAACATAGAAGACCTGCAGACCTCTCCTATCAATAGAAAACCTGCAAAAGTTCCTATATCTATAGGAGACATTCCAAAACATTTAAAATTCCAGAATCTCAGTTCTAAAAATTAGTGGAATATATGTTTGAAATCAATGGAGGACCTCTACTTTCTGTAGAAGTCATGACGAAAGTTTTTTATCTTTATCTATAAAATATCTTCAAGTCTCCTCTTCATAGAAGACCTGCAAAGACCTAGGAAAATATTTAAATATCCAACATTACAGCTTTAGAGATACTCCGAAAATATTTTCAATTAATCGCTATAAATAAATGTTTTATTTTTCATTTTAAATCGAGGATCTGACAGTCCTTCAATCAATATTTTTAAACATGGAAAATGTCGTTAAACTCGTCTTGGACGATGTTTTTATACCCTTCACCTTGTGTTGTTCAATCCCCAAATGGCCCGGAACCTGATGAAACTTTGAAAAAATATTTTTTTTTTAAATCAAGCTTATGAACGGACATATACAAAAATATTTGTTATCAACTATTATGGTACTGTTGAATATTTGACAAATGAATAATTTTTCTTTAAAAAAGTTGAAGTATTTGATTCTATGCCTAGAAGGGTTTCTGTAGGGTATTAAAATAACATTATCTCTTACGACCACAATATCCCCTAAAGGTAGACATCATAAAAATGTCATGGTCAATGTAATAATAATAATAATCGTGTAATCTCTTAACAAAAAAAGAAAACAAAAATAAAACACCTACACAGACACAATGAAATACCAAAAACAACAACAAGAACAAAATTCATTGTCAGCTAAGACAAACGGCTTAGGATTTTTTGTGTTATTATACACCGATTCAAACGGAGATTTTGAAGAAAGTCTCTAGGCAACCATAAAAATAACATTTCTCTCTTTTTGTTGGCCAAAAAAAAATAAGAACAAAATCTAAAAGAAAATTAAATTTAATGACTTTAATAAATTAATATAACATCACTTGTCCCGCCAGGGCAATAGATGCAGAGATCACAAGTCCGGGTAATGAACTTCTGTTCGGTGGTGGTGTTAATTCATTTTAATTATTTTCTAAATTGATAAATGCAAAAAAAAAAACAAAATCCAACAGAAGAAAATAGCTCAGCAGAGGGCCAACAGTGGCCAAGTTTATTGGCCAAAAATAATGACGCAGGCTAATAAATCAACAAAGGCAACAGGACATCAAACAAACTGTTTGTTTTTATTTTGTTCTTAGTAACATTGATGGATTATCCTGAAATAAGTTAAGACAAAATTCAATAAACATGTGCTCGCTTTAAAAATTAAAAAAAGAGTGATTTAATTTTAAACATATTCATTAAAAAAGGTCACTGGAAAGAAAATTTAATTCCAAAACAGCATTTTTTTTACTCATTTGCCCCCAAAAAGAGAAAACCACCAGAAACACCAGACAAAGTTGCAACGAATGGCTGTGTGGTCGGTCGCTCGGTTTGGTGAAAAAAAAAAAACATTAAAATCTCATTTGTTGTTAGCAATACACAAATAAGTTTAAAACTTTTCACTTGTTTTTCATTTTCGTCTTCCTCTTCTTTTTCCCCCTCCTTTGTTCCCTCTTCTGCTTGTTGTCCCACTGAACTTGCCCTCAATACCGCAAACGAAAACTTTGGTCTTCAATATGAATGCTTATTTACTTGGGTTGTTAATATGTGTGTAAGAAAAAAAAAACAACAACAATAAGAACTAAGAAAAAAATACCGAACAACAAATCAAGTTTTCACTTTTCTCCAACATCCAATGGCCAAGGGGGGTTTTTGTGTTAATTTTTTCCACTTACAAAACAACATCGAAAATAAACAACTTTGCAAAATGGCTAAGAGAAACAACAAAACAATTGAGTGAATATAAATGTCAAAGTCATGTTGGCCCAACCTGATTCCCGATCCATCCATCCATCCTAACATACATGCATCAGCCCCTATTAAAATTGTGGTCAATTATGTTTTTTCAATTTCAATGCATAAATTGATTAGCCTGTTCTCTTTTTCTACACAGAGATAACACAATCACACACACACACACCATATCACTGCAGCCAAAGATATGCTGGCCCTTATACCTGAGTTTGCCATTTTTATAACAAATTTCTCTCTCTTCCTTTATTCTCAGTGCACCCTGAAGAGGTTCTTCTTATGTCATGCTTCCACTTCTTCCATTAACCACTTTATCAACAACATAACACCAACAACAGCCAGCAACAACAACAACACTCACATTTGTATTGAGTTTAAACTTTTGCCGCTTGCCTGTCCATGAACGTGAATAAATGTCAGCAGCAACAGCAACTGCATCCAAGGGTGTATGGGTGTGTGACTGCAAGCCTTTATTGGAGTGTTTGTGTGTGTGTCTGAGTTTTGTGTACAAGGCGTCAGCGTGTAGGTGTTCCATAAGCATGTTTATGCTTTTAATCCTTTATCTGTCAATGGCACTCACATATGTTCGGGGCATTCACAATGTCGACTCGACAGCACAAAACTTTTACTCGACAGAGAAGAGAACTAACCCTGAGTGGAACGGGGCAGCTGAAGAGGGCAGGTGTGGTAATTAGGTGAGTGGTATAATTAGGTCTCATAAGGCAGAATATAACATAAAATGTGGTGGCTACGGAGTTTTCCATATCAAAGATATTTCAATGACTATTGACTTCCATGTCAATGATTATTGACTTCCAAATCAATGACTATTGACTTCCAAGTCAATGACTATTGACTTCCAAATCAATGACTATTGACTTCCACGTCAATGACTATTGACTTCCATGTCAATGACTATTGACTTCCAAGTCAATGATTATTGACTTCCAAGTCAATGACTATTGACTACCAGGTCAATGTCTATTGACTACCAGGTCAATGTCTATTGACTTCCATGTCAATGACTATTGACTTCCAAGTCAATGACTATTGACTTCAAAGTCAATGACTATTGACTTCAAAGTCAATAACTATTGACTTCCAAGTCAATGACTATTGACTTCCAAGTCAATGACTATTGACTTCAAAGTCAATGACTATTGACTTCCATGTCAATGACTGTTGACTTCCAAGTCAATGACTATTGACTTCCAAATCAATGACTATTGACTTCAAAGTCAATGACTATTGACTTCGAAGTCAATGGCTATTGACTCCCAAGTCAATGACAATTGACTTCCATGTCAATGACTATTGACTTGAAAGTCAATGGCTTTTTACTTCCAAATCAATGTCTATTGACTTCCAAGAAAAAGACAAATATTTTGACTTTTTACCCCAAGTGACTCTTAAATCTAAACCAGGGACTTTATCACAAATCCTTGACTCCTTTTCATTTATCTCCAAAAAAAAACTCAAAGGTTGACTCTAAGTCAAAATCTCAGTTATTCTTCAAATATTATTGACCACCACGTTAATGTATTGGTATCTATGTCAACGACTATAGAATCTGAATTGAACAATATGTAAGTTTTTAGTCAAAAACCTTTGAATATTGAATGAATTTTGCCTAATAAATAGGCCTTTTACTCATCGATTATCAAATCCTATTGTCAAAGGGCTTCCAATCAGAATTCATAGGCTTCTGATACATGATATATAATTTTCGACTACTAAGTCAAAAGGTATCGAAATTTGGCATCAAAGGTCCCTGACCTTAAGGTCGTTTGAACATCAATTCACAGACCTTTGGCTCTCATGTCAATGAGCTTTGCATCCTGAAATCAAAGGATTCTGACTTTTGAGTCAAGTAGTTACACTTTGGAGTTAAAGTGTTCTGACTCTAGAGTGAAAGTGTTTTGACTTTTGTCAATGTGTGTTTTGAAAATCGAATCAAAGGCACTTGACTCTTAAGTCAAAGATATTTTGATCTCGAGTCAAATTATTATTTTGTTGATCAAATCATGACTCTTTGACACTTTTGTGGTTCACTGATTAACAACCTTTTGTGAATTTGTATTTTTGACTTGAATTCCCTATCCCACCATCGTTTCCCAAAGGCAAGTATATAAATAAACTTCGTACCATATGTTGATGGGATCATTATGAAAATGAAATGATGTTAATTGTGACGTCTGTTCGGGTATTGTGACCATATTTAACCGATGTTCAGCATTAACGCCTACAAGAGTAAATTTCGTTTATTCCTCAAACAGGAGCGGAAACTATTTTCGGAAACTTTTTAATAAGTGTAATGAAGCTGTCACGTATTTTTTGGATGCCACGAATGCAAGGATGTGACATAGGAGGGGAGTAACTATAATGCAATTGTGGCATTGCGTTTTAAAAGAAATATTTTGTTAAGAACAAATTATTATAATGAAGCAATTCCTCAGTTTTGCCAAAAAAGGACCTTTTTTCTCTTTTTTTTTGCCATGATTGCTCCTTATTTATGTAAGGACAAATCCTTTTTCTTTTGCCATGATGTCAACAATCATGTAAATTCGTTTTATTAAATGTCCTACAAAGACCCAGACATTGGATCAATATTTATCCTTTCACCTTGCTTCGTGGCCAATAATATATGCAGTGTGGGTCCTTTTTCGTTTTCGGACGGGGGATTTAATGTGGTTACCTTTATTCAATATTCTTTTGGATTCAACCTCATTTTAAAATCCATTTTCGCCAGAAAGAGAGAAAGTCTCAGATTCAAAACATTGGTAACTGTCAATAAATCGGACAATATTTACAAGGCAATATTTGTCAGACACAGATATCCTTCCTTTCCCACAATTTCTTCTCTGTGACATTCTGTTGTATGTTAACAACTATTCTCCTGCGTTGGCTTCGGGCCATTGGCATAGTTTATTAAAATTCTGTCTGTTGCTTTTATAATGGACAACAACAACAACAAATATTGTTGTGATTACAACAAAATATTCATTAACCTGGGGTTATATTTTTGTTGGTACTGGGAAAAGGACTTGTTTATCAAAATATGTTTGGCTATGAATTGACAACATAATGAGCAGCAATACCCTGGCATCCTTTTTGCGGACTTTATGAAATATTTAATAGTTCTACTTCCTCTCTCAATCCTTTTCACCCTGGCACCCAAAACTATAATGAGTGTTCTGTAATATCCTTTCACACCCCCCACCCCCCCTTTGTGAAAGTAATGCGGCGGTGGCGGTACCTGTTTTAATTATGAAGTGCCACTTACAGCCATCGAAGTCAGGAAGTTAAAAGCCATTGCTTATTACAAAACTTCATCATCAAACGAATGAATAGATGAATTTGCCAAGTTTGTCACGAACGCCATTGTCATCGTCATCATCATCAATTTTCTCAGCAGGTCCTTGAAAACCAGCTTCGCGCGAGCAAAAGGCATTGACACATTTTCCCTGTCGCTCATTTTGCAAAATTTCTTCCACATCAAAGCCGAAAAACTGAAAATAGCTTCTCATAATTCGTCGTGTCATTGTCACTGTAGCATAACAAGTGTCGAGTATGTCTCAGTGTGCGTGTGTTTGTGTGCGACTGTCTGCCTATGATTTATTAGTTAGTCAGTGTCAAATTTTATTTACAATTTTGCTGTTTTCAGAATTATCATTTTGTTGGCAGTCATGTCCTGAGGAACATTCTTCGCGCATTTTTTCTTAAAAAAAAACTTTAGCACTTAAGCCGCTTTAAAGGTATGTCTTAAGAAACACACCGTGATGACCACGTGCATATGATGCCATGGCCACCCACCACCCGACACTAGGCACCATCATGGACTTGGTTGGCAGTGATTGACTCGGGGCAACAGCGGCAGCAGACAAATTCAATTTTCCCTTACAATAGACAGACCGACAGACGAACAGACAATAATAATGGGTCATAAACTTGATATGCATAAATATACATACAGAGATTTTATTTGGAGGGACATAGAAGAAAATGATGAAAATAATAAAAATTCAATTTAAAAAAATAATCACAAAAATTGGCATAGAAATCGTGACAGTTAAAATACAATTTGGGCAATTTTTATGGGAGTTTTGAACCCAGAATTAAATAGAGATATGAAGAATACAATAATGAAATAAAAACGGAATGCAATTTAAGGTCATTCATCTGGGTGGGTCAATTGTGAAAACAAAAATGAACAAAATTGACTAGAAATCCGACAATAGCCCCAGGAAAATATATTCCATAACAGCTCCACCATTGTGAATGCCACTTATAATTTAAGAGATTTTCGAAGTGGAGCAACATTTTCCATTGAAGAAGATACCACATAACACCCACCTAGAGGTACCCTTGGAGATTTTTTCAAATGCTCAAAAAACTACACGTGTCAATTGTTGAAAGAAATTTAAAAAAATGAGATTGAAATTTAGAAAAATGAGATGAGATTTGAAGAATCATGAATCGAATCGAAGAGTAATGGGTGGGTATGGGTCTTCGAAGGCGAAACAAATCAAACAGAATTTGTTCCCAGAAGAATTATTTTGAAGCAAGTGGTCACCTATTTCTTTGGCAAAACTGGTCATGGGGCGACTGTACCGATTGAAGAACATGTGCTCTGAAGGATCTTTTATACCAGAGCTAAAGGTATTTTCAAGGAAAAAGCTGTAAGCCTTCTTCAACGAACGGTTGGAGGTCTTATGAGAGGTGGAGGTCCCTTTTTCATAGAAGAGCTGAAGGTCTTTTTCTTCATAGAACAGCCTAAAGGAGCTGGTGGTCATCTTCATAGAAGAGCTCAAGGTATTCGCCATAGAATAGCTGGAGGTCTTTTCCACAAGGTTTATTCATAGAAAATTTGGAGGTATTCTTATTGAAGACCAGGACGACTTCTTATATAAGAAGAAGACCAAATAGGTCTTCTGTAAGACCAGAGCAAATTTTTAAAGATGATGAGAGGGTCTTCTTATATATGTTCGCAGTGACTTCTTATAGAAATTCTTATTATAGAAGTCTGATATGTGTTCTTAAAAATGTCCGAAGTGTGAAGACCACAGGATCTTCTTATAAAAGACCGGAGTTTTTTTTAGAGAAGTCTAGACGGTCTTTTTACAGAATACCATAAAGTCTTCGTATAAAACCTAATTTTGTAGAAGACCAAGAGTTCTTCTCCTGAAAGTCTAAAATATTTTCTCTTAGAAGATCAGAACATTTTAACGACTGTAATCGTAGACCACGATTATGATTTTCTGTGAGAAATCCTCCATTTCATCGTCATCTCCATATTCTGATTTTCTATGAGAATATGAGTTTTGTCTCCTATGCAGAAGAGGTCCTTCAGCTCATCTATGGAAAATACGTTTCCTTTCGGATCCTCTTCGGATCTCCATAGATGGCATGTCAGCTCTCCTATAGGAAGACCCTTTGGCTATTCGGTCGAAAGACCTTCAAGCTCTTGAAAAAGCTTTTATAAAAAAACCACCAGCTGATCTATACGAATACCTGCGTATCTTTATTAAAATAGATGTAAAATATTTCTGTTGAAACCTTCCAGTCCTTCTATGAGGAATCAGTGCTTTAAAATACTGAAATCTGTTTAAAATCCTTGAATTGCAAATCCTTTCTTTAGAAGATTTTCATAAATCCTGTTCTTTGGTTAACAGTGACGATTTTTTTTTATTCTCCCCCTTCCCAAGTTTAGAATATCTGCATAATTTATTGCATGCAGTTAAAATTACACATACATATAACCATACATATGTAACTGTAAGTACTGTAACTATTTACATTTATGACATGAACAAAGGTATTTCTTGGAATTTCTCTAGAGGATGGTCTGTCCGTCCATCTGTTCGTTACTTCGTTGCTTTGCAACTCAAAGGTATGCCAGAAGTTAACTATCAACCAACCTTGTACAACAAAATGTTGTTTAGTTTTTGGTCCTCTCAGAGGGGGTGTGTAGCTCAGTGGGTGGGTGGCTATTTGTGTGTATGTGTTTGTTCTTGAAATCTAAACAAGAGGGACACTTAAGTCCATACATTCTGCGATATGGGGAGTAGTCACATTTATTACCTGCCAGGATGCTTGGTTGGAGGGGTTCTTCTTCGTCCCTTCCTTCTTGATAAGTTTGGGTAGTTTAAAATGAAAATTTTATAAAGTTGTTACTCGTAACTCACCCATCCCTCCCTTTTGTGTGTTCCCCTATAATCGAGAACATTTTGTTGATTTATTTGCGGAGAAGATGAATTTTTTTGTTTGCAAAGATTTTTCCCGTGTTTTTGGTTACCACTGGGATTTGGAAGTCATAAAACTTATGGCCGCAGATAAAAACAAACGATTTCATATTTCTTTAAATTTCGAGGTTTTATAAAGAGATTGCAAGCAGATTTTGGCAGATTTAAAGCAGTTAGTTTATTAAGGAGTACCTCAAGAAAAACGTGTAGTATTCTAAGGTCGTAGTCGACCCTTTTAACCAATTTCTTTTTTTTTTCTTTGGTCTAATCAAATCAACATCCTTCCGTATCCTATCTGACTTGCAAATGAGCCAAAAAGCGTTAGGCGGAAGCTACAGGTAACAACAAATCTAACAAACCCATAAGCAAATATCCTAGAAACCCCATCCTCCTACGTGTTATCATTTCTTTCCCAAGGGCCGGCATAACAAAACACCTTAAAAGTAAATCGTAAAATTTACATAAACTGTGAATACATTTTTTGGGGAAGAGAAGGACAATGGAATGGGGCCCATATGTTGTGGCTAGAAAGGATCAAAAGGGGTCAAAGTAACTTTTTTAGGGGGGATTTTTTTTTCCTTTTTTCAGCAAACACAAAAACAATATTGGCCTATAAAGTAACCAAGATATGTATGAACTTTTTTGTTGTAGTTTATCACCATAGAAAAAAATGTTATGCCCTTTTGGCCACAGGGAAGTCAACCATTAGTTGGGATGTTCATTTCCATGCCCCATCCAGCTTCCCAGGAATGCATACTTAAAATCAAATTTAAATCAATAAATTCTAACAAAATATTCTACCTCTATATCAATAGAGATTTGTTCTCCTACCCCAAAATTTTTCTATCATTTGCTGACCTTAAAATTTTCCATTTCACTGAAGCCGACGCCTCCTAAATGTCCTGCCAATTGAATGCCATGGAAATGTTGTAATTGGAACTAATGATCCATTGCAATGGCCTATAATAACGAAAGCACATGTGTGCGATATTAACCTAATTTGAATGAAAGGTATTTCAAAGTGAATGATAATATTTGGTACAGGATATGAAATTGGATATTAGGGTGTAATGAGAAGGAATGAGAAAATTAAATAGAACTTCAATCGTAAAATAAAAAAAATTTTCTGGAGTTGATGAAGAGCTTTCTATGGAAACAAAAAAAAGTTTATATGTAGAAAATACAACCGCCTTCTTACAGGGCAGCTAAAGGTCTTCTTATTGGAGGTTCTTCACAGAAAAGGTTCAGATAAAGGTAGTCCTCTTTTTAGTAATGGTTGAAGTCATTATTCTTCAAAGAAGTGTTAGAGGTCTTCTTTCTCCTAGAAAGACTAGCTCGAGGAATTCTTCATAGAATTCTTCAGAAGAGCTGAGGGTCTTTTTCTTCATAGATGAGCTGAAGGTCTTCTTCTTTATAGATGAGCTGAAAGTCTTCTTCCTCATAAAAGAGCTGAAGGTCTTCTTCCTCATAGAAGAGCTGAAGGTCTTCTTCCTCATAGAAGAGCTGAAGGTCTTCTTCCTCATTCAGAAGAGCTGAAGGTTTTCTTCCTCATAGAAGAGCTGAAGTTCTTCTTCCTCATAGAAGAGCTTTTAAATGGTCTTCTTCCTCATAAGAAGAGCTGAAGGTCTTTACTTCCTTTGTTGTTGTTGTTTTTGGGGTTCATAGAAGAGCTGAAGGTCTTCTTCCTCATAAAAGAGCTGAAGGTCTTCTTCCTCATAGAAGAGCTAAAAGTCTTTCTCTTTATAAAAGAGTTAAAGGTCTTCTTCTTCATAGAAGAGCTGGAGGTTTTCTTCATAGAAGAGCTGGACGTTTCCTTCAAAGAAGTGCTGGAGGTCTCCCTTCATAGAAGAGCTTAAAGTCTTATTCATATAAGGGTCGTCTTTATAAGGTCGTCTTTATAATAGAAGATATGGAGGTCTTCTCCATCATAGAAGAGCTGAAAGCCTTCTTCATAGAAGAACTGAAGGTATTTTTCATCATAGAAGAGCTGGAGGTCTTCTTATTAATAGAATAACTGGAGATCTTCTGCATAGAAGAACTCAAGGTATTTTTCTTCTTCATAGAAGAGAACAATGGCTTCTTCTTATTTATAAGAGAGCTGAAGGTCTTTTTCTTCTTCTTCATAGAAGAGCTATAGGTCTTCTTCATAGAACAGCTGAAGTTCTTCTCCTTCACCATACTCTGATGGTATCCTCACTAGAGACGAGAAGGTCTGCAGAAGGCTTATATAAAACAATTGGACTTACTAGATTTTTTATAGACTCTTCAAAATCCCAGAAGGCATTTGTTATAAATCCGATTTGTTTGACTGTGTTACTCATATTCAATGTAATCTTATTTGCGTCCCATACTTGGAACCTTCCCCAAAAGGCGTGTCATTTTGATCGGGGTTTGTATCCCTCTCTCAGCAGCTGAAGTAATTTGAAGGTCAAATCATTTGTCAAATCTCTATGTATGTGACTCTCATCAGTCAGCAAAATTTTCTTCTAAGAAATATTTAACTTCTCATGTGTTAATTAGATTAAATTATAACAAATTCTCTCTACTCCTTTTATTAACTCCTTTAAATTAAATCATCTACAGGTTATCCTTTACGAACCAAACCTAACCTCACCTAACCTAGTTGTTGGGTTTACATTGTTAATTGCTTTTTTTGTGGCAAATGTAAATATTTTTGCCCCCGCAAAAAAATGGGATTCTTCATGCAAATCCAGAAAACCCCAAAAGGGAGCTTTAGATGATTAATGGTTTTTGTTTTTGGTTGTGGATTAGGAGATGGGAGGGGAGAGGGGCTTCAAGGTTAAATGAGTTGTGGCCCAAGTCAATGTGTAGCCACAGGTGTTAAAACACCAATAAACTCATTACAATTAATCTTCTAACCGATATGTAATGGGTGGATAGGAGGAGGGGGATGGGAGGCGGTTTTTGGATTTTAATTAAGACATAAAGGTGGGAAAGGTGGGGAGAAAGATTCGGAAATTCGAGGTAAATGGTTTTTTTATTTAAATTAAATCGGTAATAGTTGATGGGTTAATAGAAATCAATTTAAAAAAAAATTAATATTGACTTTGTTAGAGTATATATAAGCATCGATTCAAATGATGTAATGATCTAATCTTTTTTTTACAGTCCGTAACAAAAAAGTTTAATATCTGAAAATATGTTTCAAAAATGTAGGGGTCTGTATCCCGCAAATAAATGTTATAAACGTATTTTGCATAATGAGAAATGTTTATGGTAAATATTTCAGGTTAATATAACATTTCCTAATAATCTTCAACATAAACGAACGTTATTAGTGTTCGTAGACATAAGGTCTTCTGATCAAGGATCGGGTAAAAGAGGAAGAGGACGATAAAAAATATTAGTAATGATTTCTTGTATTTGAGGACCATATCTAAAATCTTATGAGCCATATGTTTGGGGAATATTTGGAGGTCTACAAATTGTATCATTAGGTATTTAGTTTAGGTTTTTAAAAAATAATGACGATAAAGAGGCACAAGGACTGGAGATAGGGGAACGATACAGTTTACAAAAATATTCCTCATTTGATTTTACAAAATATATTTTATTTCAAAAATAATCTGCAGTAGACGCATACGAAGTTATAATGATTTTTATTCATGATCTTTAAAGTCACTAGCAACAAATACATCCCCATTAGAAATTGTCTCTACCCAAAACATGAGCTCGATTTTGTTTGATAGTGTAAACCTTCGATATTTTATTTGTTCTGATGTCTCCAATTAAATTTATTTGGAAGAGTCCCTAATTAATTTCAAATTCTATTGTGCATAATTTCTTAATAAAAAATAATCGCCTTTTATGTTTTTTTTCTGCTTCTTCTAATTTTATAATTTACCCCAAAATCCTTAACGCATTGCTTTTAATTGTGATTATTTACATTGTCACTTTAGATCTGCTTAGCGTTTCCTAGTGTTAATCACAAGCTTCATAAATTCTTCCACAAGGAAGACAAGGAGCTGTAAGTCCGTTCACTGGATGACCATAGCTAAGGATGCGAATAACTTCAGTTGTTGTTGTTGCTGTAATTACCACAAACCTTGCAGTAAAAAAAATTGTAATCCTAAGTATTATTTTTTTGTTTCTTTTTTCTCTTCTTCTTCGTCATTCGCTTTTAACTTCTGCAAATAGCCACGGCAGTCCGTCAGTCAGTCAAGCAGCCAACCAACCATGTCAATGCCATTTGCAAGGTTTTTCCTCTAGCCTCTCTCTTCCTCTTGTTTTCCAAATGCTGTGGCAAGTCAGAGAAGAAAAAAATCCTTGCGGTTTCTTTAATAATTATTTTTGTTGTTGAAAATCCTCCTCTTGGACGAAGGGTGGTCAAGAAAACAGGGATGTGTATTTAAAAAAAAAAACCCCTGACCCATTGTATTTATTTTATGACGCCAATGATTTATTATTAGTTAATGATTTTGATACTTCTTCGTCTGGCCGCATGTCTCAGTAGGTGTCTGGATGGTAATTTTTTACAATGCAGATTCACCAGAAATATTATTACCTCTAACTGAAGATAGACATAACCAAAATTGAAATAACTTCATTTGCATTTAAATTTAAAATTAAATTTTATAAAAAGAAAAAAGAAAATGTTCAAATAAAGTTAGTCAAGGATATATTAATGAGTTAAATTTATGAAAAAACACATTTATTATCCTTTTTATCAGAAGACTATATACAGATATTTATTATTAATGGATTATCTCTACCATTACTAAATATGTTACTAAATTCTGCATTAATTTTTGTCTTTTAAAAATCCATGTGAATTATATGATCTCTCTCTCTTTTTCTAACTTTTTTTTTTCAAAATAAATTTTAATTTTATTAAGTTATTTATTTTCCGATTTTTTTTATAATGAAATTTATTTCAATATAAACTCTAATTTATATTAATTTGAAATCACAGTTTATCCTCCTCTCCTGCGTACGTGCATGTGTGTGTGTGTCTGTGTGTTTTTTTCGGTTTCGAAATGCAATAATAAATTTAGTTTAGTAATCTGATTGCAGTGGTCATTTGTTGTAATTAAAGTTAGACAACTATTTTTGTGTTATGCATCACATCACGCACACACACACACACAAATATCCACATCGACTCACATAGAGACACATAATTACGTGGTCAACTAATTGCAATCTGACTGGCTAACAGATTCACAAAAAGCCAAAATAACAATAATAATATACATACCACACACGGCCAATTAAATTATCATTTTAAAATAATTTATTTAATCTATGGTTGGTAAATTGGATTAAAAATATGGAAAATAATATATGGAATTATATTTTTAGAAGACTATGTATGATCGAACACATATAAACAAATATTTTGGCATTTCTAATGGGTTTTGAGAGAAACTTTAGAAGAGATTTATATTACTGTGCGATTTTGACCACCTGAAGGGAGTCTCTATAGACGACCTGAAGGAAATCTCCATTTACGGCCTGAAGGGAGTCTCTATAGACGACCTGAGAGAAGTCTCTATAAACGTGCTGAAGGTAATCAGTATAGACCTGGGAAGGGAGACACATAGACAACGTGGAGGGATTCTCTATAGACGACATCATTGATTTTGTACGCACTAAAAATGTTAAAGTCTTTGAATATGAGTGAAGTCATTCTTTGTTCAATTTATTGGTGGAGGGTATTTGAATATCTCCAATACAAATATAGGCTTTTTCTTTATGAGGTCGTATCCTCTCGATATCCTATGCTGAAAAGAGATTATATATTATAGATACTGTAAAGGTTTTTACGGACGGAAAATATTACAGAGGTCGTTCAAGACCTTTTAGAGGACTTTCATAGATAAAAGTCATTCCAGGTACCTTTTACATAATTTCAAAGGATCTCTTAATCTGCATTTTTTAAAGGGCTATATGCAGATTTTCAATTTTCTGCAAATCATATATGTGACTCACATACAGAGTGAATATCATTCCCATTAATTCTACAGGCAAAATACCTTCTATAAGTGGAAGTCTCGCGGGAGGTATTAAAACGTGGGATATTATATAGATCATAGATTTTGAAAAGATGGTTCTAAAGGATACAAAATATACAAGAAGTACCCTCAAAAACTATTCAGAAAGATTTCTTCAAAGACTTCATAGAAGACTTTCAAGGCCTTCCAGAGCTCTTTCATAGGTATATTTGTGGTATATTTGATATAATTTCAAAAAATCCCCTACAGGACTTTTTTTGTCCGAAGACTATTCAGTATACGTATACTATACGTATTTCTCATTCTGAAAGAATTCATTCCAAGAATAAGAGAGGAAGAAATCCCTAAAAAACCATTCAGCAAATTACTTTATAGAGTAATTTTATTCTACGAAAGAAAATATTGCATAGGTCTTCTTTAAAAATTCTTTAAATGTCATCAAATAATCCATAGAGCCTTCTATTGATGAAAGGTCTCTTGGATGTCCTCCATAGAAGAGCTGGAAGGTCTTCTTCCTCATAGAAGAGCTGAAGGGGCTCTTCTTCATAGAAGAGTTTAGGGTTTTCTTCGTAGAAGAACTGAAGGCATTATTTTTCTTCATTGAAGGGCTGATATAAGTCTCTTTGTATGTCCTCCATAAATAAGGACTATGTTCCAATAAAACATAACCTTTTATTATTGGGGTATATCTTGACCTTCTATCGATTAAAGAAGTTTTCCTATACACATATCAGATTCCAGAGGTCTTCTATGGCATAGAAAAACCCATTAGATCCTCTAATGAACACAAACCTATTTTCTATAATAAATTCTATTCTACAAATTTGGTCTTAGAGAATATACATCTCAACAATTGATTCGAGACCTCAGCCCGTACTTCGGTTACAGACACAGTACAGAGGAACGGACACAAATTTTGGCAATCTATAGAAATAAAAATCCGATACAAGTTAATTTTCCTTCTATATACTTTACGATGTCGAAATGTCCCTCATCCACCCTCTTTTGAAAGGACACATTATCCATCCTTGGGCCTTTCTCAATAATTCCCCTATTTTTGCCTACCCTGATTTGTAATAAAAAAATATTTGTCATATTTGTATTTATTCCCATAATTTATTGAATATTCTAAATCAGCAGAAAAATAAGGCAAACGACGGCTATTTCTTGACCCGAAAGAAAAAATCTCTCCCAGGTGACCAATACATATGGGATATGAAGTCAGTTTTTATGGCTACTACTTTGATTGGGGGTCCCAAGATTAAAAAGAGAGTCAAGCATTTGACCTTGAACAGTTATGGGAGATAACAGAAAAAATACAGCAACAACAACAAAAAGGGTTTACCAATAAAAAAAGAAAATCAACTAAATATTGATTGTCCTTTGCTGTAAATAACCAATATCCTTTTTTGCCATATCCTCCTCAGCCGTATTTAAAGTCCCATTAAATTATCATATTTATGTTAAAGTTGTATCGGTTTATTTGTGAGAGAGAGAGAAAAAACACACACATAACCTAAATCGAATATTGTCGTCATATTTAATATAAAATATGCAAGAGAAAGTTGAGATAAGGAAGAAGAAGAGAAAAGGATCCTAGGTAAGCCTTTCATGCAAGAAGTTGCGAAGCTGCTTTGGTTTCTTAGATAATGGAGGATGAGGGAATAGAAAAAACTAACTTAAGCCAAGTGAGCAAAGGAATCAGAGCACAACAGAATGAGACCCACACACATCCTCTTACAGATAAATGGAATCAAATAAATTCCCCCAGCAAAAACAAAAAAGTGATATGGACTACAAATGTAAGTCGAAGAAAAATACCATTATCAGAAACAGAAAAAACAGCAGCTATTGCGGAATGGAATGAACACACATACATTGCTTTAGGATTGAAAAAAAAAAAACAACAACAAGCCATAGTAAGTAAAATCATATTAAAGGATAGCTAAACATACACACACACTTCAACGCCTCCTTTTTATTTCCCCTCCTCCCTCTCTCCCCCTTCCTCGGCACGGCAAGACGACAGCAAAGAAAAATTCTAAATATAATGCGATTTATGCAGCAACAGCATTTCCAACAAAGTTCCGGACAAATGCCACATTGGAAAAGTGGACAAGACAAGATGAGCAGGCACAGAGACAGACAAACGGACAGACAGGCAGACAAACGAAAGGACACAAAGATAGACAACAGCTAGTTAAAAACAATGGCATTGCTTCTTCCTGCCACCGATGACGAAGTAGAAATAAAGATGCTCCATCCATGACGACTTGGCAATGTCACTTTCAGTGATAATGATAACAACAACAACATCAGCAACAACAAAATCAACAGAAATGGTTGCAGCTGATGCCTTTTTAACCAACTTAACAACATTTTTGTATTGCCGCCAGGCCAGACAGCAACAACAACAGCATCACCAACACCAGCACGCCAAGCCACAGCAGCATCAACAGCAGTCGTAGAAAATATTTTATTACACAACAATAACTGTTGATACCCTAATGCTTTTTACCAAAAGACACCAGCAATTGCAGCGAACACTCCGACACCGATGAACACACCCTCAGACACCAGGAACAAGTGTGTTACAAGCGCCACGACAAGGAACCCTCTTTGGAAAACAGTAAAAAGGACGTGTTAACTTAAATATACCGATGATTGTCCTGCAGAAGCTGAATGTTACGTTTGGGAATCTTTAAAGGGGGGGAGACAATAGTGGGTCAGTGGATTAGGACTCTCCAAAAATGTTTAAACCTGATTCTGATACTTTGTCTATGGAATATCTGAAGGACTTCTTCGCAGAAGAGCTGGAATGGAAGGTAATTTTCATGAAAAAGCTAATGGACTCCTTTATAGGAGAACTGGGTAGTTTTTTTAGATCAGAGGGTGGGGGAGAGCCAGAATTTGGAAGTTTTCTTCATATGTCCTGAATGTCTCCTCTTTCATAGAAAATCTGGAAGGTCGCATCTTTCATGATCATGCAACTATCCTCCTTCATAGAAGAGCTGGAAAGAACCATCTTTAATATAAAACCCTATAGTTTCCTCGTTCATTGAAGAGCTTGAAAATCTCCTGCTCTGAAGTTCTCATCATTTACAGAAGGGCATGAATGATTCGTCATTCGTACAAGAGCCGGAAAATCGCTTTTTTCACAAAAGAAACTGGGGGTTTCCTCCTTCATAGAACCACCTACCTCCTTCAAACAAAGCCTGAAGATCTCCTCTTCGTAGATAGGCTGGAAAGTCTTCTACGATTAAGAAGATCTGAAGATGTTCTACTTAAACTAAGAACTGGAAATTTTCTTCATAGAAGAGCTGGAGGTCTTCGTCATAGAAAAGCTAGAGGTCTTCTTCATAGAAGAGCTTAAGGTGTTATTCTTCATAGAAGAGCTGAAGGTCTTCTTCTTCATAGAAGAGTTGAAAATCTTCTTCACAGAAGAGGAGAAGGCCTTCTTTTTCCTCATAAAAGAGCTGGTCATAGAAGACCAGAAGGTATTCTTAACAGAAGAGCTAAAGGTCTTCTTCTTTATAGAAGAACTGAAGGACTTCTTCTTCCTCATAGAAGAGCTAAATATCTTATTTTTCTTCATAGAAGACCTGAAGGTCTTCTTCTTCCTCATAGAAGAGGTCAAGGTCTTATTCTTCCTCATAGAAAAGGTAAAGGCGCTCTTCTACTTTATAGAAGAGCTTAAGGCCTTCTTTTTCCTCATGAAAGAGGTGAAGGTCTTCTTCTATCTCATAAAAGAGCTGAAGGCCTTATTCTTTCTCATAAAATAGCTGACGGTCTTTTTCTTCCTTAGAGAGGAGCTGAAGGTTCTATTCTTCCCCATAGAAAAGCTGAAGGCCTTCTTCTTCATAGAAGAGCTGAAGGCCTTCTTCTTCATAGAAGAGCCTTCTTCCTTCTTCATAGACGAACTGAAGATCTTCATAGAAGAGCTGAAGGCCTCCATCTTCGGCATAGAAGAACTGAAGGACTTCTTCTTCTTCATAGAAGACCTAAATATCTTATTTTTCTTCATAGAAGACCTGAAGGTCTTCTTCTTCTTCTTCATAGAAGAGGTAAAGGCGCTCTTCCACTTCATAGAAGAGCTTAAGGCCTTCTCTTTCCTCATAGAAGAGGCGAAGGTCTTTTTCTTCTACATAGAAGTGCTGAAGGGTCTTTTCTTCCTGTCTTCTTCATAGAAGAGCTGTAGGTATTATTCATAGAGGAACTGAAAGTCTTCTTCCTCATAGAAATGGACGCCTTGTTCTTCATAGAAGAGCCGAAAGGTCATATTCCTCATAGAAGAGCTGAAGGTAGTCTTCTTCATTGGAGAGTTTAGGGAACCTTTCATTAGAGGTCTCGAGTTGAGATTCTGCTCAGAAGATCTGCTGAGAGGTCTTCTTGCCATAAAAGAGCTGAAGGTCTTTATGAATGAATCGAAAGATCTTCTTTATAGAAACGATGGGGGATATTTGCCTTGAGAAATTTCGGAGACTTCTCAGAAGATCTGAAGTTCTTCCTGTAGAAGAAGACTTCATTAAGCCTTCTATAGAAAATAAGATTCCATTGGTATTCTATAGAATAAAAGACCCTATAGTTCTCCGGATGAATAGTAAACCTAATTTATGTTATATAGAACATAGAATTTATGTTCTACGAGTGGACCGCCTTGGTCTTCTATAAAACTGAAGTACCTGTGGTCCCTAGAAGATTTCTGTGTGGCCCCCTATTGGATCTTCTCTAAAATATATGAGCATTCTGGACATTCTGGACCATTCAACGACCACTGACTGTCCGCTGACCTCCCTTCCATTAAGGCAGCAAAGGAGCATTGTTCTAAATACACCAGTTGCCATGTATCTGGCTGGCATCTCATGTTGTTGTTGTGGTAATATTAAAATAGGATTTTTTGTTGTTGCTATTTTTTTTTTTTGTCTTAAATCTAAATGATCATTGGCTCAATGTTCTGGGTCATTTCTTAAATGGTGTTTGGTAGAGGACACAAGAACAAAAAACATCCGTCCGTTGTCTTTGGTGACTTCTGTCATTCGAATCGTAAATAGTTTTTTTTTTCTACTCTCCCATCAATATTTTTCATAACTTTTCAAAAAGTATTTCAATAAAAATTAAAGGCATTTTTTGTCATTTGACATTTTCAGCTTCTTGTTAGCAAAAAAAAAAACAATATGACAAAAAAGTGCGAAAAGAAGAAGATCTGTTCATAGAAGAATGAGATGCCCTATCGATGTAACTGCAGGATAAATATGTATCTTGGCTATGAACAAATCCCTTTTAAGGCTGCAGGACTTTTCTTAAGTTCGTTCGTTGGTTTCTTGGTTGCTTTGGAGTAAATTTCTATGGATGTATTGGAATGTTTGTCCAAAGGGTCTTGTAGGTACCATGTCCTTAAGTTCGTTCGTTGTTGTTTTTTTGTTTTTTGCTTTGGAGTAAATTTCTATGGAAACGTGTCATTGTCCATCATCCTGCAAAGAATTCAATGCGATTGGACATGTTATACGTGCTAAAAATGCCAAGGTATCTGTCAACAGACCGATGCCACTTGTTATTGCTGTTGGGTTTCTATAAATATTTGCCTTTGCGCACATATATTGACTGACAACCAACCAAAGAGACAGACAGTCGGATAGACAGATTCATAACACATATAGCATTGAATGTCATCGGTAAATATATCAAATCTACGCAGGAGGATGATGACAGGGCCCCCGAAGAAAATGATTTTCGGGAGAACAAATTGCGAAAGAAAGACTAATGAAATGTAATTTGAATTTTATTTCAAGTTTAATGACCCAAAAGAAATGCAAGAGGCTGGATGGATGCCTTTTTTCATTCGATATTAGAAAAGGCATAGGTGGTCATAAAATATGCGAGTTTTTTTTTTGCGAAATTTGGCTATATGTCCTAGTTGGTTATCGGCTTAATAAAAAACACAAACACACCCGGTTCAGTTCAGACTTTATTTACCTCCCCTTAAAGAAACTTTTTCAATTTGTTCGAAGTTTTTTTTCAGATTCACTTTCTTTCTCCTTAGCGAAGTACTCTCATCATATGAAAGGATATGGATATTGTTTAGTCAAGTCAGAGCATATTTGTAAAGGCTCTTTTGTTGTTTAGCTTCTTGTTCTACTTTATTGAACTGTTTGTAAGAAGTTAACAACAAACTTGCCAGAAAAAGTAAATCGACAAGTAATAGAAGAACAAGCCGAAGTCTAACAAGCAAAAGTAGTTTTACAGTTTTATAGTCACAAACACACGCACGCACGCACACCCACTCGTACTTATTTGTTAGACAACAAGTTTTTAGCCGAAGATATAAAGCTACTTATTTGATATGAAAGAGAATCATCTGCCACATATGATTCTATTTTAGAAGTTGGGGTGTGATTTTAAATGCTGTAATGATTTTTGTAGAAAAGAGGAACAGTGCTACACAGAACTTCAGACAAAGTAGCGGATTTTTTTCAAGAATCCGCAGAAGATCCTTTAGAGAAGATCTGAACGTTCCGTGAAAGCTGAATATTTACAATAAAGCATTGAAGAGCTGAAGTTATTATTCCTCATAGAAAAGCTGGGGGTACTCCTTTTTTACATAGAAGAACATTAGATCTTCTTCTTCTTCATAGAATAACAAAACGTATTCTTCTTCATAGAAAGGCTGGAGATCTTTTTAATAGAAACATTATTGTACTCATTCTACGAATTGTGAAGCCTGGAAAAAAATATTCTTTGACAAATTATTATTTTAAAAAATCTACGCCTTGTGAAGCCTCCGAAAAAATATTCTTTTAAAAAATCTACACCTTGTGAATCTTCCAAAAAAATGATTTTTTAAAAAAATCTTTGCCTTGTGACGCCTCCAATAATTATTCTTTTAAAAATCGTCGCCTTGTGAAGCCTCGAAGAATGTACTTTTAAAAATCGTCGCCTTGCGAAGCCTCGAAAAATATTCTTTTAAAAAATATACGCCTTGTGAAGCCTCCGAAAAAATATTCTTTTAAAAATATACTCTTTGCGAAGCCTCCAAAAAAATATTCCTTTACATATCCACACCTTGTAAAGCCTCAACAAATATGTAAAGGAAGCATTCAGAAATGCAATAGGGTCATCAGGGCGTATAAGTGGTGACAATACGTAAACGTACCCATGGACCACTGTTTCATTTTGAATCGCTCAGAAATTCAATAAGAAACCTCCAAAAATTCACGCCTTGTGAAGTCTTCAAAATTTCCAAAAATTATTCTCTAACAAATCCAAACCTTACGAAGACTCGAAAGAATGTTCTTCAAGAAATTCAGGCCAAATCCACGCCTTACGAAGCCTTCCAAAAATATTCTGTAAGAAATTCAGGTTTTCTAAGCCCACAAAAAAATTTCTTCCACAAATCCAGGCCATTTGAAGCCACAAAAAATATTTCTTTAAAAAATTCCCACATTGGCATGCCTCCAAAAATATTCTTCAAAAAATACACACCATGTTGGCTACTTGAAAAATATTTTTCAAGAACTTCTTGAGGAGCTTTTTAAAAAATTGAAAAACAAACTCCATGCCGGAATTATATAAATATATTGGGGATCATCATGGCTTATAAGTAGTGACAATACGTATACGCACTAATAGGAAATAAAGTTAATTTTTTTAATATTATTAAACTGGATATTATTAAACTGAAGGACTTCTTTATAGAAGAGCTGGACGGTCTTCTTCATAGAAGAGCTGTAGATTTTCTTCTGAATGCTTTCATTTTTGGAATAGAAGAGCTGTGGGTCTTCTACTCCATCATAGCAGATCGGAAAGTCTTTTTCTTTCCAAAGAAGTTCTATAGGTCATCTGCTTCGTCATAGAAGAGCTAAAGGCCTTCTTCCTCTCAGAAGAGTTGAAGGTCGTCTACTTCATAGGAGATATGGATATTAATAGTAAATCCAGACTATCTCCTTCACAGTAAACATGAACATTATTTAGGAGACATCTTATAGAAGGCGGCAATGTCTTCTTTTTTTGGAAGAACAAAATAGTTATTTTTAAAGAAGACCTTCTTCAGGTCCAGAAAATGTTCTAATAGAAGATCAGAATAGGTTATAATATTAGACCAGAATCTATTCTTATAGGAGAGCAGCTATAGATATTGGAAATTTCTTTTTCATAGAAAGACGGCTAACTAACAGAAGCCTAGAAGAACGTAAGGTTTTATTATAGAAGACATTAATATATCCTTATAGAAGAACAACAGAATATCTACTTTCAAAAGACTAGATGGCCTTATTATTAGAAGTCTAGAAGGTCTTATTATAGCAGACCAGAAGGCCTTCTACTCGAAGAACCAACTTCTACTGATTAGAAGGTGGTTCTTATGGAAGAACGGCTATATATTAGAGGTCTTCAAATAGAAGATCATTCTACAACCAAACAAAATGCACAAGACATTATTTTTAAAAACAATATGAAGTTGAGTAGGTTTTATGGTAGACCGAATTTCTCTTAATTTTTTACCAAAATATTTCATAAATTTCTTCTTGTTTTCATTTTTGTCTATTGCTTTAAGGTATTCATTTAAATTTCATCACTTTACACATCATTTCACATTTTAAAGTGTTTTTTGTCTTTATAAATGGTTATGGCGCCCAATTGTTCGCCAGCATAATCACTGTCATCTACGTCATCTTTAAGGCAATTTCATTTCCCAACTTTTTTTTTCTACGAATTTCTTTTTGATGTGAATATTAAATACCCCGAGAATTATGATAAACTTCTTTAGAAATCTAAATCGACCAGAAATCTGTTTTGAACCCAGCTAAGTAATTCCATTGCCAATGGCAATAGAAATATTAAATACTACTAGGCGACCGACCCGACCAGCCATGCTAATCTTCGTAACAACAAAAACTTGTTATTTTGTGAATAATTTACGAAGTTTGATTAAAAAACTCTTAAGGTTTCGAAATGAAATGAAATCTTAAAGAAAAGAAAAGCAAAACATTCGATCAAATGCCAAGATTGTTGTTTGAATCGAATTGAATTGAGGCGGTGATTGGCATTCAAAGTTTGGCTCAATATCTCCGGCGAAGAAATTCAATTGGAATTGCTTAAATTTTTGAGAAAAGGTTGTTGGCTTTTGAATTGCTTGTACATGTCAATGTATTGGTGTGACAATGTGTCACACACCCAAGCACACACACACACACTTCTCGCATGGCATTAATTCATATTAACACTAAAGGATTTACAGACGTCATCACATTTTGAAAATGTTAACGTGTTAGTCCTCCATTGAAAAGTAGATAAAGAAGAAGGAGAAGCAACAAAAAATAAATAAAGAAAGGATAACTGAATGTCTAAGGCAATGGATTAGTGTCTATGTGTTATTAGTACATACGAGTGTGTGTCTCTTTGTTTTTATTTTCAAAACAGTTTTTATGTCTGGCTGCCATGTTAAAGAGTTCGTTCGCACACCCGCACTCGCACACCTAATGCTAAGCAGTAAATCTGCTTGCCAAAATAGAAGACCTAAAGTTTTTCTTTTTCGTTCTTTCTTAAAGAAGTTCATCCATAAAGACTATTTATTGTTTTATAGGTGTTATTTGTTCGCAGGACATTTTCATGAATATTCATGAGCATCATGTCTCCTCAAATGTGATTTGGCAATCCTTTACCTTCAAGGATAATCTGCGTGTGTATGTGTGTGAAGAAAAAGAATGAATTGCCATCTAGCTGAGGTAAATTGAGTTCGGAATTATGTGACAACTTTTATTTGCTTATTCATCTTCTTCGTCTTTCAGAAAAAAAGATGTAGTTGTCCATGTTGCGACATCTGTGTGTTTGTTATTTTGTTAAGGACAAAATAAACAAAGGAAAGCAAATTAAGCCAAGACAAATGCGGAGCCTAAAAATATATTGAAGCTAGGTGAATACATTTAAGTTGCCTGACAGAAGAGCAAGCTGTATGGTCTAATCGGATATGTTATTTTTCAGTAGAAGGCAATGTGTAGAAAATATTATAGAGAAGGTGTCAATTTGAAAGGAATGCTAGTATATATAGGTCCCTCAGAAAGACTTGTTTGTTAAATTCACTTAAGCGATCCCATAAAAATATAAAAGAGCTTGTGACCTTCTACAAGACGAATTTTAAGCTTTTCAACGAATACGGTATGGTATTTTATAAGGAAAAGCTTCTGGGCTGTAAGCCAAATTATTGCTATATTTGATATTCTGGTATTTTATGGGAAAAACTTATTCTGACATTCCTATAGAAAATAAGAAAATATGCCTTCGGACAGAAAGAAATACCTTCTGGTTCTCTATAGAAATATCATCTAGGCTTTTATGGAAATAACATTTAGGCAACCCTAGGTGGGTCTGTTGACATTCAATAGGACGATCTTCTGGTCTTCTATAGGGAGATATTCATGTCTTCTATAGGAAGTCTTTCCAGTCTACTATGGCAAGAACTTTAGGTCATACACAGAAAACCCTTCTGGTCTTCTACAAGAAAAACATCAAAAAACTCCTAAAAAATGACTTCTCGTCTTCATTAGTAAGACATTTTGACATTTTGTTTTTTTTTTTAATAAGACTTTCTATTCTTCTAATGAGGAAGCTTTTTAGCTCTCCTTTAAAGAAGACCTTCTAGCTTTTCATGAAGAAAAATATCAACTTTGATTTTATAAAAAATGAAAAAAAATCCTGATATTACACTACTGAAGTTGTCTTTCTATGAAAAATAAACTATCGATTAGGAGGTTATTCAGCTATTATATGGTTTGTTGTTAAGTACAGTAGCAACACCAACAAATCCTCCACCCCTTCTGTGAAGAAGATATTCAGATATTCTATGTGACAACACACAAAAAGATCAGTATTCTATGGGAAAGGTGTGGTATTGTTTGTAAATGCCTTGTTAACCTCGAAGTGAGGCTCCAGCGAAATTCTCATGCAGTTTATGTCGTTGGTCAGCTAAGTACTTCGCTTTGTTACAAGAGACATTTGGGTATGAAAGGTTTTTTGTATAGAAGCAATAGCTTCTGGGAGAATATCCCAACAAAAAACTAAGGGAACTGATGAGGATCAGTGGCGTGATCCGAAACTATAGTCTTCCCTGCCTTACCCCTCGGCAAACAATGCCATACATTCCCAAATAAACCGCCAACACTACTAAAAAGAATACCCCCAACTTATCGATGAGTAGGTTTTTCAGCTCTTGTATTAAAAGGTTCTTCAGTCTTTCAGTGAGGAACAACTACAACCTTTATCTGAGGTCATCCACCACCCCTTCTACAAGGAAGCCCTTCTATGAAGAAGACCTTCACCCCTTCTATAAAGGAGCTCTTCAGCTATTCTATGGAGAAGATTTCCTATGCAGAAAATCTTCCAGCTCTTCTATGAGGAAGAACACTTTCAGACCTTCTCTAAAAAAGAAGACTTACTATCACAAGAATGTTGTTCCAACTCTCCTATGAATAAGAAAATCTACAGCTCTTCTATAGGAAGAAGACCTTCAGCTCTTCTATAGGAAGAAGACCTTCAGTTCTGCTATAGGAAGAAAGGCCTTCAGCTCTTCTATGAGGAAGAAGACCTTCAGCTCTTCTATGAAGAAGAAAACCGCCAGCTCTTCTATGAAGAAGAAGACCTCCAGATCCCTTATGAGGAAGAAGACCTCCAGATCTGCTATGAAGAAGACTTCCCGTTCTTCTATGAAGAATATCTCCAGCTCTTTTACGTAGAAGACCTTCAGCTTCTATGAATAAGGAGACTTTCATTTCTTTATGAGGAAAAATACCTATGAAGTAGAAGAAGACCTGCAGTTCTTCTATAAAAAAATATCACCAGTCGTTCTATGAGGAAGAAGTCCTTCAGCTCCCCTAAGAAGAATACCTTCCAGTTTTTCTGTGGAGAAGAAGGCCTTTGGCCTTCCAGCTGTACTATGAGGAAGATAACTTCATGCCACTTTGTGACAATGAACTAAATATTCAGCTCTTTTTTGGGGAAGACCTTCCTATTCTTCTATGAAAACAAAATCAGCTCTTCTTTCAAGAATACTTTCAGTTCTTCTGTGAAGAGGAAGACCTACCCTTTTATGAGGAAGAATACCTTCCAGATTTTCTCTGAGGAAAAGACCTTTCTATGGAGAAGACTTTTCAGCTTTTCTATGAAAAATACCTCTACCTCTGAAAATTCTAACATTCAAAAATACTCTTACAGAGATCAGGGAGGACTTTGTAGAATATGAATACAAATTTTAATATAAGACACCAAACCGACTTCCCATATAGAAACTGAGCCTGAATCTATCTGTCGAAACCTTTTCAATTTCTTTTTTATTTACGGAAAGTCTTTAGTCCTTTTTTATGAATATATTTTTAGAATCTTCTCTTATTACGGTTACAGAGAATCTTTTTCATTTTATTTATTTAATTCATTTAACAAATCTTCATTATCACATCATTACTTTATCTTAACACCAAAATCTTTACAATCTCTTCTTTTTACTGACATTCTACACTTTACAAAGAGTCATAAATGTTATCCTCCTCTTTCAGAAGTTTTGATTGATTCGATAAATGATTTTTTATTAACAAACAGTTAATCTTCTCCTCACTCTCTCTCTATCTCTTTCTTTACCAAAAAATCCCAAATTTATGACAAAAATAAGCCTCAATTTTGCCTGCCATGACACCAATAACCAGGCTAATAACCATAAACTCGACAGTTGTTGCTTCACTTCTCGTGGAATTTAATGTCTGGTGAAAATAAAAAAAATGTTTTCAGTTTATGGATGTTATTTGTGGTTTTATGGGCTGCTTCAAAAGGATTTAAAGTTTGTTTTTTATTCTCTTTTTTTATTTAAAATTTTCTCTCTCATGGTCCCTACCATTACCATCCCAGTAACTTCTACTTCACTTGTCTTACCCGTGCTCTGATTTATGGCGCCCAATAAAATGTATCATTTGAATCATTTCTTTTATTTTTTCACTGGCAAGTGAGTGAAGAAACAACCAACCAACCATCCGAACCAATACCATTTATCACAGGGGCAAGGATTAGCCCTGTCATATTTATACATTATCACAACAATAACAATCAGCAGTGTGTGTGTTGCGGCATATGTCTACATAATTTGTGGTTAAAATGATAAAAAAGCAAACCCATACCTTCCTTCCGAACCAGTCCAGTAGGTAAGTATCTCGCCTTTGTTGTGGTTTCCCTATAAAACAAAATTCCACAGCATTTGCCAAAATTTATGAATTGTTGTTAACAAAAATGTTTTAAATTCCCAGCCATGATTTAAATGCCGTTTCATTTTCCAATTCAAATAATTCCTGAATACATTTTCTGTTTCTGTTTTATTATTACTCATACGTCATGTGGGCCTTGTTACTAGGAGAAGCCATAAAATATGCCTCGACACGTTTTTCGTTTCCGAATGTAAGCAGTGAGTGTGTCCGTATGTGAGTTTTTTTGTATAAAAAATAAATTCTGCATACGTCTAAATGTCTGTGTATAATACCGAAAATCTGTTAGAATTATGAACAGTGGAACCCAGTACAAAAATATTGAAAAAAATATCATCGTAGAGAACGCATTTCTCTTTTGAATATGTCACAAATGATTTTATAATTTTTTTTTTTTAATTTGCTAGAGGTCCACTCGTGGTAGGTCCCACTGTTTTTGTCTGGTTGTCCAATTCATACATGTGCCACTACATATTTTTAGAGATAAGACAAACACAAAACTCATCTCACCTCGCATCTCAAAAATTGTTGAACTGCATAAATAAACAAATTTTCAAAAATCTTTTTGTAAATATACGAGGGTCCTTAACAGATGGACGGGGGTTATTAAGAAACCCCTTGGAAAAGAAAATTATTGGACAGTCGAATATTTAAAAATAAAAGTAAACACGGATTTATATTCCTAAACAAATCGAATATCTCAATTGTGGAATAGAAGCCTCTACAAGCCTTTACAAAAGCCTAAATCGGAATTTTATTACCAAAAGAGGGGTAAAGTGGAAAATACATCGTAAAGTTCAGGGGGACGAACTCTTTATGCCCTCCACTATGGGCGGTTGTATGGATTGAAGCAGTGAAACCCAAAAAGAATAAAAAAACGAAATACTGTGTATGTAAATATTTTCAATTCTTTATTTGTAAATTAAATGGGTTTCGAGTGAAACATGACTTTACCATAATGTGTGCGTGAGGGAACTTAGCGAGAAAAAAAAACATGATGTTGCGATGGGCAAGAAAACAACAGCAAGGCCGTGATCAACAACAACGAACACAGCATTGGAAAGTGTCACTTTACACAATTTTTACACAAGACCCTGTGGTCATCTGTTTCTATAGGAAGTCGTTGTGGTATTCTATAGGTCTTTTTTAGAACGACGTTGTTGTCTTCTATTCTCTTGGAGTACCTTCTTGGATTTCTATAAGATAACATTCAGGTTTTCATAGAAATTCTTCTCGGCTTTTTTAGGAAGCTGGCCCTCTATGAGAATTTATTCTGGTATTATTACAGAAGACATTTAGGTATTTTATAGGAAAACCTTCTAGCATTCTAGACCTTCTGGTGATAGGAAGATCTTCTGTTCTTCTATAGGACAAACTTCTGGTCTTCTATGAGAATACCTTCTTGGTCTTCTATAAAAAATATTCTAGATCTCCTTTAAAAATTGCTTTCCAACTCTTTCAAGATGAATGAATACCTTCTGGTCTTCTATACAACGCCTTTCTGATCTGCTATAGGAAGACTTTCTGTTCTTCTACAGGAAGTCCTTCTAGTCCTCTGTAAAAAGTCTTCTTACAGAATATCCTCTTGACATCTATAAAAATACCTCATAGTCTTTTATACGAAGACCTTCTGGTCTTCTATAGAAAGATATTCTTGTCTTCCCCAAGAAGACATTTTGTTCTCCTATGACGAAGTATTTCAGCTAACCTTTTGAAGAATGCCTCCCAGTCCTTTCAAGATGAAAGCGTTCAACTTCCGGCTCTTTTATGGATAATATATTCAGCCCTTCTATGAAATAGAACACAGAAGAAGAAAAAGCTCTCCTTTGAAGATTGCTTTACAGTTCCTCAAAGATGAATTAAATATCTTCTGGTCTTTTATAGGAAGTCCTTATGGTCTGCTATTGGAAAACCTTCTGGTCTTCTACAGGAAAGCCTTGTAGACAAAGTCCTTCTACAGTAAGACCTTCAGGTCATCTATATGAAAAACTGCTGGACCAGATCTTCTGGTCTTCTTTAGGTAGGCCCTCTGGTCTTCTATAGGAAGTCCTTCTGGTCTTCTCTAGAAATACGTTATGGTCTCCCATGACGAAGTATTTTAGCTCACCTTTTAATAATGCCTTCCAGCTCTTTCAAGATGAAGGCGTTAAACTTTTACATTAATAAAATAATCCAATTCTATGAACAAAAGCTTTCGACTCTTCTATGAAACAGAACACAGTTCTTCTATGTGGACAAAGATCTTCAGTTATTCTATGAGACCAATGTTGATCATTTTTGTAATTGGGAGATTTTCTTCCAATAATATCATCTTGGAGCCTATTCGGTTGAGAGACGTGCCCAAAGTCTCCAAAATACCCAATAATGGCGAGTACGTTAGCTACCCCGAAACATGGGACAAGGAGATTTATTTATTTTATTTATTATTTATTTTCAAAAACTTGTTACCAGGCTATCTAGCCCATTTTGTATTGGTACAAGCAATCTACACAACATTGATTCTTATAATATAATAATTAAATCTTAATAATTAAAATTAAACCTACTCAATGAGAATCTAAAATATCAAATCGGAACTAATTTAAAAATACCGAACTTAAGGAGTTATAGGGGCTACCCAAAAATGGACCAATGGAACCCTGCGTATATACAAAATACCAAGTTACATTAGATTAGGTTGAAAAATGTATCCAAAAGCTTCCGAAAAGTGAATATTAGTCGGTACCATTAAGGGGGAAACACATACGAGGATTAAGGCCTGGCCTGTTATGTTGACTTTGTATGAAATGTCAATTTATAAAGGAATAGTCAAACTTGATTTTGAACGCCGCAGAGTCAAACTTGATTTTACAATATAAACCGCAAATTAACATGTCAAGCCTGAAGTCCTCTTATGTGTTTCCTCCTTTATATTGGGGTAATATCAAAACTTGGACCCATATATGCCAATAATTAAAAAAAATCTTAGTTTACACATTTTTTATGGTTCATGATTTATTTAACATTATTTCCCTATTGTTTAATTGGTATTTATTCAGATAATCCAATGTGGTCATATGTGAAAGTGCCAAAAACCTATTCAAATTCCCACAATACAGCTGTTATTAAAATCAGCTGATTGAAATTGAAATTGCCACTGAGTAAATTTGCCCGGTAAAAATTTGTAGACCCTACTATAATTCAATTACCGAAATTACACTCGCTCTCATTTACTACTTTTTTCACTTATCGAATAACACCCAGCAACAATTTGTTACAAATTATCACCCATTATCGCCTTCCTTCTGAACAACAAAATTTTAACTTATCACCCTTTTAAAAAAAAATGTTTCCAAATTTATCCAACTACAAATGTTGCTTTATCACATTACAAATATCATCTGTCTGTGTTTTAACAAAGATAATTTACACCGGCAGACATTTGATTGACTTTTCACAATCTATTTTTAAGCTTTACAAAGCCCCTTTTTGTTGTTGTTGTTTTGAAATTATAATTCCCTATCAGGAGTTATTCAGTTGGCAATTATATTTCCTTAATGCAAGTTGTAACAACTAGTACATGACAGACAACATGGCCTAACCGTAATGCAAAAAATAGAAAATATAAAACCCCAATGCAAACATGGGGTTTTCCAGCCGTCTGCCAGTCTATCTGTCTGATGGCCATTGCAATTTAACACGTGCAATTACAAAAAATCACACACACTCGCCATACAGAAAATCTGTTACAGATAACAAAAACTACTCCATAAGCCTTTGGTAATTTGTATAGTCGTTTTTTCGGAAAATTGTCGTCTAGGTGACAGTTCATAGTTGGATTGTCACATCACATTTGTTGACGACTAAAACTGATAAATAAACAACAACAAATCCTTTACAACATTTGCTTGTGTTTTTTTCTTGGATGCAAATTGTAGTACTACATGGTTACAACATGTATGGTATGGTTCAAATAAAAAACGAATGCGTAAAATGTATTTGGGTGGAATAAATGAAACGGACACAATAAGAGTTTAATTATAGAAAAAATTAAAATCTTAAAATACAATTCTATAAAAAGACGACAATCAGTTCTTCTACGCGGACGAAGGTCTTCAGTTCTTCTACGAGGAAGAAGACTTCAAGCTCTTCATGAAGAAGACCTCCACTAGCTATTACATCAATAAGACCTTCAATACAATTTATAAACCTTTCATTTGAAAAGTGAGGATAAAACATTCCAAAATAATGAAAATGGGGGGGCGGTACAGTTATTTGGGAGCTATACAAAAACTTAGACCAAAATAAATATTTTTTAGCGAGAACAGTTGACACCCCATGAGAATCAAAAATTACAATTATTAAATTACAAAAAATTTGGTCGAAAAGCGGGTCCATAGTCCTCAAAATTCAAAAAAAAAATCGAAAATCTTAAAATACAAACAATATGGCAACCCTTGTAAAAGGTAAATCTCTTTTTTAGCGAAAAAGGGTAAAGTGGAAATATATCACTAGAGATTTCCCTTTGGGAAATATCCAAAATAATGAACCATTGTAAACTTTATTTTTTTAAAAGCAAATTATCCAAAATCTTGAATAAAAATATGCCAACATTTCTCTAAAATTCGAAACTATATCTCACTTTATTTTATTTATTGGAAAGAGAGCAAATTTTTCACCCGTAAGATTTCTCCTAAGCAAATATGCAGATTAACTTTATTCGTGACATCCTTTTGTACCATATTCTTTGAAAATTGGCTTCATCTTGGTTTAATTTTCATAGAATCAAAAAGTTCATTTTAGTTGTATGGCTTGGAAGCAGTAATTTGTAACACATTCCTTCACACAGGCTTAGGTTTTGTTTCATTAGTTGGTCTAAAGGCAATTTTTCTAAAACAAAAGGTGGAAACTAACTCACACACCACCTCTTTCAAGGATATTCAAATCTTTTTGTGCAGCAAGCCTGAACAAAACAAAATAACAACAATAATCTATACAAAAATATAAACATCAACTATTTCAAAATAACTAAACAAAATCTCAATTAAATGCATTCTCGACTGAGTAAAAAATTAAAATAGTTTTGAGTTAAAAAAAAAATAAAATTTTCTTCCAATATTACTTTAAACTTTTATGTAAAAATCGATTATTTACACATTTCCTTTACAATAACATTAAGGGTTATTCAAATTGTTGTTTTTGATACATAAAGGGGTCCCGATGCCCATAATACAGCTGTTATTAAAATCAGCTGATTGGAATTGAAATTGCCACTAAGTAAATGTGTCCAATACAAATATGTGGACCCTCAAGTAATCCAATTACCGAAATTACTCTTGCTCTCAGTTATCGAATATCATTTAGCAACAATTTGTTACAAATTCTTACCCGTTGGCACATCCCTTCTAAAATAACCTACACAAAAACTTGACGTATCACCATTTAAAAAAAATAATAATGAATCATTTCGGTATGATAATTTGTTAACAAAAAAAAAAATTATAACCAAAATTTAGTTGGAAATTTCTCAATGAGAACCTAAAATAACACATTACAAAGAATTTGGTTTAAAAACGTGCCCAAAATACCGAATATTGGGTGTTCCGTTATAGGAGGCTATATCAGAACGTTGATCAATGTCTCTACTTCTAATATGCCAAATATCATTGGAGTTGTTTTCTGCTAACTCAAATGCTTTAAGTTAGCAGAAAACAAAATATAAAAAATGGGTTTCGATTTTAATCCTACCACCAAATACCTCAAACATTTATACATCTACTCATTTTCTATAATTTAACTGCGACCTAAAAACGCTTCTCCTTTTTATTACTGATTACACTGCCATCGATTTACTTAAACAGAAACATGTCACCTCAATCCTACTAACCTATAGAATACCGACAAATTAAATACTTGCTAATAAAATGTCGGTCGCTTAAAATGGCATAGCTCATATAAATATTTGAATATTTCAACCAATTTAATTATAGATATAAACCTAAAATATATATTTTTAAAATTTTCCAAAACTTCTCCCATTATCACCTTTAATTTAAGAGCAAAACTTCGTTAGCATTTCCTCTTGCAGGTGAGTGTTTTTATATTATTTTAAATTTACAATTCTAGTTCTACTTAATTTACTTACCAGATTTGCCGGACTTCCCGCCCACACCTCCGCAATAAGTACAGCAGTAAGTTTTAGACTGCACCGTTGTTAAAAGCACCGCATAAAGTATTGTAGCCAGCTCCCTTTTTCGTGAAAACTCAAACAGCTTTTGTTCCTTAGAAATCATGCTGTGTACTTCACAATATTGCAATTTTGGACCCACACTCCAAGTGTGTGTGTTTGAGAAAGACAAAGGGGAGGGAATGTAATTCCCTTTGGTGCCTTTCAACACACAGTATGGCTACACATTGAAGTCACGATAACAGATGCATTGGACAGCAGCAGCCACATTATGTTATTGTTGCTTTTGTTGTTGCTATTTCAACACCATTTAATCTTCTAAATGAATTGTACTGCCATTGTTGGCCAATATTTTTTTCTGCTGGCCATAATGATGATGGTGGCTAAAAGAATGAAAAAAAGTTGTTTTGTTTCATTAGATTTAATCTTCCAAATAGGCATTAAAGTTAATAATATTGAAATATTTATTAATATTGCCGTAATACTATAAGGTTTATGAATTTTCAAACATAATAGCGGAATTCACAAATTGTTGTTGTAAATATACAAATCTTTTAAATGTACTAGGAGTTTTTTCACTAGTGTAAGTGGGCGTTTTGTGAGGGTCTACGATCCGAAACGACTCAATACTTACTCGGCCAACGTCTGTCACCGCAGTCCATTGTAGAAAAGGAATAGGGCTGCTAGAACAACATGATGCTCCTGCAAACATTCTAACGGCATCCAAATTCATCGTCACTCTATCTTATTTTCAGTTTTATTACCCTTTTTTCTGAAATATTATTATTTTATTATTTTTATATTTTCACAAAAAAACACTGACAAAAAATAAAACTCAAATCAAAGTGACGGCAAAACAATCAGCTGTTCTAGGCCCTTGTAAAAATAATAAATGCGTTCGTTTACTTCATAATTTGTACAAATTTGTAACTGGATGTTGTTCATTTGCGCAAGAGTCCAGTAAAAGAAAGCGAATTAAAAGAGACAAATTTTGACAGTTGTGTTACTGAATCTTTACTGATTCTTACTGGAAAAATTTACCCAGTAAAGATTTTACAGTAGCATCAGCTGATACTGTAACAGCTGTTTTGTTATAATTTGTAAACAATCAAACAAAACAATTTCAAAAAACTTGAATGTTGGTAAAGTTTCTTTAATTTCGTATCTTTAAACAATTTTTCAAAGAAAAATTACACATTTTTATACGTACCAAACATGTTGTTGTTGTAATAAGCTGTAGCAAAAATTTTATAATAGAGGTAATTTAGTTACATTATCTTGACATTTTAATAAAAGAACCGACTAGATAATCAAATATCTATCTAAGGAGATTTTTTATTCTTTAGGTTAGGTTGAAAATTAGAACACATTATGCCTCTCACAGGGCTTTTTGATTCCTTAGTATTTATTAAAAAAAAAAAATAAAAACGACATTTTATATTAGTATCCTGGATTATTTTTGTACAAATCTCAACACTATTCATATAGATCTCAAATATAAGGTTTTTCTGAAACAGCATATAAAGCCTGGCGTATGTTTTAATATTTCCTCTTCAATATTTTATTTTATTACTAGGTAGCCAAAAATAGTCTCGTTTTTGGCATATAACTCAATTATCGAACTAATAATCTACTTAATTATTTAATAACTACATATGGAGCAAACAATGTCACTACATGCAGATGATTTTATAACCCCACTATATTTGTAGCCAACACCAACTATGAAATCTGAAGGAAATTGTTTCAAATCATGTTTGTATGTGTGTTTTACCACACCCCGTCATTTATCGTAGTTTTTAACATTAAATACTCTCTTAAAGCCAAATTATTTTGGCACACTTCAGCTATTACCACAAACAAACAAAATATCCTGTGTTATTCTAGCTAAGCATAAGACAAAAACATTATGTTTTTCATTATAACTATTAATACTGTTGTTGTTGTTTTTCTGCTTCCCATTTTTCCCACACATTTTCCATGTGTAGTATATGTACAAGCCATAATCCTAAGCATGTTCGGAATGGTCACCAAGGTGGTATTTATAAAAAGCCTAATTGCAAAATTGTATACATTTCCCTCTTAAGGACCTTTTAACCATACACGTGACCGTAAGATTCGGGCATGCATGCGTGTGTATGTGTGTTTCATCTTTGACAATAGTTTTGGTATGAAAGAAAATCCCAAATACTTATTCCTTTAGTTTAAGTGTGTGTGCAAGTGTGTGTATTTGCCACCATCTTCATCTGTCCACAAAATGTGTTTTGTTAATTGATATAATGACATAACATTCATATCTATTTGTCCATTTGTTATTGTTGTTATTATTACTATTATAGATGTTGTTGCTGTTTTTGTTTTGGGATAATTGGAATGGTGTTGTTGACCACCAAATGAAAATCTAAATAAATGTCACTTTCATAATTAAGCAGGACGAATGACACATACTTTCTTAAATGGTTACTTTTGGTAGTATATATAGGAGGGTCCTTTGGCAAATAAAGGAAATGAAGACGTATAATATGTTAGGAGGGTCCTTTGGCAAATAAAGGAAATGAAGACGTATAATATGTTATGGATGTAACTAATTCGAATGATATATTCATTTCCATGATAGAAATGCTACATGGAGGCAGTATCAGGACAGAAATCTATATGAATTGCAATTTTTGTTCCTTTCTGCTAAAAACATAAACAGTATCAGGACAAACATCTATGTGAATTACAATTTTTGACCCTTTCTGCTAAAAATCTAAATATTATATAACTATGCCCTCCGTTGTAGAAGTGTTATGGGAAGGGAAAAAGTATATTTTCTTATAACTTTTATACATTATTTTATTTTGTTAAAAATCATTTTTATAAACCTATAAAAAGTTAATCAAGTCCAAATAATAGGTATACAAATATTCGTCAATATTCTCCATATTATATGCCACTTGATTATTTTTACAACTATTTATTAACACTAGAAAGACGGGAATTTTGTATATACCTATATTGCCTAAAATCGGTCAAAATGACTTCATTCTGAAAAATGTTTTATTGTGTAAAGAAATTTTTTTAAACTATTTTTTTAATATTTGTTACATTATTTACAACCATACAAAACGTTGTTATTATTTGTTTTCGGTGGTAGGGCTCTCGGGTTTCCCCTTTTGAAAAATAAGAGCGCGGACAAAACGTTCGAAAAAAGAGGAAGACTTTACTCTAAGAGTGAAATCGACTGGAAATATAAAATTAATTTTTCCCGATTTGTGTGTTCGTATGTGTTTCTAGAGTAGCAAACGGGTTTCGATGTTGTTGTACCGATCTGGTCATATAAGAAATTTACTTTATACAGTAATAAATGTAGTTTGATTATTTAATATTTCAAAAAGGTCAAAATGACCGCTTTTAGGCTATTTAGGTATAGCACATGTGAATACGGGGAATGAAAGAGGGGAGGAAGCAGCTACTATGATTAATAAACGTAGTTCTATGTGGTAGAAAAAGTCACCAAATTTTAAAAAGCTGAGTCATAATATACACAATTGTTTTTGTACTTGAAATTTAAAAACCGTCAAAATGACTGCTCTCGGCAATCTAGTGTTAACTAAGCTTCAACTTTGACTCAAACATCAATTCTTCTTCTTTTTATTTTTTAGCGCACTTCCCTTGGCTTTTCTCTTTGAACCCGCCTTAGACACTTCTTTCACAGGTTCAGGTTCTTCATCACTTTCATTTTCTTCAGCCTCACTGGTATTCTCTGCGTCATCATCCTCCTCTTGGTCTTCATTTTCATTGTCACTAAAAAATAATATTCAAATATCATTATTTAATTCCCTTTAATTTTAGTTTCAAATCTTACCATATTGTCTGCATATTATCAAACATATTTTCATATTCTTCATCCTCAGACACATCACCGGCATTCTTTTTTGTTTTCTTCTTATTTTTCGATTTATTTTGTTCCTCATCTTCCAATTCTTCGCCATCTTCTGTGGCATTTGGATTTTCCATAGATTCTCGTAAGAGGACTCGGGTAGCTTTTGACTTGACATAGCATTGATATAACATTACACAGGAATCGACATGATGTACACGGACATAACGATCCAAACAGGCAGAGACCAAATGTTTGCCGGAAACATCCAAATACAAGTCACTAATGCCACCCGTGAAACCTTTATAGGTGTGGACAAAGGTTTTCATGCGTCTTGTGTCAAAGGCCTACAAGTGAGACCAACAAATAATTAAATCTATGTTAAAAAATGATTTTATATTTGAAACCCACCTTCAATGCCCCCATTGTGGTACCGGTGTAAATGTAATTACCATTTGCCGCCAAAGTGGTAAAACTCATTTGATCTTCGGTGGCATAACACTGAACCGGACGCCTTTGTTTTCTTGTATCATAGACACGCACATAACCATACCGGGAACATGTTGCCAAGGTATGTGGAGAATCAAAGAAACCCACATCACAATCCCATACCGGCACCTCAAGTTGTAAATGATCATTGGGTAAATTTTTGGAGGTAAACAATTGTTTTCCCTCGGCAGACATATCAAACACTTTTAAGTTGTTTTGTCTGCCCTTGCCACCCACAGCAACAATATTACGATCACTGGGACATTGCCTTAAACGTGACATATCATCACCGATTTTATCCAATAGCAATTTGGGTTGTTCCTCATCAATATCACCATCATCTTTAAGGGCCAATGAACGTATGTGGCCATTACCAAAGCCAGCAATAACACAATTATCATAACGAGCCAAACCAACAATGGGTGACTCCTCAAAGTCTATGGTGTATTGTGTGTGGCCAGTACGAACCGAATGTACCTGGGCAGTGGACTTGCCACGACCAATAAGTATTTCAGATTTATTCGAATTGGCAAAGCTCAACGATGTTATGCGAGAATCTTTATCCAATTCATTGAGATCTTGCAGGTTGGATTGCTTGAATGGATTGTCTTCATAGGCAGGCAATAATTCTGTAAAATAGGCGAGTTTAAAATTAAATTTTTAATGGGAAAATTTTATATTTACTTACTTTTAAAGGTTCCCGTTTGGGTGCCCACATAAATTTCATGATTTTCTGTGTAATTGGGGCTTTTTAAATTAGATGTTGTCCACTTCATTCTGGAAAGAAATGTCGATGTTTCTCGCCCAGCAAATGATATGAAATAAACAGAGAATTTTTTGTTTCCACGTGCCTTCAAAAGAGTATTTGACAGGCCAAACAACAACCGCTCTCTTAAACAGTGTTGTCAACTTAGGGGTATTTTTGGTGAAAACAAAAATTTATGCACAAAAACTGCACACACTTTTAAAAATTAGCACAATTACTAGGCATGAAGAGGCACAAATTTGAATTAGATTTTTTTTAACTTAATAAATAATAATAAACTGAACTTAATTAACAATAATTATTAGTTCAAATATACATGCCCTAGCAAGTGATTGCTAATTTTCTCTTATTTACGCACTGAACACAGCATACTCTCTTTGATGGCCATACTCAACACAGCGTTGTCCATCAAAACAAACAAATAAGAGACTAGCTCACATTCAGTGAACAAATCTTTTGAACATTTAGTCTATTTAGGGACTTTTGTTTATAAAATGTTATGTTAATAATTAAATAAAAATTTTATGAAATAAAAAAGTAAAAAAAATAACCATTTATATACATAAATTAATCATTTAATAACCCTTCGTGCAGCGGAAGAGGAAAAATCAACGATACCGGCAACATTGTTTACAAAAACAAAAACTACACACAAATCCTTTCGGTGAACAGTTCAACTACACATCGTGGGTCGTTATGGCTTTACAAAAAGTCCGGGATCATTATCTTGGAGGACGCCATCGAGCACAGTTGTGTAAAACTATTCGTTTCGTGTGTGTCTTAAAGAAAAACTGTACTTTAAATTAACAAGCAAAGTTAACTGCGCATTTTGTGTATAAGTGATTTGGTCAAAGAGACCTCCCTTTATGGGAAAGTCTGCAAGCAATCGTCTTGTGTGAAAATAAACTTTTAATGTGTTTTTTATCGTGTTTATGAACTTTTAAATAAAAGGAAAGAATTAAAAAAAAAAAAAAAAAGACAAAGACAAAGAAAAACTTGTGTTCGTGATTTTAACCACGCGAAATTTTGATTTTAACCACCTGAAATTTTTTTCGCTCGTTGTGGTGAAGCGTAAACTGAATTTGGCAATCGTTGAAATGAATTATGGCAGCATTGCCATTGGAAAAAAGGAAAAAGGAAAAAATTGTCGTATCAAAAGCATAGACTGTGAATTTAAATCAATTATATGTGTTTTTCGTTTGTGAATGTGACTTTTGTCATCTCGTATAAAATTGTGGCGTACATCAAAAGCTATAAACTGTATCTTAATAAAGACTAGTAAAGAAGGAAGTGCCGTGGCAGAACTAGTTCCTGGAGGAACATATTCTAATCCTCAAGCAAAAGAATAATTTGTGTTGTCCAGTGAGGTTATATGTGACACCCAAAGGGTTGTCAAGATCACGTGTTTTTTGTGCATTGAAAAATAGAGAGAAGAATAAATTGGTGAAGCCAAGCCAAAGATCCCGTTATAGCGGTACCGGCTATCACGTCTTCCTTTTTGGTTGGCGGTGTAGCGTGGGTATACACACACAAGTAGAGCAAAGAAGTGCGATCAAGTGAGAGGGAGATAGCAGCTTCAACATGGAGGAGGACGTAGTCCTCCCCCCACCACCTTTGCCGTCGAGTGAAGCGGCGGCAACTAGAAGTAATCGAAACAGAAGTCGAAGCAGAAGCAATACAAGAAACAGCAGTACCAGCATAAAAAAGAAGCGCTATGAAACGGAAGAAAATCAAGGAAAAACAACCATTTCATGTGATGACAAAAAAGCGCATAGCCAGAGTGTAGTTATGGGAAGCATCGTTACAGGTGAGTCCTCGCTATCTGGTAGTCAGGCTAACAAAACTAACTTTCATATTTTTTACGATATGGACCACAAAGGCCCTTACGTGGTATATGTGGATAAGATACAAAAGGAAAATGATCGTTCGGGAATAAATACAGTAAATCTAACCAGATATATAGTCAATTTTAAGATCCAAGGTGTTCTGGAAGTAAGGAAGATTGGGTTTGGCAGAGCGAAGGTCACCCTTAAAAGTGCCTCAGCTGCCAACCTTTTAGTAGGTAATGAACAGTTGGTTGAAAAAGGTTACCAACCAAAAATTTTTACACATTTCATATCAAAAATAGGAATAATATTTGGAATTCCAACAGACATACCTGATGAGGAGCTGGCAGAGGCCATTAAATCTGACATAGCAATTTTAAAAATGCACAGGGTGACGAGGATGGTGGAAGGCACACGGGTGCCCACCCAAAGAGTCAAAATATGGTTCAAGGGGCTTGAATTGCCACAAACAGTCAGAATTTACGAATATCATAAAACGGAAGTAAAACATTTTATTCAATTTGGCAGATGTTATAGGTGTTACCGCCATGAACACACGGCGGAGCATTGCAAGCAGAGACTGGAGTCATGCAAAAGATGTTTTTCCCCACACGAAAAGGACCAGCCTTGTGCTGAGAAGATCATATGTGTAAATTGTAAAGGTGATCATAACCCGTTGGAAAAAAACTGTCCTGCGAGACAGCGTGCGTATGAAATGAAGAGAATTATGACAGTGGAGAACCTATCCAGGAAGGAGGCGAGGGAAAGGTACGCTGGACATTTTAACAGCTTTAATATCCTGGCAGACAATATAGACTCAACTTTTCCAACTTTAGACGTAGCGCATAGAAAGCAAGGCGAAACAAGGGGTAAAACAATTGACAATAATGCAGCATCAGCGAACTACATACATGCTAAAAGCTCATTTGCCAAGGTTACTAAAAATAACAGAAATCAGCAGAGAGAAAATGAGAATGCGAGAAGAAATATGCAGGAGTATAGAGAAGCGTTAGAGGAGGGAGAGATTTATAGATCACCTAATGGATCAGTGATCCGAAAAACGCAGGAAGTGTTAGACTCACTCCTAAATAGCGTAAATGAGCTTGCCTCTCAGAAATTTAAATTTTCTCTTATTAAATTCGACTCTGAGGATGAGGTAATAGGCATTTCTATATTAAACTCAAAAAATCCCTTTAACCTAGTAGTTATGTATATCCCCCCCAATACTAACAGGAATATGTTTATTGATATGATTACCAATCTTTTTCAGACAATAAATGCTTTAAAAAACCCAACGCTACTTGTTGGAGATTTTAATGCGAAGTCTGTATTATGGGGTAACACCCACACAGATCCGCAAGGTGATGTTTTGGCTCGTTTTGCTAATATAAATAATTTTTCCTGCCTCAATTCTGGTGAACCAACGTTTGTCTTGAACAACACTCATTCAACCATTGACTTGTCTTTCTTAAATAGCACGGCGCTACAAACCTCCTGGCAAGTAAGGCAGGATAAAATAACAAATAGTAATCACCTACCAATAATTATACAAATTGAACGGTTTTCAGTAGGCAATAGGAAGATCATTCTCAAAAAAAGGCTT